>NW_027185296.1:1955000-2382500 GCF_022577435.1 Embiotoca jacksoni | reverse complement strand
ATGCATGTCCATCCTCACTCTTGTGGCTGCAGTGAGCTGAAAAGGTGAGCGCTCTGCCTTACTCGAGTTTTTTTTACTCTGGTGGATTAGGGGCATACTGTGTTTGGAGTAAAGCTTCAGCCATTCACAGAGCGCTGAGCAATGAGGGTGGGGGTGTTGTTTGTGTATCCTTGCTGTAAGGATAATGATGTGATGAATGGAGAGAGAAAGAGAGTGGGAGAAAAGAGAGAGAGAGAGAGAGAGAGAGAGAGAGAAAGAGAGAGAGAGAGAGAGAGAGAGAGAGAGAGAGAGAGAGAGAGAGAGAGAGAGATTTCAAGGCTAATGCCTGGGGGGATGTCAGACAAACCTGTATATGTGTAATAACCACGGAGGTTAAAATGCTACACCGGCACTGGAGATGGCTGCCAAATATTTTGACATCCACTCTACCTCCTCCGCACAGCTGCTGCTGAGGTTGAGGAAGAGGGGGATGATTTACAGCGGAGAGAGAGATGGATTAATGTGAGTGAGAGGAGGGACAGACTAGAATGTGAAAGAGTGTGGGCAACAGAGGTGTTGATGTACAGTCAGTAAGAGAGATAGGGAGAGAAAGAAAGAGAAAGCTGCCTGCAATGCCCGCCTGTCTGTCTCCCTTGATTTCTTTCTCCCAGCGCTCCGTGCCTGAGGATGCGTCCATGGTGCTATTTGTTTCAAGGTTGTTCTAAATGTGACTGATGTGTACAGCCAACGTGCTGTTTGCTTTGCTTTCCTTCACTACAGCTGCATGACAGTCTTTTTTGCATGCATGCATGCATGCAAAAAAGACTGTCATACCCTATTAAATGTGGCAGAAAAACAAGCAGCTCAAATGGTGCAGATGGACGTCCAGGCTAACCGCAGACAGAGGTGACTGTTAAATGGCATATTCAGATTTTCTCATCCCTGTGAGCTGTTGAATGCAGCTACAAAACTCAGTTATGGGCTGCATGTGTTTATTACCAATTGAAATAGGAGGGAAATTACTTTGCAGCAGATAGGATGCTTTCTGCATGTGTGTGTGCCTGCGTGTGTGCGTGCGCAATGCCACCATAACCTCCCACCCCAGGGGCTGTATATATAGATTGTGTCTCTCATCTTCTTTTTATTCTGGTATGGATAAATAACTCCTGTTCCCTTTAGATTAGCTGTGACCTTTTCACCCCATCTTTATGCACCTAGCAGACCCCTTACAACTCTTATCCCATGATTGCATTGTGAATCCTTCACAGTAACAAATGTCAACTTCATTGATTGGCCATCTCCGCCCAAAATAACAGACATCTAAAATAAGGGGAAGGGTAGTGGGTGGGGGGCCGGCGTGCTGCGGCCACGGGGTCCCCGGGCTGTGCTGTGAATGTATGTCGTGAGAGATTGCAGAGAAAATAGAAAACCTTACTCATTAACTTCAAGTCCACAGCCCCAAGATTTCATGGATTAATCAATGCTAACCTACTTTATCAAAGACACTTATCTTCCAGATACAGAAATCTATGCATGTCCCTGGCCAAGAGGTCGATAGCAGGAAATATTTCCCATTGCCCACCCTTTTTCCATCACTAATTCTCCTTCTCTCTCCTTCCCTCTCCGTCTCTCTTTTTCTGTCACTACATCTGTGTCTCTTCTTTTGCCTAAATGTCCTTGGGATTGGAGCGTGCGTGGAGAAGGGAGACCCATATCAGATAACTTATTGGTTCATTTTGCCCATCTCTTTCCAATAATGTGTAACATTACCAGTGTTATTAGATAGGAGATTAATGGTGCTTGGCCCTGCTCCTCCTCCTCAGGATGGGACATAGAGGAGAAAAGATAAAGGGGAGAGAGAGGGAGCAGGGGGAGGGAGAGAGGTGAACGGAGACGGTGAGGGTGGGCTGAAAATGAGAATGACTGAATCCTCTTTGACTCTGGAGGCCTTAATGTCTGACTTAGCCCTGTAGTTAGAGGGTCATTTCGTGGAGCTGACTGACAGACAGCAGGGCCCTGAACTTCTCTATCTGTTCCCACTTTACCCCTCCATCCTCCCCATCCCTCCTTCACCTCCACTCTCCTCCCTCCCTATCTATCTCTCCATCTTCCTGAGTACTACCGTTCAGCAGCCTTTGATCCTCCTCCTCCACATCAATCAATGCAGACAGCAGAGAGAAGAGGAAGAGAGAGGAGAAGGATGACTTGTCTTCCAGTGCTTCAGGTGCTGTCTCTGCCATGTCAGTCTGATGCTCTGTTTATTTATGCACTTATTTATGTATTTATTAGGCAGCACCGCTCCCCTTCTGTGCTCCCGTCTTCCCCCTCCGCTCCCTCTGAGGCCCAAATAGGCAGTAGGCAGGGGGCTGTCAAGTTATTTGTTTTTTACCCCGGTCATGATGCCGTAAACACTGCTGATGTTAACCAAACTGAATAGGGATGCCTCCTTATCTCTACTGCCTTTTAAATCGGATTGGATTTTCCGTCTCACTCTGTATTTCAGCTCTCTTTATATTTGCCCACTTTATTTCTGTTCTTCTTTCCTTCCTTCCCTCCTTTTCCCCCAGCCCCTCTCTCTGTTGTGTAGAGTAATAACTTGCTCATTATTGGCTATAAGAAATATCTACTAAGAGATTATGCCAGATATAAAAAGCTCACAGGTGATGGGAGTCAGAACATCGCTGCATTCCTAATGAGGCCTGGGGATTGTAAAGCCCGCTCTGCAGAGACCCAGCATCTTCCACTAGCCCTGCACTGAGGCCTAACTCAGCTTAGCAAGAGACAACTCGGCCCAGCTCAGCCCAGCTCAGCTCGACTCAGTTCAGCTCTGCTTGACCTTGGTCCGTGTAATTAATGTATTTACTGCAAGCTCATCTGCTCTCAGCCTGTCAGTTATTGAGGCTTGGGAATTTTGTTGCGCCTCTGTGTTGCCGTTTGCCCCCTGCAACCCTGGTTTCCCCTCATCTGCTCACCTCCACTGCTTGGTTCTGGAGAATGAACTGCATACCTCTCTGGAGCTCTGTCAGCTAAATACAGCACACTTTTTGTCTCATTTTTAGTCCACCATTGTGCCTACCAAGAGCTGGGAAAAGTCTGCCAGTTATATCCGAATCCATTTCTTTCTGTTCCAGGCTTTGGGTTCACGATATGGGTAATTATTGTTTCAGGTTTATTAGGCTTCCTTTATTTGCTGTGGTCTCCTGTTGTCTCCAGTCAATATTCCCTTTATATGCAATTTATATTGCATTATAAGCATTTGTCCAAGTTGTATGCTGTATACATTTATATGTAAATGTATCAATGCTTAATAGACCACACACCCACCAAAAACTACTGCTGGGGATTCATTTAATTCTATTGAAAAGTAAAAATTGCACCTATTGCGTGTTTAAAACTTTTTTTTATTGTCCTGGATGGAGGCATTGATCAATAAGATGCTTTTTTTTTTAATTGCTGCACTTAACCTTAAAGCCTTTTAGCAACCCAAGTGGCACTTTAATAAAGAAACAAAACATAAAGCAGAATATATGACAAAATATAACGAATTACTAAGCCAGTGATTCTCCAGAGTGACAAATGTGACAACATCAACTGATGGAAAGGGGCCGAGAAGCCGAGTGACAATGAGGAGGAGACAGGGAGGGTAGTGGTGGGGGGGAGGCGGTGGGGGGGCGAGTGGAAGCAGGAGAGGAGACGAGGAACATCTTTGCCCACCGCAGGAACAGCGAAGGGCAAATGTTTGAATCATTTAAAACTCCAGAGACAGGGATCTGTTACAGTGACCAATGACGATAGGGTCTGTCTGTTGGAGTGCATGGCACACCGTTGGGCCATCACTCCTCCCTTTCTATCCCTCTATCTCTCCACGGCTAACATTTAATTGCCACGGAGCAGGGAGAAGATAGGTTGCAGTACAGAAGTGTTGGGGTCCACAAGAGAAAAAAAGATAGAGGATAGGTGATAAGATAAACAAGGTGTGGTGTAAAAGTATGAAATTGCTGGCCTGTGTTGCAATATGTTAAAATGCCACACACACACCCACTCATTCAGTTACACAGAATGAGATTTGTCCTTTTTTTAAGGCATGTGACAGCCTTTATTTGGTGTTTGTTACCCTCTTTGACCTGTGGGGACTATTAAATGTCAGTCCACTTTAAGCGAAGAAGAAAGACAACTTCACCTAATTTCAGAACTCTGTTAAAGGTCACACAGCACTGTGGTGACAACTCCCACTTCCAACACACACACACACACACACACACACACACACACACACACACACACACACACACACACACACACACACACACACACACACACACACACACTCTCTCTCTCTCTCTCAAGTAGTGTTCAGAAAAACAAACATGCAGGTACAAACTGAAACTAACATTTATAGCTCTCGTATACCTGACCTGACTCTCGCTCTTGTTGCATCTCTCCACTTTCTTTTTCCATCTTTCTAAAGATTCCTTCTGTTTCCTCTCAAGTGAGATTGGCTAAAGGTTTTGACATTAGGCGGGGGTGTTTCTTTTCCCTCAAGGTTTCACTTGGGATATCATGTATCGACTGCGATGGTTTTATTTAAAGAGCATGTTTTGGGAGAGAGAAAAGCAGCTCTGGAAAAAGAGCGATTCACAGGACACACCGTCACAACCACTCTCGCTAACACGCTGATGAGAATGAATGCACTGTCTAATATTCAATGAATGTGTGTACCTGTGTGTGAGCATGCTAATAGATACTTTTTATGTGAGGACACTGTGTGTGTGTGTGTGTGTGTGTGTGTGTGTGTGTGTGTGTGTGTGTGTGTGTGTGTGTGTGTGTGTGTGTGTGTGTGTGTGTGTGTGTGTGTGTGTTTTACTGTATTTGGGTACGTGTGTGACGGAACACCTACTTTTCAGTCACAGCACGGCAATTTATTACAATTTGTTTGCCTGGCCCTGAAGTCTTCATTACGCAGTCACAAAGCACACGGAGACAGGGCTACAAGGTCGCCATCCGGCAGGCCAAATGGAGATGCGGCCCTCAATTTAGCAACTCTTGGGGGAACACCATGGATACGTACCCGCGCACCAACACATGCATGAACATATAGACACATAAGGTGCCGCTTTCCGTATTATTCTCATACTTGCACTCTCAATTATCTCTCAGCCTCCTGTAAACACAGAAAAGCTGTGGAATAGCTAAAACACAACAAATGTAATTGCTAAGGGACACTTATAAATCTTACGTAAGCTATGCATTTTTAGAATGGAGAAATGATAAAGAACGAGTTTTCCAATTGATCTGCCAGTCACAGGAAGGCAAACCAGTAACAAAGGGACGCTTCAATTGTGTGAAAATGAACCTGATTTCATATTCCTCCATGCTTATCATTATAACTATTCATGCTAAGGATATCATTTCAGAGTGTATTTGATCACTTCACTACAAACAGTCCTACCAGACGGCTTTGTTGTATCTTTCTTTGCCCATTAAGCCTTTCATTAAAGAACAGCCTTGTCTGGCCCTACAGGGTGTGTGTGTGTGTGTGTGTGTGTGTGTATGTGTGTGTGTGTGTGTTTGCAAGTGTGTGTGTATGTGTGTGTGTGTGTGTGTTTGCAAGTGTGTGTTTGCAAGTGTGTGTTTGTAGTGGAAATGTGTATGTACATTGGTATGAATGTGTGTGAGGTGTCACATTTACTGTATGTTTGCGTACTTGCCCCATTATCCACGCTTTGTGGCACTGCGAGTGGGGATGCAGATTTGCTTCTGTCAAGGTTAATAAATGAAGAAATCAAGGTGAGTGTGTCTCAATCCAGACACGAGGACACTGGGATGGAGAGGAGGGAGGGAGGGGGGTGTTGGATCAGACACCCAGCTGGTACCTCTGAAATTTTAATTAGGCCCTCTCTTTATTTCCCCTCCTCAGCCAGACATTGTGGTTGAGCATTCAGACAATCAGTGGAACTATTTTCTCCCTCAATATAACCTGTGATGGGATAGTGGGGAGCTGTGGGTTTTGACTTTAAAGGGAGAGCCCGCCAGCCCGCCAGCCCACCCGGGCCCGCCCACCACCCCAACCACCCCACCACCTCCACCCTCTAGTACCTTCTTACCACCCACCTCCCCCTCCCTCATGCTTTTTGAAGCACACATGGTTTATTGTGTTAATAGTTCCACTGTGCGCCATCATTATGAAGTATGTGGAGTGTGCAGAGTACACCACCTTGTACTATACTTCAGGTTAATGGAAACATGCACGTTCACACAAAGTGAAAATGTATATTCGGTGATACTCATGTGGGAGAATAATAAGAGAATTCACCCTGTACATGTTCCATGTGTGTTACTTGATGACATATTATTCAGTTCAGTAGCCTTGTGGCTTTAAGAAAAATACATACATTACATATAACATATCTTGAAAAAGACTATTTTCTGTTTCATCCCTGTGTTTGTTATTGTAGGGTTCACTCACAGTCAGTTATATTTTTACCTATTTCATCCAACCTCAACTTTCCTGTTTCAAATAGGTTGAAATGATTTAACATTTAACAGCTTGTACTGTGTGTGTGTGTGTGTGTGTGTGTGTGTGTGTGTGTGTGTGTGTGTGTGTGTGTGTGTGCGTGTGTGCGTGTGTGTGTGTGTGTGTGTGTGTGTGTGTGTGTGTGTGTGTGTGTCTCCAAACAAATAACATTTATTAGCCACTGTTCCAGTGTGATGGGATTTTATTGCCCTGGCAGTTGGGAAGGGATCAGAGAGAAGAGTGAATATAGCAGAGGAAACTATGTGAATGGTAATTCAGTGTTTGTGTGTATGTTTGTATGTGTGTGTGTGTGTGTGTGTGTGTCTGTTCATAACACTGTTGGAGGTCTTTTCAGATACTTTTTTCAGGAGCTACAGAATGATACTTTATGGGTTTTCCCACCACTGTGAGAAAAGCTTCATCCTGCCAAAACGAACTCTCAAAACTCTTTCAGTCCTTATCGATGGCTTCACACACACCTGCAAACACGTGCATACACACACAGGCGTAACAACGTAGATCGGGCACAGACAGATAAAGTTTTTGAAAGTTCTCTTTGAAACATCTTCTACAGGATTATCATCACACTTTGAACAGATCTTGGTTAAGACTTTGTGGCATGTTAAGATCTCTAACTTGAAAGCGACAGGAAGCAGAAGAAACAAGTTTATTAAAAAGGTATTTCTTTTTCCAAACAGAGATGTAAGAATCGCCTCTATCTTTGCCATACTCCATATGTATCGCAGATGGAACTATTTGAACACATTAATTATTTACTCAACTTTAATCCAAAACAGTTGCGTCCAGAGAACCAAATTAGATCTCCCCACATATTTCAGCTTTCAAGACTAGACATGAATAAAAGACGCACTCCAGATGAAAGTTAACTTAAAGATTTTGATAATGAAATCAGTGCATCATTAAAGGCATCTCTTTCATGAATTAGTGATGACAAATAAACATTACTCGCAGGAATTGCAAAATGTGAAAGCACTGCAGCAATATATACGTATAAAAGCTCAATGGAACGTGTCCAGGACTGTCAGTTAGAGAACAAATGAGGGACTTTTTAAGGTTTGGAGTACGGAGGAGTCTTTATGTGTGGCGGGTGAGATACACCTAAAAGAAACACAGCTCCTCTTTTCACATGTAGGCAAAAAGAGCACCAGCCCTATCTGTCATTACCCTTTGAAAATGTAAGAAGTGTGCCCCATTGAAAACAGACCGTCTTGCATCATGTGTCTCTCTGTTTGGAAATAGATTTCTCTCTGTATTATTTCTGATTATCAGTGCAACAGAGCAAGCCTGGTAAAGTATACTTTGTGCTTTTATTCTGAGGGACTGACACCAAAACCTGCAGAAACCCACTGATGAAAGCTGAAAACCTTTCTGCCACCGAACATCACTGTAGATGCACCGAGGAAAATCCCAGCATGATGGTGCACAGTCAATGTTTGGACAATTAATTTGTAAGAATAGAGTCTGAAATAACAGACTGAATATCCATCACCACACAGTGGAATGAAGGAGAAGGATCTCTGGAGGGATGTGTTCAGAAAAACATGATTGAGAACATGGTTTACAGTAGATGCCTACTTTAACCTCGTACTTTAGCTGCCTGAACTGTAATCTTATTGCTACTGAACTGAACCGCTTGTTAGCTTTTTAATATGAAGAACATGTAAGGACGACTCGGCCTCTTTGTGGTGTCATCACACAATTTGTGGGAGAGGAGATTGCATTGAAATTGCCTTTGGAGTTGATAATAGACTACCAGTAGCTGTTTATTAGCTAGTTATTGTTTTATAGCTGGAATATTCCTTTAACACTACAAAAAATGTAAAACGACTTAAGATTTACCTGCCAAGTGTTTTTCAGCTGCTCCCTGTATATTAATCTCATTAGGAGAGTTCTATAGGAAGTGGGCAAGGCACACTCCATTATTTATGGAAGTGTAATTATCTATGGTGTCACAAGCAGGCAGGAATTTACAGGACCCCGGTTCTGCATCAGCACAATGGCTAGCTAGGTAATGAAGCGAACACACCTCCAGGCCCTACAACACACTATCTGATCTGCTCCACTCTTTTCATTGTTGCTTTTTGCTACACTATTCTACACTGATGCAGTATCTCAAGCAGAAGATGAGAACATGGTCACAAAGAAAACATTTGTATGATGTACATTGTCTTACAAGAATGAAGTTTAGCAGAAAAATATTACTGATGATACTTTATGGAGATTTTGACTCTCTCGAAGTGTTCAAGCAAATAGTCAATTTATCAGCTAGTTTACTGACATAAAACAACATAACGAGGGACTTTGACAATTGATAAATTGTTTAATTATGAAGCAGAAATTCCAACTGTTCACCTGTTCCAACACCTTAAATGTTAGGATTGGCTGCTTTTCTTTGTTTTTTTTTTTATAATTGTAAATATATATTTGCGTTTTAGTTGATGGCATCTTGGCTTCTGCTAGTAAATTCCATTGACTCTCAAAGTAAACAAATAATCAAATAAACAGATAATGAAACAATATTATTAGTTGAAACCCTGCAGATGTTCGCAGTTTGCAAATGAAATTACAATTCATTTACTACCTGTTTATTCTTGTAGTATTACCACCCCACTATTCACAGATGTTGAAAAAAAAAATGGTTTTCATATTCATATATTTTGGCAAAGCAACTGATTAAACATTCAATATATAAAACATTGTTTCAGCGCAGTCAATTATGAATTATGTATGCATAACTAATGAGATTTGGACTTTTCTTTGGATTTTACAAAGCTGTTTGAAATACAAATACATACGATGAGTTCTTCAAAATGTGGACCTCTTATTGCATCATTTACTGGGCAGGAACTGGGTCCAAAAAAAGTTCATTTATTAATCATCATGACAGGAATGGTTGCAAACTATTCTGTGTAGATTTCAGTGGCAGCATTGTGTGGAGGAAGACAGGGAGATAAAGAATGAGAAAGGAAAGAGGCTACAAAAAGAAGGCAAAAGCAGAGACAGGAGTCAGCCAGGCTGGCTGAGCTTTCTCTCTCCGGTCCAGCATTTGACTCTGTGTACAGACTTAGCAGCAGCTTCCACAGCAGCTGCTGCAGCAACGATGGGGTCATTTACATATAAATGAAAGTTGCCGATCACACGCCGCTGACCCCATTTATTTCAGCGGACAGACAGACGGGCAGGCAAGGCAAGCGCCAGCGAGTTGCCGAATTACTCCAAATTACCGCATTTCCATCTCTACATCAGGTCTGTCAGGCCTGCAACCATCGTCCCAGCAGTTGTTTTTTTTTCACTTCCCTCTCCTCCTCCATGCATCCACCGCTAGGTCTAGAGTGACTCTAATTGGCAGTGGTGAATTTAAAGGACCTGTCAGTGGCTGAGGCTGTCACCACCCAGGACAGCACAGGAAAGGAACAACATAGCCAGAGTTATCACAGCGCACCATGGCATAGCACAAAAACAACACAGGTTAGCATAGCACACAAACAGCAACCAACTTTGCACATCACAGTGTGGGAAAAACACAGCTCAGCATCGCAGTGCAGCACTCTGTAAGCAACAACGCAGCTTATCGTCCATCACAAATGTATGTTAGATTTAGCCTCCTGTACCACACGCGTGATAACCTGTCACCTCCTTCTTTTCATTTTGAAGACAATTTTCTCCCTATTTCCTGTATTTAAAAAAAAAATTATATTTCTTATTTAAACATATTTTTTCATCTATTTTCAATCTTTCTTTCGTTATCCCACATTTTGCTTCTCTTGCTCACTCGTTTACTTTTCCCATTTTATATCCTCATGCCATTAGTTTGCGTGAGCATCTGGATTTGAATCATGAACCATATGCCCTATTCGCATCTTCATCTCACTCATCCCTTACACATGCAACCGCTCACATGTGCACACACAAACACGCACGCACGCACGCACGCACGCACGCACTCACACACACACACACACACACACACACACACACACACACACACACACACACACACACACACACACACACACACACACACACACACTCTCTCTCTCTCTCTCTCTCTTGCTCCAAGTACCACAGTATCCCAGGTCTCAAGGTTTTTACAAGACAGATTAATGCTACAGGCCTGCATGAGCTTAATGTGACAGCTGTGTCCTTTTCCAGGCGGCAATCCAAACACACACACACACACACACACACACACACACACACACACACACACACACACACACACACACACACACACACACACACACACACACACACACACACACACACACACACACCCTGGGTATCTCAGCACAAAAGACAGCACTATTTTCTTCTATTCTGAAAATGAGAGTGATGAACCCTCCAAGAGAAGAGGAAGGCAGAGAAGCTAGTGCTTGTAGCAGCATTATTTAGCTGGTAAAGCAGCCTCTCTCCCTACTTATTTGTCTCCTTCCTGTCTCATTCTTGGCTAACCAAGCACGCACCCTTATTAGTTCATTAAAAGGAGTCTGCTGCTGCTGCCCGACTTTGGTATGAGCAAGGCAAAGGGAAAGAAAAGGGAAGAGAGTCAAAACACCACTCTCTAATTACTCAAGATTGATGCATCCAGTGAACATCCTGGTAATCAGTGTTGTTTTTATTTGTTTAATGGTAGGACAGGGATCACAGGCAGGCTGACCCTCTGTGATCATTAACAGAATTAATGCAGGCAGAAGCACACGCAACTCCTCTCTATTTGCTTGGTCTGGAAACAAGTGTCAGTGTGTTGGTTTGTGAATGCATTTGTGTGTGTGTGTGTGTGTGTGTGTCTCAGTTTATGTTTGAATTTGTTAACATCACTGAGGACTGAAATTAGCCAACCATCCATACCCATCTGGATTCACTTATTGAGATGGATATTATTCTGTACGGGTTGCTCATGCACTTGCTGTGTGCACTATGTGACTATAAATAGGTGATTTTATTGGGCTGCTGCCCATCTTTGTGCTTGTTAGGGCTACAAAAGTTAGAATTATTCCCATTGAACAAATGACAGCTAAATGTGCACATGCAAATCATGATATACTAGCAAAACCACAAAATCACTGAGTGTAATCAAAATATATGTTCAGTGGATGTGACTGCTAAATTGGGAAAGTGCACAGTGCACTGTTGACCTTATGTGCAATTTGATGTAAAATATGATCATCTTTTACACTGTAGTCTTTTTAATTTCCAATCTTTTGCATGTGTGCTGCACGTCTCAGTGTGTAACAAGCAAAGATTATGCACATTGTCCACCGGATAAGCGCATGTTACTGTTTTAAAAATGTACCCTTAAAATAATTTGACTTCATCATATTTTACGACTAACACGCCAATAAGTTCTCAAATGAACATAAGTACATTTGCAATTTAACCAAGATGGGTGCTGGAGAGAAAAATGGCCCCTCCGATAGTCTAAAACGAGCAAAGATGCTGTTTTGCGCCAAATGTAAGATAGAGCCCTTCGCATTGATCACAACCTACAGAACAACCTCAACGACTGTGTTGTAGCTGCACCAGTGCGGTGGTTATGTTTGTATGGTGAAAGAGTTCAACAGCTAGGATACTTTACTTATCAGTAGAAAAATTGCCACTATTCCTACTTTACACTAATTTATAAATATGAATTAAATTAAAAATGATAGATTTCTGAGGCTTATCAAAATCAATATTTAGCGGTTCTCAACATTTGGCAACGTTTAAATAGATGAACTGAAATCCGTTTTTGAATGTAAATTTTTGATGGATGATGTTTTTTTTTCCAATCGTGACTCACAACCTGTTATGACATAACTGTTTAAAAAAAAAAGAAAAGAAGAAGAAGTTCACGAGCATTGCTGTACTTGCCAATATACAGTATGAATATATTGATAAATTAGAGATAAGCTAATATTGGCCCAGGTGATTAATAGTTTTGCTCTGTTGTTGTAGGGATTTCATTATCTTTTTGACATTATCCAGTGGGAGAAGGGGGTGTTGTGTATTGTTCCTTTTCAGTTTTTTATGCTTAGCTATGTCCGTGTGCATGTGTTGACATCTCTTCACTGTCCATTTGTCTCTGTCCTTTGTCCTGGGTGACACTGCAAACATGAATTTCTGCTCTACAATGTGTACTGTGGTGGGGATATGGTTTTCTGGGAAGTTATGGAAAAATCCAGGGCAGAGTGTAATGGAAGCAGCGACTTGAAAAGATGGTACAGTAATTTCATGGTAATTAATTATCGTACAGTAGCTGTTTGCTGGGGATCTCCTAGCTGCCCCCAGGGGCTGACATGCTATGTAACTGGCAAATGTCATGGCTCCTACTGACAGGAAGAAGAGGGTGAGCCTCGGTGGGTCAATGAATAATTAAAGTCGGCAGAGAAAATGAACTAGCTGTTGATACTGTTTGTACATCTTTATATTATATTACAGAAAGTAATGCCTGTCACTCTGCTGGCCAATACCCATAATATATGATGAAGATGTGATATTGAGCTTCACTGAGCTTCATCAAGCTTCATTCCCAGCACAAATTTTCTGAAATTTGTGTCTCAGGCTGCAAAAGTTGTCATGTGGACATTCAAGACCAAATCCAGCAAAAGACGAGTTGCAGAAAAGGCTCTAAAATCCTGTGCTATATGTGCTGTGTGTGATATACACCGTAGAATATCGAGAGAGTAAAAGTGGGAGTAAAATATGCAAAGGTCTAAGTCCTCTCTTCATCTTCATCAGGAGCTCTTAAGACTCTCTGAGACATGTTTCCTCTGGTGACCAAGATATTCTCCTGCACTCATTGCTCACTCATACTGCCTCTGTGTGTGTATATAGGTGTTTGTAGTGGCTTAACAGCCACTGCAGCCTGTCTGTAAGTGGAACACATGAAATGATTTGTGCTATGAATCATGGCTTTCACTGCTCTGCCCAATGGTGGGATGTCTGGGATGTTAATGAAGGCCTACAGTTGCAAATGCATCTTTGAACTGAGAGGAAGAGAATCTGAGATAAATTGTAAAGAGAGAGAGAAGGCGGGAGCTTCAATCTAGTTTAGGAGGGAGCCAGAGACTGCAAGGCAGTTTGAAGGGAGGTTAAGGAAGTTAAATAAAGTTGCAAAGCTCTGCCTTTTGTGCAGCATCATACTGTACAATGAAATACTTATGAAATAAATTGAGTAAAGTTCTGCATGTAAACAGACTATACTCTGACTTTAGACACAACATCCTTAAAACTGACAAATCTAATTGTTTCCTGTATACATCTGTACACACATGTGCACACGCACGGCAAAGGAATGTGAAACATGGAGACCTTGAAGGCATTTTAAACCATGCCTGTCCTACTGCCCTACCTCAGGCTAACCTCCAGCATCCCTGGCCATGTAGTGTCAGCAATGACATTGGGATTCTATTAGCAGGTTGTGCAAGGCGCTGGCCCCCTGCCCTGTGGTGAGACCTACCATTGATCTGTCATGGGAGATGGCTGCTCGCTGCTCCTTGCTCCCATCGGGCTCAATTTGAAACTTTCCAAAAACCAGGACTGAACCCTCGGCTTGAAATCCACCTGGGGAGCGAGAGAGAAAAGAAGAGAGCTCAAGGTCAGACGTGACATTGGTGTGCAGATAAAGACGACTCGGTATGGTCGACACCGACCATAATGGCCAGTGAAAAGTGAGGTTATTTGTTATCGATTCCCAATGAGGGAAATCACCGGGTCTATATAATGCTGTTGATGGCCGGGCCAGGGCTCTGTGTGTGTGCGTGCGTGTGAGTGTGTACTAGGCGGTCGATGTAAGGCTCAGACTCTTCTGAAGGACAGCGAAATGAAAGTCTTTCTCTCTTTCCCCAGCTCCCTCTATCCTTCTATTTTCAATAAGTACATAGTGATCTGTTTTCCCAGCCAGCCTCATTTGTATTTTTACTGAATTACCCCGGATGCGCAACCTGAACCCACTTAAGCATGTCACTTAGCGTTTGTTGAAGTTAGCCGAGACATGGCCCTCATCAGGTTTCAATGAGGGAGGCTGTGGCTAAGTGGCCACTTGTCATGTTTATTTATTTCATTTTTACAGATTCCCACGTGACGCCTATGTTTGCTGTCCAAACTGTTTAGAAAGAAACGCAAGAGCAGTGGGAGAGACAAGGGCTTATGATGGATATATGAGCACTATACAGTACACCAACAACTTTTCCCTGGTTTGTTTCATAAAGTTATGTCTTTAACTCTAAACAGCTGTTTCCAGTTGTTAGAATAGACCATGTTCTCTATAAGAGAGGTTAAATACGCAGGAGTGGAAGTATTTGAATAATCTTGAATAAAATGTCTTTACATATAGTCATGGTGTCTTTTAATCCTTTTTGACTTAACACAGTATGAAGCAACACAAAGGAACACAGGGGTATATGTGAATTAACAGTATGCAAGTACAAACAGAACAGAATATTGAAATTGCCCCCACGGGCAATTCTCGGCTGTGCTGTGGTAGCGAGACACTTCCTGGTGCTGCTCCATTTTATATGTATGAAAATCTCTCACGGATCCATGATATACATTATAGATGAGGGCTCCCGTTCTGCACTCCAGTCACTGGAGCAGAATTTTTCCATGATATGCACCCCCACCGACACAAACCCCTACTGCCGCCCACTCCTCTCCTCTCTTTTCTCTCATCCCTCTCTCCATTCATTTCTCCTTCCATATGCCCTCCCATTGGAGCGTCGTTTCATCCCTCACCAGCTCCCTTTCATCCCTCTCCAGCCCTTTGGTCTCTTATCATTTCATCCTTCCATAAGTCAAACCTTACATCTTTACTTCCACTCATCCGCCCGTCCTTCTTTCACTTATGCCACCCCCCCTACACACACCACAGAGCGAGCAAGTGAGCGAGGAGCATGTGACCAGAGAGGTGGGAGCCTGCTGGGCCTCCCCCTGCAGTGCCACCATACGTTGATTTGTCTCCTCCGGTTCCATATTGATTTTGTTTTAAACAAGGGAAAAATACAAGAAGAATGAGGTGCCGGAGGTGACATGGAGAGAAAGAAAAAAAAAAAAAATTAAGTCAGGGGAAGGGAGTGAGGGGGGAGGAAAGAGAAAAGAGGAAAAGTGCTTCTATGTATCAAATCTATGACTTCAGTCCCAGGTGGTTCTCGGGAACAGGTTACTGTATATAGAGGGTGAACTCAAAAAGAAGGGTGAAGATAGAGGAGTGATTGAGCGGACTTGGAAAAAAAAGGGAGTGAGATCTTGTATTTAAAAAAATCTATTCTTTTTTTTTTTTAATTTTTTTATTCCCACCCTTTACTTTGTGCTTCTTAAATGAGTTCTGGGGTTGACTATGTGGCAAATGCATCTCATTCTACGTCATGGTACAGTTCCTGCCTTAAAATGATTCTCTGCTTAGTTCAATTTAAGTTGTGTGCAGAATAATCGATCCCCCCATTAATTCTACTTAGCTGAGCTTCACAGTACAAGCATGGGCTTGACTGGTCCACCAAGGCCAGCGCTGCTGAATGGCTGACCTTTACACGGCTCGGACTGCCATTGATTTTCAGCAGGACTTATTTCATGAAGTGGGGGTTGGGACAGGGCATCCAGATGAAGATGAACTATGAGGCAAAATCACTTTCTTTGGCCCTTTCCATTTTCCCTGCGCTCTTCTCTCGGTCCTCTTTACTACTGTACACCGCACTGGCTGGGGTCTGTGGGTGGTTTCGTCTGAGAGCAAATAAAGCGTCCCCTGTGTGACCCCCCCTTGAGCTAAGGGCCCCCCCATGTCCTAGTAGTAAAGTCTTAGTGTGTATGCGTGTGTGTACCGTACAGTATGTTCATGTGTTAGTGTCTTTGTATGCGTTTTTCTGTCCCTGCTTGAGTGTATGTAGGTTACATCCTTAAGTGCTTTAGGATTGCTCTCTGCGTGACATGGCCCCATGGTATTTGCAGTTAGGAAATAATGCAAAGCAGAGAGTGTGAACTCGCTATTAGAGCTTCTAGGACCAATCTCAGACCCAGTG
This sequence comes from Embiotoca jacksoni, assembly GCF_022577435.1. Classification (NCBI taxonomy): domain Eukaryota; kingdom Metazoa; phylum Chordata; class Actinopteri; family Embiotocidae; genus Embiotoca; species Embiotoca jacksoni. The sequence goes on along the minus strand of NW_027185296.1, from coordinate 2,365,997 downwards.
AAACTGAAAAAAACAATCCTGAACTCAGAATGACAGACACAACATCCATCTTACAGCTGCAGGGGAGGATGGGAAAGAAAGAGATCATCTGAAATTCCAAATCTAATTTCAGCAGGATTTAAGGTTCTGCATTGCACAATGCTAAATCTTTCAGTCCTAATTGTTGGATGAATGTGCTCAGATGATCACTGAAATTAATATATAAATATATAAATAAATAAATAAGCTAAGACAAGGAGGAGCAGGAGTGTAGGAGGCTTCTGAGTGTGATTTAGCTGGAGTTCATACAGAGTGCACAGAATCTCTCCCTTTCTCCCTCTCTCCCTCTCTCTCCCTCCTCTTGGCCTGTATTAGCTGTATATCAGTGACTGTTGACTGTAAAAAAAAACAAAAAAAAACAAAAACAGATTCAAATTTAATACCTGCTCATGAATACATGCATGCATACAAATGTCCCTGGATGGAGGGAGGCATGGGGAGCAAGTGAGGTCGTGGGCTGTCAAGAATGCTGCTGTAAAAATGGAGGAGGATACATTATGAGGTTAGCGGTGGGGACGGCGGGTTGGACAGGTGTGCCGCATTTCAATTGCACCTCGGAGTTGGGCATCATAACTGGATAACTGCATCTCTTACTGCGGATTAGCTTGGGGGGTCATTTCTGTTACACCTCAGTAGAGGTCGTTTGGAGCTCATCTGGGGCAAAACTGTGTTGAAAAGTTCTCATCTAAAAGAGAAGCAAGCACAGTCAGAACAACACAAGAAAATAACTAGCACAGGTTCAAAATATCGTCGACACCAATATAACACACCAAACAGTGACAGCAGATGATGTACCTCCAATTTGAACTGTGTTTTGCTCAGTTTTCTTTGTCTTTATTTGCAGGCTTTGTGCAGAGTCACTACATGTGTTAGCTAGGCATGCTGTATAAAGTTATTTTCAGAATAAGTTGGGCTAATTTTCACGAGACTTGTACTACACATGCTCTAGGACATTTCATTGTTTGGGTTTTTTGTCTGTACCATGAATGGGTGGAGGAGTGTGTTCTGGTAATTGCTTGAGTAATGTGGGGGGAAAAAAATGGTGCAACAAAACATAAAACACAAAAGAGTTTTGGAGATAATGTTGCTCTAAGATTTGGAACTACGTTTCCCATCATGCTTAATAAGAGGTATAATGTAGCCATGGATTCAGTGAATCCACAAACAGCCACGTGTTTTTAGGCAATATGCAGTCAGCATCCGGCATGCACAAATAACTAATCGCATTCCCAGTTAGCTATGTACTCTTGGCTGCACAGACAGCTTTAATAATCAATGCTCATCTAGGCAGCTAATGGACATTTATATGCAACTGACATTGAAAATAACCATGTACTGAAATAGCAGCCGAAAATGTGCTTGTAGCTTCAGTCCTCGCTATGATTATAGTCTGGAATCCCTGTTTGCATGAAGGTTTTCTCAGTCACTCTGATAAGCAGATGAATCAGCAACTGGTGGAAATGGTTTGGTTCAGTGATGCTGAAGTCAAGCGGTTGTTTCCAAATGTAGTTCTAACAATTACGGCGGTGGTGTTGCACTCTCCTCACATTCGCGGAGACTCTCTGTTGTTTACAGCTCGGTGAGTTTTGGTGAACAACATTTTCCATACAGTGGTCAATGCCAAATGGTTAAAGGCTGCTCCTTTAGTTTCAAACTTGACTTGAGGTCTATGTCCATTTGGATTCAACTATATATTTATGCAGTGACTTTGGGTCCTAAAACTAGGTGCATTATGTGATGTATGTTTAGATTCCGTGAAGGAGTTTCACTAAGTTAATGAGCAGCAGAGATAAAAAAAAAAAAAAAAAGACAAGCAATACACATCCCAAGAATACATGTAATGCACAGGTCACCAATGAAGACCTTTAGTCTTCTGTAAAAGTTTCACAGCATCTATCTGTGGGTGTCGTCGATGCAACAACTAACCATAGCCTCTAAAGAAGATATTCCTCTGTGTGCTAAAAGACAATAATCAGTCCTCTTCTGTCCTGAATTACAGATCACTCTGCAGTGTGAATTCATCCTGCAACATCCCGATCTCCATGCCTTCTAACCTTTCTAACTTCGCCTCTTTCTGAAACTACATACAGTACACGACAAAACCTTCATCCCCCCTGTGCTCAAAATGTTGACCATATTTAGACACAAACACTCGTACAACACTGCCCCAAACCACTTTCACTCAACCACTCCAAGCCTTACCACTGAAATAAGCCACACAAGGCCTTGGGAGGCAGTGAGGAGTGGGAGTTGGCAAAGACACTTCCAATGTGTTTTCCACTCCAGTGCTTCTTGTTCTCACTTCGTCAGAATGTGTTTGCTGCAGATTTGGAGAAATGGCGAGAGGTCAGGCCGGTGTGCTGCTTGTCTGGCCCTCCGGTTCTGTGCGGTTCAAGGTTGAACCAGACACAGTGAGAGTTTTTTTGTTTTTTTTCTATTGTGTTTCTTTAGCAAACAATTTCACCGTGTTGCAGCGTCAGACTTCAGAGGAGGAGGAGGACGAGGAGACGAGAGAGGCTAGAAGGCAGGCCTGTCCCTTTTTGTGTGGTGCTGAATGCGCTTATAGACAAACAGGGATTTTCTCTAAGTGTCAGGATGAAACATAAGCAGGCTCTACAGCCAAGGGCTGGAGTGGTGGGAGAGTGATGGAACCAGGAGAAGACGCAGGTGACAGAATGCTGTGTGTGTGTGTGTGTGTGTGTGTGTGTGTGTGTGTGTGTGTGTGTGTGTGTGTGTGTGTGTGTGTGTGTGTGTGTGTGTGTGTGTGTGTGAGACATGGGGTATTGATATGCTGGGAATGAAGCTTAGAGCAGATGGACAGAGCAGCCTGGTCCTATGTCGATCCTGTGAGTTCTGGCTGCTTCTCACTATCCCCTCTTTGATGGACACACACACACACACACACACACACACACACACACACACACACACACACACACACACACACACACACACACACACACACATACACACACACACACACGTAACAGAAAACTGTGCAGAGTCCAGATTTGACCAACTTGATAATAGTCCTGTAGGATAACAAATGGTCGATCATCTTATCATTAATAACCAGTATGTCACACTGATCTGTAGCTATGGCAGATGTGGCTGCTTAATGAGACCGAAAAAGTCCACCAGAGTAGATGGCAGGATTTGGGTAGGAGGGTGCATAGACCGAAAGAATGTACAATGAAAGGGAGTTAAGAGAGGAGGAAACCATTATTATCTTAAATATATTCAGTTAGCTTTGTTATGCTATCTAAATTTCTGACATCATAGGTTTCTTTCTCTTTTAGTCTCCAGTTTGTTGTCTGTCTCCCCGTTTCTGGCACCCCACACACCTTTCTCCACACCAAAGCCAACATGCTTGGCTGTGTCCCTATCTCGCTCCCTCCTTCCATCTATCTCTATCCTCCTCTGGCTTCTGCTGTTCCTCTCTCCTCCTGTGAGGGGTGGCATAGGAAGCGGAGGGGAAAAATGCAAGTGCTGGTGAATTTCTAATAGGCAATCATAGTGCTCAGGACAAGGATTCCAACTGGAGGTCTAGGGACCATTAAAGAAACGTCAACTCGGCATAGGTATGCCAAGAATTATGAGTCAGTGGGCAGTCAACACTTCTTGGCTCCGATTGGTCTGGGCAGCAGGCCGTAATCTGTCACAATCCTGGAGTTGCTGTGACAGCAGCAGGAGCATTCTGGGCTCAACATAGAGGGTAAAGGAAACATGCAGCTCGGGGTGTGTGTGTATCTGAGTGTGTCCATGTATAAGTCTGTATGTGGCTGAGTGCATATAGGGATGAGCAATAAGTGGACAATTTTACCAGAAGTGACATTATGAATCTTTCATGACTTGATAATTTGAGTCATTTTGGTATGTTCAGTAAATTAGTTCCATTCGTCGAGTTATCAATTGCAAGCGTACTCCTTTAATGTACCTGAAAGTACAACAATGAATCATTCTAATCCCGAGTACAAACAACTAATCACTGCGCTTGCATCACTTCTGTGGGTTTAATCAAAACTGGGGAAACAAAGGCTGTATTGTTGCACCCAGCAGTTTTAAGCAATTTCATCATCCATGCATGCCCCGTTTAACTCGGATAAATAACACAAAACAAATGTTGAAGAAGGTGCTGTTGGGTAGATGTACAGAAAAAAAGATGCCATATCATTTGTGTCAGACAATTTTTCAGTAAACATGAGACAGAGCAAAACAAAGCAAAATACTGTAAGGATGCAGCCTGGTGTTACGCCAAAGAGTGTAATACACCTGTCAGTCCACTAGGGGATGAGGTGTCACGTTTTGACCTCGCTTAGGTGTAAAAGGTACACGCATCCATGACCAGGGTTGAAGAAGGAGATCAATTGTTCACGTGACAAAGTACATCGATTGATTAAGTCAAGAGTATGGAGAAGATTGGGTGAGGTTGGATCGAACAAACACAGGACTGTCACCTGGACGACTGGTGTTTCAGTCGGTGAGAAAGCAAAAGTCAAGGGAGTAACGAACATAACGTAAGGCATCCAACTTACACACCATTACATAAGTAAAATTACAAATTTTAATGCAAACCATGATTCCTAAACCTTACCATGTGCTTTTTCGTGCCTAAACCAAAGACATCTTACTTATCATGCCGAAGGGAGGCAAATGTGTGTGCCTAGTTGATTGATGTGTGTATTATACACTTTGGTGTGATACAGGGTTGGTGTAGTGCCTCAGAAATGAGTTTCATCACCTGAAATACAACCCTGTCATCCAGTATTATCAATGCATGGCTAAGAAAAAAAGTATAACAACAGCAAACCATACACTTGAACAGGGCTCCTTTCAAATGGAGTGTTTGCTAATGCCACTCTATATCCTATTACAAACCGCCGATAGAAAGAAAAAAAATGAATAAAGATTAAGACAATCTTGTGAATGGGAGGCTATAATTAAAAATATATTTTCTTTATCGTTATCACGGTTGATATGGATTCCAGGTCATATCACAGAGCATCAAGTCCATGTGCAGGACAGTGCTTGCATGCGCACATGCTCTATGTGATGTTGTACATTACTACCTCAGTTGTGGCACACTGACTGTCAGGCGGGACACAATCTTCAAAGCAAATATCAAAGCAGTAGCCAGATAGGAAACATGGCGTCAGTGCATGAGGGCACCTTTAGGCATTAAAGCCTCACAACTCCAGATCTGTAATTCTGTCACGGAACATATCCTCTGCCATTTTGTTACTTCCTGCTCGCCCTGGACCCTCCACTGTGGCGCACGCTGGGATTGGCATGATGTTGCCCCTCTGAAGCCACTGGGGTGGGTCTGTCGTCATGATCTAATCTTTCTAAGGACAGTTCCTCAAAATGAACTGAAGAGCGTAAACCACATGAAACAGCGAGCTGAATAAGAAAAAGAGAGAGCAAGAGAGTGTGTCTGTGTGTGTGGGAGAGATGTGAGCCCACCAAAAGCTTAAGCCTCCAGTGTGCTGTGCAGATAAGATTCATTAGATAGGTCGGTAAATGCAAGAGAGAGGCAAAGCGAGAGAGAGAGATTGAGCTTGCTGCTGCTCCAGCATTTGTTGACACAGATTTACAATGAGTCTCCCACTGCTTCACGCATTACAGTAACACGCCATGTCAATAGCTCTCTGGGCTTGAAAAGCAGCCATGCCAAAGATGTCTGGGAGTGATGCCCTTCCCCTGATAACCAAAGTGTGGCTCATAAGTCAGGAAGTGGAGGATAAGGAAGAGTAGGAGAGGAAAAGAAAAAAAAAAAAAAATTGGTTTCTCTTTTCTCTTATAAATAAATCCCCTCCCACTCTTCTCTTTCAATCTCTACATTTTCTCAATCATCTTTTCATGAGTTTTCTCTTTTCCGTCACTCCTCTCAGATCCTATTCCTCTCCCTTTCTTTCCATTTCTCTCCGTCTCTTACTTCTCTCTCCTTCTGTTTCTCTTTATCTCTTGGACGCCCTGCTACAAGCTCAGTAGGACAGGATTTGGGCATTAGCTCAATCCCCCTATCTACTCCCTCTCATGATTGCACACTGTTTCTATCACCCACATACCCTAGTCCACTGCACAAGTCTTGTAGGACTCAGAGTCTCTTATACAAATACTGGCAGAGAGCTTATATTCCAGGAGACAGGAAGACATAATCAACTCTACAGACAAGCATGGTGTGAGAACGAGTGACAGTGTCTATGCGAATGGGTTTTGGATAGTGATAAGTAAACTCAGAGGTGGCTGCTGATTTTTCTTATGTGGCATTTTTGAGTTAATCAGGCTCTATACAGAAGTAATAAAGAGTTTGATGAGAACCAACACACTCACGCAATTCTGTCTGCTGAGTCACAGGGTGCCACAAATGAGGTGGTTTTGATGTGTGACATTCACCTTCATGAAATCTTGATGAGAACTGAGCTCTGCCTGTCTGTGTAATGAGGGCTGTAGCAGTCAGACAGCTGGCCAACCACTCCAGCTAGTAAAGCCATGGTAATAGAGCAGGCTGGAAAGCCTTTTGGAAAGTGTTCGGTAGATGGACTTCAGGCTGCTTCTGGGAGGCAGTTAGTGTATTTTTTTGGGTGAAGAGATAAACAGGAACTTGGATGGCATCAGACAACAGAAGGTCTAATGGCCTTAATCAGAGATGTTGTAGTGGCGCTAGTAGTACTGGTACTACAGATTGCACATGTTTGGGAGTTAGCCGTGGCTTCAGTGCTAATTGGTGTATTACAAGAAGCAATCAATGTAACAGATGGATATCAACAGATTTGTTCCAAAAGGAGCCATGCAGGCTTTGTAAAGAGTAACACTAACAAAGTGCACTTTGTAAACAGGAGCATGACAAAATTCACCTTTAGAGAAAGCATCCTCTGCTACACGGTTTACTGTTCTTCATATCAGTCACATTAAAGTTAATGATTTCTCAATCGAAAATGGATGGAGCATTATGGAGAACATTTCACACACACAGATCTGATACTGACTCGCTGAGGTCTGCAGGTGTCTGTCAGTCCATGTCAGTGCCTCGAGCTCTAAATCCTGTCGGTTCTGATAGGAATCCCAAAAGCTTATAGTGGCTACCATCTCCTCAGCACTGACTGATGCCTCTTATCAGGACCACCACACTGCTGCCACCAGCACATTTTCCACATACAGTATGGGTAAATTATAACTCACTTGCGCAAACATTCCCCCCACGTGCATTGGAGCACACACATGAACACGCTCACATAGATTCAATATAGTACTCATGCGAGCAGAGCGACTGCAGCCTGTGTGCATCGGTCATACTTCATTCAAAAGTGCAGTAATTAATCAGAAATGCACATGCACATAACCACTTACACACAACTAAAACACAAACACGTGTGGATAAAAGAATGCACACTTAAGCAAAAGAAGAACTACACTTGAAATGTAGAATCTTTGAGTCAGTATATTTTAGGATATGCTCATGCTAGTGAGGATTTAGCATTGTTAAGTCGTCGTGCTAATGATTACAGTAAATGGTCAAATGAGAGAAAATTAATAAACAAAAATGTTGATAACTTATTAATCATGACAACAGTTTGCCAAAGTGCATGTAAACATTTTTCACCATCTAAAATCTTAGGATGTTTTGGTGGATTAAAAAAAACCCTATCAGTTTAAAAATGTCAACTCTGGCTCTGGGAATTTGTGGTGTGCATATTTGAGAACGAAAACAGGTGTATTGTCCTTTGTCTTGAATACCTGAGGGGAACTACTGACATATCAGTTATGTTGTGTGGAGCTTACTCTTTGAGATGAAAGAAAACCACTAAAACTGGTTCATATTAAGACGAATAACATTATCAATGTGCTCAATTTGTTATGTAAAAATGTATGTTATTTTGTAGACATAAAAAAATGACACTATAATACTATGTTGTTTGTGATTTATGTGATCAGTCTGTCTTTGCTGTATTTGTCTATCAATTATTGTGATTGCAACAAAGAACTTCATAACCGTAAATCATTACACAAGGCTCTCCCCTCTCTCTCTCTCTCTACTCCGTCTCCTTCCTACTGTATACAGTACAGATTTATTAGTTGAAGCTGGGGCCCCCGGACAGTCACCGCTCAGCACTCCCTCAGATCAATAATTGGAAATATTAATTATATCAGCTTAGATGGCCCAGTCAGATGGGGGCTGTTTATGCTCCTGTTACTGAGCAGTGCAGCAATATGAGCTTTGATGGGCCACTAATGCGTATTAATGATCCCAAGACAAACATTACTCTATATTAAACCTGAAGGAAAGCCAGAAGACATCACACATATTGTATGGCTATTGGACTCATTTTATTGCAGCTCTGTAAGTAAGTGCTGTTGCATAACTGATTTTAAAGGACTCCTTTTGCAGAGGAACTAGGACAAGATTTACTGCCATTTTGTTTCTGTTTCTTGCATTTCCCTGTGGTTTAGGGCTTGGAATTGCACCACCTCTTTAAAGCCACTGTTTTTATTAGTATTATCTTGCCACTAGCCGTCTTTGATTTTTCAGCATCTGCGAATCTGTACTGCTCAGTCTTGCTAAAGTCTACAAGTCGTGAACTCATCACTGTCGCATAGGGAGCCAACAGTTGGCACTAAATCCTCCACACAACTAACAGACCAAGTCCTGACTACACTTACTCAGTGTAATTTGACATCAGACTGTGGTATGTCTTATGTGACTGGAGCCAAGAATGTTTGGTGCTCTTTGTAACCTAGTCGTATATGATAGTGGTCATAATTCAAATAGAAAGCGCTCTCCATCTAGGCCAAACTTTACAAGGATACTGAAGTATAATGAACACAGAGAAGAACTCTGATATGTGTAACATTCATATGTTGGTGTAAGACTGGTCCAGGTTAGGATTGTAGCTTGTTTAAGTGAAGGAACAGCTATCAGTCCTGTGGAGCGATGAACATGGTCAAACCAGCTGGCTGTGTTTATGTTCCAGGCCTATTGCACACTACATTATGTACTGCGGGCCCTGGGGTTTTCATCTGACCCTCCTTTTAAAACAGCAGCATACTAGTGCTAAGAGCTTTAATTCAACTGACTGGGGGCTTAACTGGGCAAATGAGGCAGCCCAATAAAAGCATAGGGAACTATAGATTTGTCAAAGCCCTCTGAGCTGCACAGTTTGTGGAGTGGGAAATAGAGAAAGAGCGGGGGTCGTAATGGGAAAACAAAAACTGTATTTTCCACCAGAGGAGGAAGATAAAGAATAGCAGCTAATTTGAAGGTCATGAAGCCACAGAGTTGTTCTGAGCCATCAGAGGAGCTTGTTAATTCAGCTGAGTCAAAGGCATTCAGTTCACTTTCATGTCTGCTGGGTTATGGCCTTTGAGATTCTAAAGAAACTAATTCACAGCAGTGTGTTTGTAAAAACGTCATTAATGTCCTCAGAAAGCTCTCGTGTGTTTCTTTAGCACAGGATATTACTTGCGTCTGACAAATGTATTTCTAGGCTGATTGTCTAGGCTGATGATGTTACAAGGCTATATTGGCTACAACAGATATATCGAATTAGTGTATGCTGTCCGATATAAATGTTTAAAACATTTTTTTAAACAGATTATATTGCAAAAAATGATGCTTGTGGTAATTAAAAAAATGTTCTATTAATCTTTTTTTAATTCATAGTTATTACATTCCCAGTGAAGTTCCCAGTTTCAGTGCATTGAAATAATTTAGGACAATAAAGTTTATCATTCAACTGTAAAGTGTCTGACAACTACATTTTCTTTTCATGATCCCACATTTTCATTCATTTTTAGATGTCTTTACTTTGTGTCTCCCTTTTTTAAATTGAACTTAACTTTGATCTTACATGTCTGCATGTTTATTTTAAATGCAATGTTGAAATAAATAATTCACAGAAAATCATGGCTTTCTGGAAGACACAAAACCAAATTCATTAACATATTGTGCTTTTGAAAATTTGGACAGTGATGTATACAGTATATGTTGTGTTTCCTTCAAAGATCCTGCAATGCAAATAATACTGAATAAATTCAGAAAGAACCAAAATATAATGGAGACAAATTATTGGCACTCCACTGAATATCAGATGTGGAGTGGAAATAAACAGGAATACCATTCTTGTTTTTTGGAATAAATCAAGGCACTTAAGTCACATCCTCAGGTAGACAAATGTGGCAATGAAACAAGCAAATTAAAGTTTCTCTCTAAATATTTGTTCAGAACACATTTTCATCATTTTGGCCAATTTATAATTGATGTCTCACAAAATGCAAACAGTATATTTTTGCCGAGGGGGCCATTGGGAGGCAAGTGTTTGATTTGTACTGTAAATATACAGTTTTGTATAGTGCAGGTGTTCTGCTTTTTGCAGTGTGTTTGAACGTGAGTCGTAGAATCAGCAGCAGAGGCAATCTTATCTAGGAGTTGCAGGCATCTTTTTCTCTCACACCCGCTGTCTCTTTTTATGTGCTGTATCTTTCTCTCCATCTCTTGTTGTCTTTCTCCACAATCTCACCCTTTCTTTTCTACTTGTTTTTCACCAAACCTTGCTCACTTAACCACTCCCTTTACTTATCAACAGATAACTAAAAAAGGCATCACAATTAAAACTTGCAAATTGTGAAAAGAGAATCAGTTACTGTTCACCCAGTTCTTTGTTGGTGTGTCAAGAAGCTACAACCTCTGCCCATAAAACACAGAGTGAAAGGAGGCCCTATATTATCCGAGTTAATGAATGGTTTCCTTGGCAACACCAGTGCTTAATAAATTTAACTCGGAGTTGTCTGTGCTTGCATGAGCTTGAATATAGTACAAGTGTACTTCATTTCTGCAGGAGTTACATGATTTTCTTTATATGTTAAGGGAAATTTAACAAACTGGGAGCCATCAGCAGTGACTGATCGGAATCGGGACCATAATGCATTGCTCTCGGGCAAATAAATAGACCATTAAGCTGGCATGTTCGAGGCTGAACAGTAACTAGCTTTAGAAAGAGCTGCCTCCCACACACAGGCATCCTGCAGAGACGGCTGAGATCATAGCACCGTAGAGGAGCCACAGCCGTGGATTCGGCCTCCTCCATCATGCATTTGAACAAAAATCAACTGGCAGGATCAAAGCGTCTTTTGTCCGTTTGACACGTCAAAGGCAAATTGAAAGATTTCCTGTGTTGTTGTGAAGGAGCAGAGGGTTGTTTTTTTCCCCCCAAGTTCAAAGGTGTTTCAGAGGTTGCTCTGAACATGTACGCGATAGTATTGCGGTTGATTCTGTAATCTATCCGTACATGCTGCGGAGCGGTGTGCCCTGTGGCTTAGCATTGGCATACTGTTAGGTTACTTTGCTCATGTTGCACAAGGGAAAGAAAGCACTTGTAGACGGGGAAGGAGAAGGACAGGGGCTCTACCCAAGAAACAAGGAGCTGAATCTTCAACCTTCACAAGCATAACATCCTCCCCGTTTTCCTACAAAGACTTAGCCGCTGCTAGTTATTATTTACGATGGGTAAATTTATGGAATAATTCCAGCTAAGGAAGGTTACTCAGTTCCTCAAGGTGAAAATGGATACGTTTAGCACTTAATGAATCGGGCCTGGGCCTCTCCCCCATATATCAGCATGTTATTAAGACATTTTAAAATCCCATTATGGTGTTTCTCCTTGAACATGTCACGCTTTTATTGGACTGCCCTGTCTTTAAATCTGACCTTTTCAGCTCTGCTCCAGAATGGAACGGGGAAAAAAAGATACATGACAGGACAATGGTTCAAAATATACATATGTAGCTGTAAAAATATCAGTGCTAGGTGGTTTTCAGCAATTTGACAGGGATGTCCAGTCATGGCAAATGGTTTCAGGCAATAACAATCCTTAGATAGCACCTGCAATTGGTTTACTTTAAATGGAAGAGTGTAGTAAGAGGTGGACTTTTATGTTCCAGTAATATTGTTAAAAATGTGGGCCACTTTTAGACCCGATTTTATCAAAATATGAGCGCTTTTTATTGTAAAATCTATTTGTTTTGGACAGAATCGTTGGACGATGGGGTGCTGGCATTAGATCTGTACACATAGATCATCTTGGAAGCTTTATGCTCTGCTACACCACATATACATATTGTATGCGTGTGTGTAGGTGGGTGTATAAACAGAATGTGAGTAGGAGGGATATATAATCAATTACAAATAAAAGCTGTAGCTGCAACAAACATATTGTAAATCAGAGCTACATCTTTCAAACTTTTTCCAACAAACAAATCGGGCCCCGAGTCTGGTAAAATTGTTCAGCTTGAACAACAATAATGAAAAAAAAAAGGAGGTAAAATTGGGGAAGGAGGGGAGCGTGACACAAAGACTGTGATGACAGAGGCATCTAATCCAGGCAATGCCATTCTTATCAGGGTCCAGTGGATTAGAGTGAGCCTCCTAACCAGAGAATCCTTCCCAGCCAGACACTCTCCACAGCCCAAGGGCCCGGATCAATAGGCCCGTATTGATCTCTCCTCCTGTGGCTGGATTCACTTTTATTAGGACTGCCTTGGCCTCTCTCACTTAGACACACATATGCAGCCCTTCAACCTCTGCATGCGGCTTCCATGAAAAACCCCAAATACAAATGCACACACACACACACACACACACACACACACACACACACACACACACACACACACACACACACACACACACACACACATTTTTATGTGTACATACTAGGCTAAGTTGTTTTGTTCACACTGAATAACAGGCACCTGAAACAATATAGTGTCAAGTCAACTTGGCTGCATGATGGTTTCCTCTCCAGCCGAGGCCCTTTGATCAGTGTCGCAGAACGGCCTATTAGTATGGGAGAGAGGGCCTCGAGACCTCTGGTTTGTGGCCTCTTGTTGTAGCAACGACAGCCAGAGTCACCAGCACTAACCCCTCTGCTGCTTTCTTTTTCTCTCCTCCAGATGACTCGCCCCATCCAGGTGAAACCGGCTGACAGCGAGAGTCGTGGAGGTAGTTGTCTTCTTTTCTTCATCATTTATTCATGTCCCCTCTTTTCATCTGCCTTATCTAGGCTAATTCTTTTCATTCTTCCCCTCTGATCTCACCTGTTCCGCTGCTCTTGGTGCACTTTTTTTTGGTCGTTTTCAGTCTGATGTTGGCGCGCTCGCATTCATAATGGGAGCGATTTGATCATTACAAACTAAGTTTAACATATAGTTTAACCAAACTGTGTCTGTATGTGTATTAAACACATGACATGACTTAAAACATGAGGAGACCTGATGTCATTTTGATTTGACTGCATCTTTCTCAGGTTGTGACAGTTTGTGATCTTCCCTCATACTTACTCTAGCTTTTTTATTTGTTCGCGGTTCAGATCCTCTGGGTTTGTGGATACAATTCTTGTCCTCTCATCCTGCCTGTACTTCTGTACTGCCTGTAATTGATTATAGATTGTGTTATGGAAGGGATGGAGGCCCTGGATGTTCGTTCTTTCTGCCTAGCTCTCTATTCCAAGTACATTATACATGTACTGTAAATTAGATAGTGATTAGGCTAAATACTGGAGCCGTAGTCATGCAGAGGCCCAGTTAAAGCCCACACTGCTTGAGCTGTGTGAATTTGAAACACAAGAGTAAATGGTATAGAGACAGGGAAAATGGAGCATGTACAGCTGCCAAACAATCAATACATTTGCAGGGTTCTCGCCAAGATCCTCATTACTTGGCCTAAATTCTGTCGTCTTTGATCTCTCCCATTTTTGGGAGGCTTTCATTTACTCTATGCCTATCTGCATATATGTTAATGCGATGATGAGGCATCCTTCAAGTCAGCGGCAGAGACAATGAACCTCGCTGTTTTTTTTTTAGGGTGATCTCATGTGTCACCCCATAACAAAGCGAGTCCCTTTTTTTCTGTAATTCAGAAGAGAAATGCTGTTCTCGTCTTTCTCATGCCAGCGCAAAGAGAGAGAAGAGATTTTTACATGAAAAACAAGAAGCAGAGAAAATGCAAAAATGATGCCAAAGGCATACAGCTGCTGTGCAGCACTTCTGAGGCTTTACCTAAAAACCTCTGCCTGTTTTGGGTGAATTAGGATGGCTGGCCACTTGGCCGCCTGTCAGATGCACACAATCTTCAAAGGACAGTGTAACCCCTTGAGATGAATGGAGGAAAGGCCAATAAAGATCAATGTCAGTCCCCCATCTTTTCTGTCTTTCTGTCTTCCTTACTTTGTCTTTCTTTCTTTACTATCTTCCATCCTTCCCTCCATTTTTCCACAACTTCAATTCTCTTTCCTCCTCCTCTCTTCTCTAAGCCATTCCGAGCTTTAGAGGAGTGGCGAGACAAGCAAAAGGGTCTTGTGCTGCCAAGATTGATGTCCCCTATAGCTCCATTGATTTTGCCATTGTGGTGCTGTGTGTCCACATTAACAATGACACTCAGCTGTCTCTTTACTTGGTTGTGAGTGGCTGCTTTTAGAGCTCCCAGGGCACTTTGGTCAGTATGGGGTCCTCTTATTGGTCAGCCGTGGGGACCCTGCTGAGGAACAAATGAGTGTTGGAACAGACCTGAGAGTTGCACATCATCTTAAATGAACAGGTCAGAGTGGCGCCACAGGGGCAATCAAACACAAGCGTGACTTTCACGGGTTAGGAGGTGGAAGTGAGAAGGCGGAGATAGGGATTTGTGAAGAGGAATGGATCTTGATTGTCATTTTTAAAATATTCTGTTCTCATTTTGCTTCTAATCTGCTGGCCTGGATTCTTTCTTAAATAATCACTGTTGAAGATAATTTAGGTTTTCATATCTGGTTCTGCTTTTGCTGCTATTAGCTGATAGACGATGCTGCTGATGCTCCCCCAAGGTCTACTTTTTCGAGCTTCAGCATCTTATTTGCTGTAATTCTTATTTGCCTTGTAATTATTGATACATTTAACTGTCAAAACTGCCTTGATTACATGTTTTGTTATTTTGATCCTCATTCGCTTTCTGTTGCCTGACTCCAGATCAATAACTTCAGCACCAGAACTCAGCATGGTGTACAGGAGCTGGTAGAGCGGATGCAAAAAAATATTAATTAGCCTCAGTGCAGTGGAGGGAGGGACACCAGGGACGGGCTCAGTCTGGCCTGCTCTCTCAGGGGCCACACATCTAGTCCGATAGGGGGCACATATTCCTCAGTCCACACAGTCACACTACAACACGCATTCATACTAATTAGTCCCTTAATCTCATTATGGGAAGGACAGTTCAGATCACCTACGCCAGGTTGCCTTCCATTAGGGAACGACCTGTTACTGTGGTTTTATGCCTGCTGGACCTCCACTGCTCCAGGAGGAACTCTCTGCTGTTATTAAGACCAGACAGGCCCAGAAGAGAACAGTGTCCTATGTTTGGTAATTGATGCACTAAAAACTAAAACACCCTCCAGCAGGAAGAAAGTAAAACATATTATTCTAATTCCACTAAATATTTCATGACTGTTGGACATTTGATCAAAACTGAGTAACTTCCTGACAGAGATCTTCCAAGCATTCATTTTGTTGAACACAAAGAACAAACTACAGTACATTCAGCCTCCAGGTAGCTTCATAGAATCTATAAGAGGAAAGCACCTTGCCTATAGAAGTTGAAGGGAAATAGGTACGGTAGAGTAAATCCATCTAAACACTCTGTCAGCCCCCGCTGCCGCCTAACAAAGACACACTGTGAAATGAATATTAATGGCCAATCACCTACCTAATCTAGCAGAACAGCAGCCGTTACACATTGAGCCACCAGTGCTGCGAATGTCTCCGTCACCGATGACGCAGGCCATTCTGGGATGTTTCTGTTGGGGGAGACGTGGGAGGTGCAGCGAGGAGGCAGCAGGGACCTGTCTCTCTCATTTTCTCCTCACAGGTCTCTGATATGAAATAGATTGATTTTCCATCACACGTGGCACTGATGACTGGCACTGGCTGCTGCTGATATTTCATTTTTGAAGGGCTGTTCAGTGCCTCCTTAGAGAGCTTGGCGGCCTTACACGGGATAAATCAGCTTTAACCGCTTTGATTTCATCCGAAACCTTCTACCAGTGGCTCCCCACCTTAGCATTCTACCATTACTATCAGCCCCTTCTTGTTTAATTTTTTGTAGACTGTCATGTCATTAGATTTTCTTTTGTATCTAAGACCCATGCTGATCAAAGGCTAAATGTTTTTTTCTGTGCAGATGCTGCATTTTTGTGTCCTGCCGGGGCTCTTCTCATTTCTCGGCTTAACCCATTGTTCAAGTTTTTGAGCTCAAGAGATTGTCCAGAAAGCAGTGAGAGGAGCAGGCTAGCTGTCAGCTGGGGCTCTGTTGGTGTTGCAGCAGTCCTGCCTGGCACTGCCAGAGCTCCAAGCCCACTGAGGAGGCCTGGATTAGAAACAGGCTCTGGCCTTTTCCAAGGCAGGCCTGCCGCCCACACACACCCACACAGAGATGACAAAAAGGCAAACACATACATACCCATACGGCCCTGACACACAGGCATGCTATCCCTCTCATGCGATATACACACACACAGTGGGAAGTTGGATGTACATGATAATTGGAACACGTGTGCACACAAAGGGACATGCCGAGTATAGGTTACATATTTACACACCGAATGGCAAGGGTCAATTTTCTTTTCATGAGCAGTGTTTTCGTGTCGTGGGCCGAGCAGCAGCGTTGCTTTGTATTTGTATGTTTACTTCAGCTGAAGGACAATGAAAAGGTTTGCTCCAGATCACCGAGATGTGACGGAACAAAGAGAGAGAGGGAACCAGAACGAGAGGCAATAAGTTAAATGGAGAGTGAGGACAAGAAAAAAAAAAAAAAAAGAAGTAAGATTGGGAATCGAGATTGAGAGAGCAGGACTACATGCACCGTTGCTGTTCAGTTTTTGACAATTAATTTATCTGGTGTAAAAGACAACAGTGTGGGCCATGTATTAAACATCAGTTGTGTTCTTTTTCTTTTTTTCTTTACTAGAGAGACAAGCTTCCCCATGTCAGAGCAGCTCAGTAATGAACCAAGGAGGAAGGCCTCTAAGCTCTACTGATCCCCTTTAGAAAAGGAAGAGGAATGAAGGAGAGAGGGGTAGTTAGAGGGTGAGGAATGAGGGGAGGAAAAGACAAATGGCTGAAGTAAAGAGGTGAAAGAAGGGAATTTGTTATGAGACTCTGAAAATGGGAGAGAGAGGGAAAGTGCAAAAACAACTGCAAAATAAACAGAGAAAAAAGCAGGGAGAGAGGGAGGGGCAGTGGGGTCAAAGCTAAAAGCTGAACAGTGTATCTTCTTCCTTTGGAGAGAAGAAAACTATAGATTACTGGTCACAATGTGCTTGGCTGGGCATAAATGGAGAGATCTTGAAATACTAGGGAGCATGTTCAGAGGTTGTGGGGATCAGGGTGAGCTAATCCAATAGTAAGGCCAGCTCGGGGTCACACATTCAGAGCTCACGCTCCTTGTCCAAATCCCCTCTGGTGCTCTTGCACAAACAATACGGATACACAGTCCTTTGCTCACCAAGAGTTCAGTCAGCTAACTCCACCGGGCTGGTCTGGGATATTCAGGCCACTCTGCCTGTAAGCTCTTACATTTACCCTCACATCAGCATGAAGTGGTTTGTTTTGAAGCGGAGAGGGGAGCGGGGGTGAATTAAGTTTATGGATGACAGAAAAGGGGAGAGACAGCAACAGACAAACACAGAGCGAGTGAGAGAAAGAGAGGATAAAATCATTGCTACAGGGATATGCTGTGCTCCTGAGGGTCAGATTGTGCTGAGGCTGTAGGAGTTATGCCGAGTCAGTGGAAGAAATGGATCACAACAACTCACTAACACACTGGGTAGGTGGAGATCAATTAGCCTTATCTAACAAACTACTAATGATAATACCGATGCAAAACTTGCTGACAAGGCACAAAGAGCGCAGAGTGATGATGTAATGAATTTAGTTAGTTGAAAGATGCAGTGTTTCCTCCCCTTTTTTTCCCAAACAAATACACTATCACGGCAACTTCTGCGGTACACTCAGTCAGCACATACACAGATGGAAGCAGCAGCAGCAGCAGCAGCAGCTTACATAAAGTAGACACAATAACAGGAACACCTTTTTAACATAAAACATGAAGTAAAGATTTGCAAAAGCTAGCTACAAAAAAAGACTCGCAAAGGTATTTACCGCAGTGCTGTTTGATTGTACAAGTGTGTCAGTTATTGTGTCTACTCTCTGTACTTCTCTATACATATGCACACAAATTCATCCTCACTCCCTTTAAAAAAAAAAAAAAAAGAAAAAAAAAAAAAAAAAAGAAACACGCATCCCCTCCACTCCGTCCCTCGCTCGTTGCAATGGTCTCGTAGCGTAGGCGGATCAGCAAAGGTTACTGTTGAACACAGAAAGGAAAGGTCAGAAATCATGTTTAGTTTTTCTGGGGCCGGGAGGTAATTCCAGCCAGCAGATTGTGTTCAGACGAGCAAGCAGCCGGGGCAAGCCAGTGGTGGAGATGCTCATGCAGAAGGAAGCGAGGCGGGGATGGGGACAAGGTTATCCAGTCAGCCACTGCCGCTCAGCCCCTTCGCTGTCACCCTTAATAACACCCTCTCCCTTATCACCGCAACAATCACCTTGAGAAACAAACTTGTCTTCTTTGAGAGAGGGATGGAAGATGGGGAAGAGACGGCCCTTGTATGCATCTGGTACGCCGTTCTCATTACAGCAGCTCCACCTCTTTGGGGACAGAAGGACTGCAGATCAATTTAGTGCTCAATTCTCTACACTTTATGATTCGTTCTCCCTTTTTTCTCTCTCTTTGTCCCCCTCTTGTTCCCCTGCCTATTCTCTCAGTAAGCTTTGAACTCACCAAAACATGAGAATGGTGTACGGCAGTTGAATGCCCATACTTATTTGAGCCATAGTGCATGGATGCTGCAATCTTTTCTCTCAATGCAACTATAACAGAAAAAAGCCCTTATTATTATTCCGTTTTCATGATTGTTGTGATTGAAAGTGTTTGATTTGGCAGTGACTTTTCTCGAAAACGGCGATGCGAGTTTTCAGTGATTTTTGCTGGGGAAAATTGCAGGAATTGTCAAAGATTCCTACTCTACATTTCCTAAAACCCTTGTCACTGCCAGTTTTGCAGTTTTTTGCAGTCAACCAGCATGCAGTTTGCTTTGATGATGAGAGGAAAGGTTGAAGAGCCCTGCTGATTGTAAATGAGGAGTTATTGATGTTGATAAAGATAGTGTTTTGTTTGGAAAGGCTTATTTGGTGCTGCATTGCCTTCTGTTGAATATCTTTATTGAATTGGCATTGGCTGAATTTTTTATTTATTATTGCGATCACAAGATCAGGATTTTCTGGAGGGACTGTTTATTGATCCAAACTGATTGTCTGTCATCACTTCACCAACACTTAGCTTTAAATTTGATTAGTCCCAAAAAAAATTCTCAATACAACAATAATGTGCATCATTTTTTTTATGTGGGTTGTGCTTAAACATAATTTTTTCATGTTAGAATTTGGGCTGCCAAAGTGAACACTGAAATTGAGGATAATTAGAAGTGCGAACAGCAGAAATATGCAAAGACGACTACAGCCGTCAAAAAGGAGTGTGGAACTCCTTTAAAACATAAGTGACGATGAGGTGCTAAAAATGCCCATTCGTACTGTACACGCTTCCCTGTTCATTTCAAATCCCAGTTAATTCTTTGTTGATGCTTGCAAGCAATAATCTCACAGGCCTGTACCTTCTATTTACAGAGCGAGCTAGATTAGCAAATCCTGCAATGCAATCCTACTTCAATATACCAATGGCATAGAGATGGAAAAGAAAACCTTTTTAAGGTTTGTTTTATTCAGACCTCGTTTTGCGTTTTCATTTTACATTAGCAGAAAAGTTGCTTCTAGCAGCTGGTATTGCAGCAGATTATTAATCCACTTCAAGTTTCTTTGAATTCTTTACTCAATTTAACTTTAAATTGAATTCAGATTTGAGTAATTGATTGCAGGTTGTTCCAGAATTTCAACACGTTAATACTCTTGTGCAAATAATTTTAACAAAATGATTTCAGTCCCTATTACAAATTGCCAAGCTCATACCTGAGGCTAATAAACTTGTGTGTAGATCTACGTGTGTGTTAGTGTGTGTGCATGCTCTCTACGGACTTTGTGGACTGTGATTGCAACGAAGCTGGAGGAGGCCAAGCAAGGCCTCTGATTGGAGGACAGAGGCTTTGCAACCTTTGCCAAATCACTGCAATCACCCGTTTGCTTCTTCTCTCTGCTTTAATGACACCACTTCATAAGGAATCAGGCTCATCAAGCATACCACACACACAGACCTACCTACACATTTACACAGTGAGGTCAGGCTCAGCAGACCGGGCGGAGCATGGCAGGCCTCAGAACAGGGAGAGGAGGTCCACCAGCAGATGGGAAGAGATTAAAGCAGACTGGAGACTCATGCACACAGGCGAACTTGTAAATATACACAAACACACACACACATACATAAATTTAACACTCATATATTAGCTGCACAAGCTCCACAGTCCATTTTGGGTTTAGTT
Source organism: Embiotoca jacksoni (assembly GCF_022577435.1). Lineage (NCBI taxonomy): Eukaryota > Metazoa > Chordata > Actinopteri > Embiotocidae > Embiotoca > Embiotoca jacksoni. The sequence goes on along the minus strand of NW_027185296.1, from coordinate 2,345,382 downwards.
CGGTCGAGTTAGTTTTGATGTGCTGTTTTGACTTACTGAAGTAAACAAGTTAGCATCCAAGTTAACAACATTATGCTCATAGGAGAAGCTGAGTGAGATCTTTTTCAGAGTTTGATACATTTTCAGCAGCGGACTTTCGATCTCGCCCCCCCTCTCTTCACTGTCTGGCCTCTTCCCAGCCCTGAACCCTCCATGAGTGAACGCCCCAATTTTGTGTGACCTTTGCCCCCTGGACTCCATATGGAGAGAAAATGCCCTGTTTATTCACTGAGAGAGGCCAAAAACAATCAGGAGGTGACAAGCAAGAAACAATGTTTGTGCACGAGCAAAGAACAAAAAACATAAACGCCAAGTGCAGACCCTCACAGATAGATATGCAGCCATGAGCACAACCCATACTGAGGAGTACTTCAGCTGAGTACTAATAGCATATTGTGTCTAAATTAATAGGTTTACAGTGTCTATAAGTTGTTCAATGTTCATACATTCATATTGTTTTCCAGTGGGTTTAGCATGAAGATGAATACACCTTATTCTTCCAGTGTGTTGTCAGTTTTTCTCTTGATTTTTATTATATGACAACGACCTTGGATGTCTCATGACTGGGGACATGAAAAGAGTATGAGTGACATAGAAATGAGGGAGAGGAAGAGAAAGAATGGCAAGGCAAGAAAACAAAAAAAAAAAAATGATGACACAGAAAGAGACAGGAAACAAAAAAAACAAGAGCATTTTCTACCTCAGGATATGGAGGAAGAAAATACCTCTCCAGTAAGTATTAAAGACAACTCAAAATATATGCAGCCCTGTCACTCTGAAATGTTAAAGTAGCTCTTATGACAATATGCCACTTTCAGATTAAGGAAAATGTCAACTCATATTTGAATTTTTTTTTTTAATATAACGTCAAGATTTTACACATTAGGTGGATGTATGATGACAATAATAGATTTTGGAGAAAGAAATGTTCCAGAGAAAACAATCAGCTGTAAAATTAGATCTGTATTCATTACAGGACCTGTAACTCAGCATGCTCCCCGTGTCTGTCCCTCCAATCACTCCTTTCCTCTATCTCTGCATCTCAGTATATTAACTCCATTAGCCTCTCATACCACCCTCTGTCTCTCTCACTGTCAGTCACTTCACTTAAATCACTGCATCATGCTACCACTGGACTGGAAAGGATACCTGCTCCAACCGAGTGATTCCAACACAGATACCGAAGCAGTGGATTAAAGGGAGATTTAGCACTCCTGTGGGTCAAAAAAATACAGTATTTAGAGGAATATTCAATCTGCATGAAATTTGTCCATGTTTTGTTATGCCTATATTGTCAGTGACTTAAGCCCAGGCAGCTATTACAGCAATGACAACAGACAAGGACGTAGGACACAGGGATGAGGAGGATGGGAAGACGTGCTTGTGATGCGCCATTAGGGAATGGTTGAACGTTGGTTCAGTGGGCACCGTAAAGAGGCTTTTAAATTAGGCCTGGCCACGTCTCACCTGTCTTTCCCATCTCACCTGCTCAAACGACAAATAGCGCCGCCAGCATGCACACACTGTGACTTGCAGTCCCGCGATTACCCCTCCCGCCCGCTCTCCATCCACCCTGTTTGCACCCATCTGCCAGTCAAACATGTGCAGAGGTAATGGAGAGAGAAGCAGTCATTCTGGGGCTGTAAAACTGCAGCAGCTGAAAAGATGATCGGGGTAACCTTTGCTTTGGTGCATGAAGGAAGAATGTGTTTTAACATTATTCACAAGTATTTGTGTGTGTGTGTGTTTGCGTACATGTGTGTATTCCTGTATGCTCCATCACGACGCAACTGATGCCTAAAATGTTGATGTGGTTCATTGTAACTCATCAAGTTGGATTGTGATTCCTTTTATGTATATAAGTTTTTATTTATATATATATATATATATATATATATATATATATACACACATACATATATATATATACACACATACATATATATATATATATATATACACATATATAGGCACGTATATATAAAATACTTGCTGTATTCCTCTTCTCTCACTAGATCCCTTCAATCTTGCCCTGATATTTGTACTCTCCCCATATGTTTGCTTTGTTTTCCTTTATTCTACTTCCTTACTCTGTCGCCTTTTCCCCAGGCCCCGTCTCAGTGATGAGTCTATCAGGCTAACTGGCATTGTCAAGGATGACTGGCGAATGGGACTCTGTACACAGAAGTTCTTAAGCATACTGTTGCAGCCCCAGACACTTTAGTTCCTAGGAGCTTGTGACCTGGTCCAAATATAGGCCATCCTGATTGCGTCTTTGTAACGAACACAAAGGCAGTCCCCAAAGACCACAAAAGGAAGCTGAGGTTTCATTGGGGAATAAGCGGAGAGACTAACAAGCCTTAATATGACTGATGTACCTTTGGCTGCAGGTACTCTGACCTGACACTTGAACCAATTTTAGAGAAAGTGAACTTCAAAGAGCGCTTTGATACCAGAGGGAGTTATTGAGCGAGATCTGAGGGCCAAACTGTCTTTTCATTCTAGATTAGCTCCCGAACTGGACTTAGACTAATGACAGAGTTGGAGCAGCGTTGTGATAAGGAAGAGATCCCCATCTGGAACAGATGTTTTTTGCTGTAGAATGACAACAGCTGATAGAGATCCACAGATATGTGCTTTTCCCCCCAATATTATACGGCACATCTTCATGCTCACATGCTCAGTATCTCCTACAGCAATAAACTTGTCACAATAACCAAAACATGACACATCATTGCTTGAAATATAAATAAGCCCATTCGTTACCTATTGATTTTCCTACCATTAGGGAAGGGAATGGCTTGGCTGTTGTTGATGTGGAAGATATTGCGGGTCAATATTGTGTTGCTCTTAAAAGCCACGGGAGATTTTCAAGAAATTCGACAGCGGCTAAGAAAAGAGGCCGGTGTACAGCTCTAATATTAAGAAAATGTCTGGACTAGTTCAGGGACATCTGCCTGCCATTAATGTTATCAGGGAATCGGGGAGCAGTGCAGGCCCAATGTGCTTTAGGGAGAGGTACAGCCCTGGACAGCTGCCTGCCTGCACTGCTGGCAACCATCAGCCTAATACGCTGGATTGAAAACAGGGATTGATTCCTGAATGTTAAAGTGAAACCTTGAAGAACTGCTGTGACCATCTTAACTCTGACTGTTGGAGGAAAGGGTGCATTTTGCAAGGCGATTTGGCATCCTAATCTGAAACACTCTGTCAATATATGGCAGCTCAGTTTAACAAGACCAGTCTGACAGCAGGGGAAGCAACCAATGACAAGAGGAACATGTTAAATCTGGGCGTAAGACAGGAGGAGGGCATCTTTTGGCTGCAAGGTTGGAGTAATGATGGTGAGGACAGCAATGGTATCACAAAATGATCCCTGTCCCAGGTCAAGGAGGGACTGGAGGTTGAGATGCCAAAGTCTCCAGCTCGCTGGCCATCAGCCCCTTCGGGTAGTTGGCGCACTCTTTCCTACTATACCGACCTTCCTCCATCCCTCCTGCTTCTTGTTATTTTAGGAATCTATTCTTGGCCTGCCAGCATGTATAATCTAAATTATTTATTTAGAGAAACGGGATCCGTGCATGACAGTGAAACAGGATTTTGTTTGTGCCATTTGATTCTATTAAAATAAATAAAGTGACCTTGCCATTAAAAAAATGCCACCCTCCCCCCCACTGTTCCACCTACAGCTGGGCAATAATATTATATTGCCATTTATAGTTTCATCCAAACCCTATCTTTGTAATGAGTTTACAGCCCGCAATCATGTCAAAGCGTGTCATACACCCATCAATCCACTAGGGGATACCGTGTCAGTGTCACCTTTTGCCTCGCATGGGCGTAAAAAAACATGCATGTATGGCCAGGGTCGAAGAAGAAGGTCATGTGAGAAGGAGGGTTGACTTTCACCTGGGTGACTGATAGCAAGATAGTCAGCGAGAAACCCAAAAATCAACGTGGATTTCTTTTAACGTAAGTTGCTGATACAACGTAACGTGTTATACTTGCATAACTTACATGACATCACTTATGTAAAATTACTTATTGCAACCCAAATTATGGTCTTTACCCAACCCTAACCAAGTAGTTTTGGTGACTAAACCCAATTGCAACCCGGTCACATTCAACCTAAAACATGATCTTTTTGTAATCCTAACCACATGACATGACAAACGGGACACTGACACGGTATCCCCTAGTGGATAGATGGGTGTATCACATGCTTTTGCATCATTATCCTTACAGCTCTATAACTTTGTTGGGCTCTGTTTTTTCCAAGTTATTAAATCAGAAAAAGCTAATAAAATTAGTTCATTCACATCCCTCATGTAATGCTTAACAGGAGCACAGTTCACTGCTTTGGAAGTACGTGCTATCAGTGATTTATTTGTCATATATTATATAACGATGTATATCTATGTCAGAAAGTATCCTTCTTGTCCATTCCTTTGGTTGAATTGAACCTCCTTGTAGTCACACCACAGTGTTTATGAGTGTGAGAAAGAGTGATTGCATTTATATGTGATTCTGCTCGTAACCCGCTTATTAATGCCCTTTCTGTCTTTTTTGCACATGATGGGGGCAAATTGCTTATTTTCATTCTTATCACGAGCCCACAAACAGAACATTAAAAGCTGGAAACAGTCAACAGAAAGCTCCATCTTGGTATGAAACGAACGTGACCTACAACTGCAGAGAAGTAAATTTACAGCAACAGTTCAGAGGAAACAAAGGCTTCTGTCAAAATCCGGTGCTATCTCACCCGTGTGTCTGTGAAATCCTTTCTGCGCTGGTGTGTGCATGTCAAGCTCCCTTGCCTTCTATCTGGATGACATTAATGAAAGGTGAAAGAGGGAATAATCAAAGATCACAATATTTTACCCTTGATACAGATGCATATTTGTACGCTGCTGGCATGAGAGATCTCCTTGGCGTTCAGCTCTGCTCTGATCTGACATTAGGATTCAATACAACATTTCTCTCTCCAGCTCACTCGTCTCGCTTTCTCTATCATTCCCTCGGAGCCTTGTACCCCCACCACCTCCCACCTACCTCTGTCCACTCAGCCCGCCTGCCTGACTGCAGCTAAAGGGTAAATGTAGCTCAGGGGAAGTGCGCTACCTCCACCACAAGGTCCCGAGGCCCACCATGTGACCTGGACCTCCCAACGTCTTGCTCTTCTCCTCCTCTTCGTTGCCTTTTCTCCACAACATATCTCTTTATCTCCATCCACCTCTGTGACCTCATCCAGAGAGACTGATAGAATGTACCTTTGAGAGCGAATGGCTTCTCCGCCAAAGACGGCTCAGTTCAAAAGTTCACCCATTTTCTAGAATAATACTGTTGACAATGTAAAGTACCAATATGCCCTTTTTCTATACACCAAACAACCTGTTTGAATTGTGAAACCAACAGCACCAAATACTGCAGTATATTAACTCTGACCTGATGACATTTAGTTACGTAGAATGAATGAAGAAGGAAGAATCAACAATAACTACAACTGAATTATTGTTGTTTTCTATGAAGCTGGAAATAGGCTAAGAGTGGTTGATGTGTAAATTCAAGCTGAAGCATAATAGAACATAATATTCATTCATCAGTTTTTGTTTTAAGACTAACATTTTAAGAACATCAAACTACAACAAAAATGATAAACAAAGTATTTTCTAATACTAATTTATGTATGTAGACCAAAGTTGTAACTTGTGTCTGGGGAATTTATACTCTGTATGTGAGGTAACACAGAGTATGCAAAAAGCAGCTGTAGTATATATATATATATATATACATATATATATATATATGGAAAATGTATTGGATAAATTAAGCATACAATAGTTAAAAATGTGTTCTTATTCTTCCTCCTACAGTTGAATGTTTGAGATTCCCTGCACTGAATGCAAAGTTGATCTATATATCAGGCTGTTTTCACATTCATCTGGCAAAAGTTCAAAGTTTCTCAATGCCCACTGAAAGTCTTATTTTAAAAGGACGGGCCTACGAGCATGATTTGTGACATCACAAATAGTTTGAAAGTATGATGAGGAAACCACATGCTCCAACCCTGAGAATGAACTTTACATTGAAGTATGAGACATCTTGCGTGCAGCAGTTAAACTTTGGAAAATGAAATGGATTTGTATATTCATGTATTCTGGAGTGTTTAATTAGTGTGAAGGAAGTAGGTGCCATTTGAAGGCTTTTTACAAGATAATTAATGATTTTTTTTTTTGTGTGTGGAAAAACCACATTAGAAACACATTCATTGTTTCATGTCAGGGTGGGACCTTTATTTATTAGTACAAAAGGCCTCATGCAAATTGTATTTATGCAATAAAATATTTACAGGGAACACAGCAAAACTGCCAGCTAAGAATTTACTTGTAGTTCATGTGACGTCTGTCTTATGACTACTACTGCATTAATACAGCATTTATATTACTATAAGTCTTCATTTTGAATTATGTATATCACATGTACTCTAAAACATGTGTTTTTACTGGCGTGCTATATTTGAATGGTTGTGAATGGATGCCTCATCTGAACAGGTTAGGTTGCTGTGTACAGACAGCAGACGGTATTCCTTGGAATATGTCTCTTTTAGGGCTTACACTAAAAGTGTGCGTGTGTGTGTTCAAGTGTGTGTGTGTGTAGCTCTGTGAGGCTGAATGGCACCTTTCAGAGTGGGGTGAGACCATGTGGTCCGCACTGACTGCTTTGGAGGGAAGCAGGAGGGCCCAGCTGGTTCAGGGAGAAGAGCTCTCTGACTAGCCAAGGCGGTCTCACAAGCCTGCCAACCAACCTGACACACATATATACACACACACACACACACACACACACACACACACACACACACACACACACACACACACACACAAACACACATTGTGCACGGTTAGAAGGTTTTACACAGAAAAAAAAAAATACTGAGAATCGCACACCACTCTCCATGCAATTAAAAAGATTTATCTTACCGCCAGTGTGGTTTGGCTATGACTTCTGCAAGGTGTAGTTTGTCAGTGTGTCTCAGCTGAGCTTGTGTGCAGATATAAACACAACACGCAAAGAAGTGTGAAGAACACATTGAAGCCTCCTGTTTACATGGGGACAGTGCTGTGTGTGCACCCACAGAGCTTACTGAGATTTAATCATTTCGGCTGACCTGCAGCCAGGATTTGGTGAAAATAGCCGCCTACCTCCAACAAAATTGTCCAATATCCTTGAATGCAAGAGTAAAAAAAAAAAAATCTTTATTTGTTGGCAGCCAGGTGCTGGCCCTGCAAATTATACATGACCACGGGTCCTATTGATTCTCTCTTGTTTTTCTCTGTCTGATAACACATTGTTAGAGGAAAGTTGGTTCAGTGGACTCACAAATTATTTTGGAAACACAGAGGAAAAATGAACAGTCTAGAAGCTGTCAGGTAATAAAATGAATTATCTCAATGTTGTAATTCCATATTTCTCTCTGATGTAATTTGTTGGGTGACTGTAGTTTAAAACTGCCACTTGTATTTCTTCAACATTTAATGAAAGAACTTAATTAGATGTAAGTTGTGTTGCTTTCCGTGGCACAGCAAATCTATTCCCGCTTCACTGTATTTACCCACAGCTGCTACAAACCATTTGCAGTAATGCTGAGTGCTACCTCAACAGCATTGACAGACAACAATGGTTGCTGAAACAATACATATTTTAAAATTCATTTCTCCTGGGTTGTAGCAGCTCTATTTACTCTGACCTCCATGCCGCCATACGGTCCACTGGCTCTCTAGTGAAATCTGTAGTGTATCTCTAAATGGTGTGCAAGTGCTGCAAGACTTGCACAAATTAGCTGTGTTAAAGTATATGTATGCCGTCGATGGAAGGAAGGCTCACTGGAGGCACTGTGCTGCTTATCTGAACAGTCGGAACGTGGACGGGATGATTAGGTAGTCTAACCATAGGCGTCCATCCACCCCCTCTAGCTGGGCCATTTTTACTACTTTTCTATAAAGCAGTTTAACTCTCTCTGCAAATAGTCTAAAGGGTAAGCTTAACCAGGGGCTATGTGTGAGTGGATGGGAGACAGAAACAAGAGCTCTAAAGGGAATTTTCATTTTAAACAAATTGGTTTGGAGAAAATCAAGCTGAGCATTTTTTTTTTTTCCTCCCATTTAGTCCTATTCTGTCAGAATGGACAGAAATATGCCCGACCTGAGGTTGGAGTGTTCCTGCCTACCTGCGAAACCTGTAAACCTGTGAGAGGACCTAACAGCGTGTGGTCCCCAGTTTCTCCATTAGACAGCTAGCTTGGCATTCGGAGGGAGTAATTGGCTGGATGGGGTTTCAGCCGGCTTAGCCACCCTGCTGGCACAACAAGCCTGTCTGTCCCCCCCATCCCTGAGTTGCTGCTCTGCTTGGCAGGAGCGTACCCGGCTCAACTACTGCCATGTTCCCTTCAAAGCCTGTGGAGAAGCCGTGGATGGCAGCAGATGTTGTCCCAGGAGAGCCGGAGGAATTCAGGGCCTCTGGTCATTAGTGGGAACCAGTGTGCTGGGACAAACCGAAGTCTTAGACAGCTGGGAGACCTCTATCAACCCTCATCCCTTCATTCCTCCGTCTCCCCAATCCCCCGTCCCTGCCAAGGAGGATCATGTATTCTCGACCTACTCGCCTCACCCAAAAGATAAGGAAAGGCTCGGCCCCATGTGGCAGGAGTGGAGTGACCAAGGAAAAAACTGTTTGGCCTGTGCTTTTGGAGAAGAATGTGGTTTTCACGGGACAGATTTTTTTTCGGGTTTGTTTTTAGGAAACAGTGGAACGGCAGAAAGGCGGGGTTGTAAAGTTTTAATGTATTTAATAATGAAACAAAATCAGACATGGACGGTGGAAAAAAAGTAGATCCCGTGTCCTTCTTTGGAGCATTTAAAATCATCTGTACATCGGTTTGAAGTACAGCTACCAGTTGTCATATTTTATTCTGGTTGCAGAGTTGTCCTTGGGAGGCAGGTTTGCAAAGAATTTGCCCAGGAGTGCTCGTGTGCCTATCTACAATGTGGATTACAACAAAGCACAAAAAAATGTTTTCCCTTCAATTTGTACATATGATGTGATACAATGTGTTTTTAGAGCAAGTATGACCTTGGTGCAGCCAAAGTCAAAGTTATGCAGATATTTCACGTGCAGCATGTTTTAGTGTCTTTGCCCATAAAATAATCTGTTGTATGGATTCTTTGTAAAAGAACAAACATTGTCGGTGCTAGAAAAGTTGAGTGAGGCTTATGAAAATATGGATGTAGTGTCTTATTCTAAGATAGATTCCTAGTGATCCTCGTTATGTGTGTGTGTGTGTGTGTGTGTGTGTGTGTGTGTGTGTGTGTGTGTGTGTGTGTGTGTGTGTGTGTGTGTGTGTGTGTGTGTGTGTGTGCGCGCGCGCGCGCAATTCTGAGCATGTTGCGATGCCATCTGACCTACGACTCAATAGTCTCAGCTGAGTAGAGTGGAGGGAGCATGCCCACATCTGTATTATAGACTAATAGATTATAGATCTGGACAATTGTCAGTATTCATCAAGATATGTTGTCCCTGGTATAAATTTTACTCTATATCTAACTGGGAAAAACAAACATCACACATTGTCATCACTGTTTGTGGATTAGGTAGACAGTAGGCTGAATATTCAAAATACAGCTACATGTTAATAAGCTAAAAAAAAAAAAAAAAAAAAAAAACAGAATATTAATTTTTTTTTCAAGTTTAAGAAAATGAGAGAAAAATCAAATTGTTTGGAGGACAATAATCAGTTATTTCAAAACTATGGCAACAAGGACAACAACAACAACAACAACAACAAAAATCCTAATTTGCTGTGTTTGGAATATGCTGTTTTGAGTATCATGTACTTTGGAACCCACGGTACATCCTCCTCTACAAACAGCAGTGACTGAGTTCAACTTAACTTCAAGTCAGACACAATGCTGACAAACGACGAGCCGAACAAACAAGTAGATGGACAGTAGACGAGTGGACTGTGCTGCAGGAGTGCTTTCAAAAGTTTCTGTGGGTGTTTTGATATTTGTTTTCCACTGTGAGTCATTATGGCAGATGATTGTACATCTCTGTACAGGCCCAGGAGCATCAGGGTGCTCCATGAAGATAATAATACAGCACACAATGCTAGACAAGTTCAAAAGTGGCATTGTGATTAATGTCAACAACCCTCTTTATCTAAATCACTAAATATCAATGAAGCTACAGAATTGTGCAGTGTGAAATCATTTAGTGCGTTGTTTATTTCTAAAGCACAATTTCTATTTTTGTCAACAAATGCCAACAGAATTCAAGGGTTGTACTGAGCAGGGGTACAGAGGTTTTTTGTGATACAATTTTTTTTTTATTTTATGGCAGCTTGCAATGGAATTTGAAGAGAATGTGATTTTGTTGGGGGGTTAAATTGTGGGAATTGACACAAATTGCAAGTCAGGAAAAAACAAAACAATGGATACTCATATGGAATCACTATGATGATAGAATAATACTGCAAATAGCAGAACTAAATTCATATATTTTAGTAGCATTTGCTTCTTGAATTTTTTATGTTTAAAGAGCAATGCGCTCAAAGTCAAACATAAATGTAGAAGAGCCTTGCTGACTTTAAATGAAGAGTTATGTTGATAAGGATAGTGTTTTGTTTGGAAAGGCTGGCTTTGTGCCGAACAGTAATGCCTTCAGCAGAGCTTCTGTTGAGTACCTTTATTCTGGAAGAAGAAAAAAAGAAAAAAGATTTTCACTGGAATTTTGTAAATTTGCAAGCCGACACAAATATTGCAGATATTGGTTGAAGATTGGGATTTCCTGGGGGGGGACTGACTAAGAGTTATAAGAGAAATCAAGACACTGATCGATATGCTGAATACATGTAATTTAACAGACAGGGCATACGTGCAATGTTTCTGTAGCATTACCAGCACTAGGACTTGTGTGATAAACTGCTCCATGCAACTCTGCACACATGCCCAGGAGAGAACATTTACTTCTTTTTTTTTTTTTCCCCTCCCTGCATTTCTCTCTGTTGGCTTTGCATGCATTGTTAAATGGGACTGATGGAAGCACCCTGGCCATTACTCACCGCATTGCCTGGCTAATTTCTGTGCTCTTACAAGTACAAAGATGTCAAGCAGGAGCAGCAGGCTTACCTTGGCCTCCCCTGAGACCATTAATCCTTTGGCTGGTGTCGTCCCTCCCTGCACTGGCTCACCTGGTTCACAACGCTGCCAACAAACTGCTGCTCCCAACCCTTTTCCCGTTCTATGTATATATTTTGGTTCCAAGTCAGTTCCCATCACCGAAAAAAATCGGATTGCAGTGAAGGGGCTAAGTAAGTCTTTTGGGCATATAGACTTGCTTCTTAGAGTTGCAGAATGTGTGGAAGTTTTTTGTTGCCTATGTGCTTTGTGTGTGTGTGTGTGTGTGTGTGTGTGTGTGTGTGTGTGTGTGTGTGTGTGTGTGTGTGTGTTTCAGAGAAAGAGGAAAATTGTGGAGGAGGCAGGATTAAAGCTATAAACTAGTACAAGGTAAAAGAGAATGAAACTAGCAGAGATTCTGTCACCATGACCTTCAGATAATCCTGTTTTTTGAAAGACATGGTAATAATAATAAATTAAAAAAAACACACACACATTTTACAGTGGCACTGATGCACATCTCCCACAGACAGATTTTCAAAGAAACAACAGAATTAATCCACCGAGTGAACCTTTGCTGATCAAAGATCAAATATTGACGGTTTACTGTACGCCCACATTTGGGAGCCAATTTGGTAGGTTTGCGACCACTGACGTGCCCCTCATTGATCTTTGCGTACTGCAGTAAGCCTCCAGACTGTAATGCAGACCTCTACTTAACTGTACAAGATTTTTACATGTAGGCTTCATGGCACATATTTTAGAACAGCCTGTTGTCTACATTTTGTCCATATTTGAATAAATGGAAAGCCTGTGAGACCAAAATAAATCAGTTCCAGGCAAAGAAATCCATCTTTTGAATCAGCTGCTGAAATGTATCCAGTTTTCACGACCTTGGCTAAGTTTAATTCTTTGCTCCCCCAAAATCTTTTACCAGCATGTGGTATTTTCAGTTTACTGTAAAAGCTTATTGCGGGTGATTTTCTTCTGCATTCATGGCTCGTTCAGGTAGGAGGATTATCATATGTATTCAGATGATTTATCAAGGATACACAGTGCCTGTACATGCATTTATTCATTAACAACAATGGCAGCAAACACCCAGTTAGTAGCTGTACTTGGCATTCACTGGAGCTCTTTGTCTTTTACGCTTTATCATCAGAGCCAGACTTTGGTATTTTTTTGACACACTGTGCCTGTCATGTGCAGTGGTGAAAAAAAAAACAAGAACAAACAAGAGTGCAAGTGTTGGCTACTTAAACTACTTTGTAGATGCACTAATTTTACTATATTTTACATATCAAAGTAAATCCATGCAAATGACCCGACCACCTGATTGACAGGTTGATTGTTACAGGCCAGAACAATCTCTTTGCTCCAGACACTTGACTGATCTTCTATTTGTTTCTATAATGGGACTTGTATATGTTCAGTCAGGAAAATTAGGTCATTTAGGTCTCTCGTTGTAATATTTTCTTTTTTCCGATATGAGATGACTTTTGCTGGCTGGAAAGCTGTACAGCAAGCCATTACCCTAACATATTTGCCATAATGCCAAACTATTATGTTTGCATGCCCTAATGACATTATGCAAACTTGTGAAATAACACAAGATTAAACCGTTTTTAACCTTTAATACGATAGGATGACACCATGCAACCCAGTTAACTATGAATCTCAAGAAGTACTCTGAGAATTTATGTCAATCATTGCGAAGATTATTTCAAGTCATGCAGAAGTTATGGGGGGGAAAATGTACAAACCTGATATTAAATTTAAGATTTTCTCAGCTATGAGCTGTAGTGTTTCAATTATTCTGCTATATTTCCTCTTTCTTTGCATTTTCTGCCTACCTCTAAGTCCCAATATCTTTTTCTTAACAATTTCTCCCACTGTTTTCAGATGGAAGAACACATCTTCATCTAGCAATGAATTGTGGGGGTTGGTGGTGTGTGGTATTGGTGGGGAAAAGGGAGAACGAAGAAGCTGGACTGTAGATTACCTTTGCAATTTCAAGAGAGAATTCAGCTTATAATGATCCGGGATGTTCCTGGGAAAGGTCAGTTGAAATTGCAACAAGCGTAATTAGTAGCTTATCAATAATGCATCCGAGGGTTCAGTGGGTGTGCAGTCCCTGTCTGCGTGCGTGTGTGTGTGTGTGTGTGTGTGTGTGTGTGTGTGTGTGTGCGTGCGTGCGTGCGTGCGTGCATGTGTGTGTGTGTGTGTGTGTGTGTGTGTGTGTGCGCGCGTGTGCGTGTACGTGTGTGTGTGGTGGCATGCATGCATGGCTGTGCAGGTGTATGAGTGTGTGTATGTACACACCTGTGTGTACCCAAGGATGACCAACGAGAGTTCCTCCCCTAAAATTCATTAACATAAAAAAAAAAAACTATACGCCACTCAGGGGAGCTGCTATAGGCATTAACATGCAGATCCCCACTAGCAAACCATACACTTCCCTACAATAGTGTGGACATAACTGGTGGCAGTACTGATGGAAAACTTCAAGAGACACATCGATCACTAAGTCAATTACTATTGATCACAGTGTCAAAATTAGGGGCCGTGTGGGGGGGGTATATGAGATAAGGGTATATTTTGCATGAAATGTGCAGAAAATATTGGAGTATTATGCAGAATTGCTATCAGTTTTCACGCAATCACCAGCTAATTATGTAGTGGTGGAATACATTCCCTCAAGCACCATGTAAGTCCGGGCACACTCTGTATCATTGGCTACTGTTGAATGTCAAGTTCTCTCTTAGAGGAACAACATTATACTTTTTCTCACTTGTAAAATGTCCAGGAGATGTATAAAAAGTAGGGCAGGGTATCGACCTTTGATACTTTCACAGCACCAACCGAACCGCTACGGTACAATCCTTTGGTACAAAATTAAAATACCTATCATAATTTGCGTTATGTCTATGCATAAGTAAATCTCATCAGCATCACTGAGCCACAGTATTTATCATATGTAGCCTTTACTTTACAAGCAGAAAAAATCAGTTGGTTTCAACTTAAGTTTGTAAATCATACATTAGGATGCCTTATGTCACTTTTTGCAAACTAACATTTGGCCACATTAACTGTCTGAGTCGTGTGTGCTGCAGTAACTGGAGGCTCCACTGTGGGCAGGAAAAAACAAACCAAGTTACTTTCTCTCCCTGTAAACTGCAAGAAAATGAAAGAGTACCGCAATGTGTAATGTCATTTCTTTATGTTAGAAGGGATTTTATAAAATCGGTTTAAAAATGGGTATCGAAAAAAGTTTGATTCAGGAACCGGTATTGAACCGGAGCCCTAATAAAAAGTACCTCTGGTGCTGCACAACTGAACACAAGTGTTGATATGACCACAAACTGTATGGATGACATACGGGGGCGTGTCATAAGTTTAAAATTACACTTTTTTTTTTACATTTTTATTTTTTTATTTCTATATAACCAGGTTTATATTTATTTTTATTTTACCTTGGACATAATCTTGTAACAAATCCCCACGGTACAAGATGACACTAGTCTCGGTTTTATATATATAAATAACTAGTAAATAAACTCCTATTAAAGATAGCAATAAACTGCTATTTTCACTGACATCATTTCATAGTATTGCATCAGAGCCATGATCAAAAAAGATGCTCATCATGGTTGTTTAACTCCTTGATCAACTCTATTTCCATTTTCTTCCGTCATGTTGCACATGCATACAAGGGCTGATAATGTAGCTAGTAACTTTCACTGAGCGCATCATTGAATGATTTCAGTCAGAGCGTATAACTGAAATATTAAGCTAGAAAAAGGAAACTTGAGTATCTTGCATAATTCATTAGGAACCTTCTTACTCAGATCCTGGCTCACTGATGAGGAGATCAAGATTGAGGTAGATATTACCTCCCCCACAAAATCCTTTCCTTACCTCGCTCTCCCCCTCGAGCAGAGGAAGTGTGCACGCTCCTATGATCATTGTGAGGCGTTGTGTTTGAGGGAAGAGAGAAACCTGACGTGCGTGTCAGTGCTGGGGAACAGCGGAGGGAGCTTGTGGGGGCTCGAGTGGACCTCCGGGAGTTTGCTTGTGCACATGTGTGCGTGCGTGCGTGCGTGCGTGCGTGCGTGTGTGTGTGCGTGTGTGTGTGTGTGTGTGTGTGTGTGTGTGTGTGTGTGTGTGTGTGTGTGTGTGTGTTTGCAGCATTGTTGTGTGCGATCTAATGATCCCCAGGTTCTTTGGCTCCGGCCTGTTGATAAGTTGCTGCAGAACACATGAACGGGGGGAAGGGGGGGAAGCAAGCGAGATGAATGTGATTGGATTGCCGGCCGAGTGCAGCCTCTCCCATCTGTCTCAGAGTCTGCCATCCCATCTCACAGGCGGCGGGAGGTAATTGGGTTCATTGTTCTCACCACAGGATCCCCCGGATTGAAAGCTTCATTATCTGGATAACCATGAATGTAAATGAACCACACGTATGCAGTGGGGTAATGGGAAAGGATAGATCATTGCTTGCCACAACCACAACACACAGCACATCTCCAAACACATGCAATGCTCATGTGGAGTTTTTTTTTCGTGCAATCACATTCAAAAATACCTACACATGTGGAAACACGTTTATAGTGTTTCTTTTTTCACTTCTATCTATCTCTCTGATACGTGCACGCACACACACACACACACACACACATGCACACACACGTAAGAACATTATTTAGCATTAGAACTGTAGTTTCAGGCTTCCTAAAACCCTCATTGTGTTTCTCTGCGTGTCGGTCTGCGAGACTTGTCTCCCGTTTTCACACAGAACAAGAGAACAGTTCTGACTACTGACCAATTCGGTCTCTGCACGCCGAGTTCAACTTTCACGGTCCCAGCTATTTTATATGACAATGCTGTGATGAGCTCCTAACCACACTTTTTCAGTAAGCATATTTGCATGGGTGGATGGCAAGCTCCCTTCCACTGCTGGAGCTTCGACTGTACCATGAATAGCAAGAGGGGGCCTGAAGAACAACAGTGAGCCTTATGTGCTTTGAATTATTCATGCAAAACCAATGTATAACAGAAATCCGGGCGCATCTTTCCCTCTAATTAGAGTTTGTGGGTGAATGTTAGGGTTAGCCTTTGGACAATTGTGTCACAGATGATGACAGCGCGCTGCTAGCACTGAGATTCACTGGCCCTCCAGTCCTTTCTGGCAGGAGCCAGTGAAGGGTTAAAGCTTCTGCCTTCTGAAAATAAACAGGAGCTCACAGTTGAGCCGAACCACTCTTAGATCTTCTGGCAAATCCATCAATTAGTTGTAGATGTGATCTGCATTTGAGATTACTGCAATTTAAAGCATGTCGGGAAAACAGCCTAATCTGGTCTCTGATGGGGGCTCTAGTTTTCAATTTGCTTTCCAGGAGGGACCTGGTAACTGGTCGGACCTGGGATGGTAGCCTACAGAGAGAATTGCTCTAATATTCTTAAAGGAATGATCACCCTATCCCTCTAGATTTACATACTCCATTTGTATTTCAGAGGGGAATGTGATCTTATGAACCAGGGATGGGCATTTCAAGCAAAGATAGTATTTAATAATCGCTCTGAACTCTCCTCCACCCCGCACAAATACACACACGTAAAGAGAAGGAGAGACTCCCTTTGGCTCAACAAATGCCAAATAACTTAAAAGTGTCCCCCTTGGAAAAAATCTGATGCTCCACACAGAACTTTTTGGACAGCTGTAGCTGTCTTTGCATGTTTTCTCCTATTCGCACCGTGGCCTCTAATCTCACAGGACCACACAATTTGACTTTGATATTTGCTAGTAACTATGGCGTAAACTTGGAATCAACAAATGCCATCAAACTTCAGAAACCCTCACCTTTAACAAAGCTGATCTGCTGTTTGTACAGAAGCGTCTAATCTCACAGAACCATGCATGTTTTACCGGAGCCTGCTGGTAGCTGTTCTTCTCCTCCTTTTGTTGTTTACTGCTTTTAGGTGCATTACCACCACCTTTTGGCGATAGTAATGCATTGCTTGCAGGCACTGATAAAAACAGGGGAAACTGCTCCTAAAGTGTCCAGATTCCTCCATGAGATCTGATGAGCTGTGGGTCATTGGACTGATTGGAGGCTGGACGTAGGGGAGGAGAGGAGTGTGGAGCAAAGTGTTGTCCTTACTGACTGTGCCCTGCTGCGCTTTTGAGTCTGTTGTAGGGCCCTGTCAGATTGTGTTTACTTTTTCTGAAGGACGCTTCACCTCTGGAAGCCTGCGAATGAATGGAGAACTCATTTCTCCAACAGAGACTAGTCAATCGCTCCACATTTGTTCTCCTCCCTTGCAGTGACCTCTCCCCGGCCCGGCGAACAATGGCACCCTCGAAAACTGCAGATGAGAATGACTCAAAGCGAGGCCTTCTCCACCAGACACATCAATACTGCTATAAAAAAAAAAAGAAAAAAAAAAGAAATCTGTGAAAACATTACGTTACACAGATGCAAGCAGGGCATTTTTCGTTGTCTGCATACAATAGCTGCAGTATGCGTACAGTGTTATTGAAAGTAATCTGTGCTACGTGTGAGATATGCGTAGCCGTCTACGCACATTGCATAGAGCAGATGACGGCTACTTCATCTCAAAGAGGTTTGAAGCTTAGCATGGCTGCATAGTTAATGTCATGACTTGGGTCTAGCAGATGGCAGAAACAGTTAGGGATCTCATTAGATCAACCAAGCGTCTATGCCTCGTTGCAAAACCTTTCATTAAAGTTCTATTGCTGGAATACCACTATGGCACAATATTGGTCAAAGTCAAGAGAGGGTAGAGCAAAGTGTTGAAATTTTTTGCATCTGTGTGAAGTGGAGAGATACAAACCGGTGTGTGTGTGTGTGTGTGTGTGTGTGTGTGGTGTATACAGTATATGTGTTAACTGGGTTCTTTATATCTATGTGTTTTCATTTATTGGTGCATAGTGCTTGTGTGGGTGTGATGAGTGATGCATCCTTGCTGAGCATAGCGAACAGGATTGTAATGGTCACAGAGCACATTTTGTACCATTTGCCTTGTAATTAACTGGAATTTGTTCAGCACAAATGCACTGCAAGCGTGGGAAACTAAAAAAAAATTCTCTTCTGGTGCAAATTATTGACAGTTGTTGAAGGAGGCAGACTCTTTTTTTTTTTTTTAGGGGAAGGATTCAAAGTGCCTTCATGCTAACCGTTATTTTATTTGTATTATCTTTAATGACACAGAGGCTAAATGGACCATAGAGGGAACTGATTAGCAGCACCCTGCAGCTTGGCAGCCTCAAGTCAATATGGATATTTTATAGGTTTTAAAGGACATTTAAAATGAATTTTCATATATGGTTTTAGGCAGAAGGCTAATCACAGCAAGATGTCTTCTTATGAATGATGCTACGCACTCTGAGGCATCAGAATTGCTGGCTGACAGCAGTCATTACAGCAAAGAAGGGCATCACTGCAGAAGGCATGATCTTAGACAAAGCAATAGACACAGCAGACTGAAACAGCTCTCTTTAAAGGCACATTTCTACTTCCAAGTGAAGATACCATTTTCTTTAATGTTGATTGATGCGATTTGAAAGAGATGGGCAAGGGAGAGTTTCTGACATTCAGTTCTTGGCCTGTTTTTCTCTTCTTTCCAATGATTATATTCACTAGAGTCAACTGCTGAGCTGAATCCCACCAATTTACCAGAACTCTCTCTATACTGGGAGAGACACTGTAAGTGAAGTAAGATTCACGGGGTACTGCCCTGTCGTTAGTTCAAGTCAATAGTCAATGAGTAGTTGCACATTTATGATATAAATCTAATTATCTGAATATATATTTTTTTGGGACATCAGAAAACAGTTTGAGTTCGAGGGCTGAGAATTATTTTTTTTACAATTAACATCATTATTATTGTGCTACATTACAGACAAATACAACACGATAATAATGAGCCTTTAAAATAAAACTTTTACAAGCTAAGACAATTCTAACAACAAAAGCAGTAATGATTCTGAATGTGTTGGAACGACCCTCAAACAGACTGAAAATTAATTTGTTTTACTTCGACTAGTTATATATTGTGAGTGACAGAGAGGAAGAGGAGGTGGAAGGTGCACGCAATGTGGCTTGTAGCTCGTAACTAGCCCGCGCTGCCCGGACTAACTCTGCAGTGAGGAGGAGAGGCAAAGACACATTCTTAACATTGCACAAACCGCACCTTTATTCTTTCTTTTCTGGGGCAGCGAACACGATGCACAATAGCTGGATAACTGTTACACTGAAACTTGGACTTATCTGCACACTTTATATCTGATTACAGTAACTTAATGACCCATGTTGGCATGCACTTCACAGTGGCTGAGGCTACAGCTACTTGCCACCAATGTTACTTCTTACACATGCAAGTCACTCACTTCCCACAACAAGGACCCACATCATCCCAGGTTACCCACAACGCCACCTTCCCAAACAGGAAGACTCAGCCAGATGGTTTTAGTGAGTTATTTATAGCGTATCTGACAAGGTGCAACTCCAGACTTTGAGCGGGCTTTTTTTCTTCCTAAGTTATGACCTTTAATCACTGTTCTCAGACCATTCAATGACCAGAAAACCAAGCAATCTAACAAAAGTGGCAAATAATGCTTAGCAGATATTGTAGACACTCAAAAGATGAAAACGCTGATAAAGGTAGGTGGATATTATTCTTTCAGCTTTTTTGATTAGTGACAGCAGGTTGATAAATGATTGTCGTGGACTGAATGATGGGAAACTTGTAGCGCTTCACAGGGTAGCACCATCAAATGCACAACTAGAAGTTTGATCTTTCAAAGGCGACAAGCAGAACAAACTCAGGACGCCTTCACCCTGGAAAACCTGGACTGAGTGTTGCTGTTGAGCGCATTACTGGTCAACACCTTAGGAAAGCAATCAGCAGAACTATTATGCACAGTGATTTTTCCCTCTCACCTCTGATACGGGAGCATGGAGGCCCATGCCCACAGCTTTCTGGTAGATGGTGCTTTGGCTGGGATCAGTGGGACAGAAAACCAAGCTATTTACAGTGAATACAGCAGCCTCAGAAGTAGCTCCTAGCCTCAGGGTGCAAAATACTTGAAAATAAGCTCCTGGTCCCTTTGATGTGTGTGTGTGTGTGTGTGTGTGTGTGTGTGTGTGTGTGTGTGTGTGTGTGTGTGTGTGTGTGTGTGTGTGTGTGTGTGTGTGTGTGCGCGCACCAAATCTAAAGGCATTTCAAGTGGTGCTGCCTTTGAGCCAAGGACAAGCCTAAATTGTCTCTTGGAGCTGAAGATGGGGAAGGTGGGGAAGAGGGTTAAGTAAAAATCAAGAAATATAATATTTTTCCTGATGGTTCCATTACCATAATGTACACTTCACACGCTTGCTGACAGGCTTATTCCCAGTGGTGTTTTTTCTAAGATGGCTATCAAGGATACCTGGACCACCAGAGGTTTGTTGTTCATCCAGGATGAGTGAAGACAACAGTCTTGGGAGGCTCCTCTGATGAGAAGATGAGTTTTTATATAGGGGACACATTACATCTCTGCGCAGCCCTCGGCCCCGTTTAACAGCTCTAATATGATGGAAGAAAACTGTTGTGGAGCAAATTAAGTGACTGGTTTATAACATCATGCCTCCTCACAGCTATTTCATTTTGAATCGCCACTGCATTAAAGGCGATGTTCTGCATGATAATCTGCTGTTGTTCTCGCTGCTCAACAGTTATTTGTCAGAGCAGATAAGGAATCTAGCAGCCCAAACACTGAACGCACATCTCAGAGCTGGGAAATTACCAACAAAAGCAGCATAACATCATCAACTACAGAGTTGGCAAAGATATAAAAAAAACACATGCAAGAGATAAAATGATCACGCATGGAGGAATAGCACAGCTCATGTTACGGATCTAAAAATATAATGAAAGGAGAAAGAGTAAGAATGATGGAATGGAGGACGTATTCACATGAGAAGAGATCAGACGTCAAGCAGAGTTAGATGATCTCTGCATGGTTTCAGGGTAAGCTATGGCTGGTAAAGAAGGGAAAATGTGATGGCATCCTGCAAAAAAAAAAAAAAAGAAGCCTTTCCGCAATTTCATTCCATCTGTAGACATGGTAAGGACTCGTGCAGCACACTGCAGAGAATCGCAGGAGGCCTGAATGGCACACAACATCTGAAAGGACCTCAATTTTGAAATAGGAGGGTTACTAAACTGCTGTAACCGTGGCTTTTCAGGTTTCCTTGTGCCTCAGAAAGAGTGAGATGAAAAATAACATTTCACAATCTCTGGACCTTGAAAGCTTTCTTTTGCTCCGAGAGGAAAAGGAAAAGAAATGTTTCAGACTTTCACGCTTCAACAGTTATTTGGCCTTTTATTCTGGCCAGTCAGTCACCTTCCTCCATTTTCTCTCAGACACAAGCAAAGGTCCCTCTCTCTGTTGTGGAGAGTAGTGTTGGTTTAAAGTCACGTTTGAAGACCAGTTTGGAGAAACAATATTCTATATTTTGACAAGAGTGCAAGAGACAAGAGGAAAAAAAACAACATGGTCTACACGTTGGTATATTTACACAGTCAGTTTCAAAGTTCATACATAACACTAGGGCCATTATAATTTGATGTGTGGCCATCTTAAATCTATGGTGGGGACAATATATCTAAAACTACCCACCACACCACCTCTGCTGCTCCACATTTGATGCATAGGCTCATTTAACATATAACATAACATATAACAACATGCCCTCCTGTTAACATGGTGTGCGGTACGTACTGTACAGTATGTCGTCGTTTGTGTAGTAGGGCTGGACCTAGAATTGTTTTAATTAATCTATAAAATGTCAGACAATAGTAAGAAGTAACCAGTTTCCCACGAGCCAAATAGAAGCCTTCCAACTAAAAGTTTTGTCTGACCAACAGTGAAATGACTTGATGTCACGAAGTTGAACAAATTATAAACCTCTATCCAACCTGAATGTTTGTTTGCTACATGGGGCTGGCGGTGACTTGTCCTACATGACGAAGTGTGACCACACATGTTCCTCACTGTCTCTGCATAAACAGATTGCAAAATTATATGAGGGCAAGAAACGTGTCAAACATGAGGCTGATAAATGAATCAGACACTCTGCACATATTCAAATCTGTCCTGTTACACAAACTATGGGCTGACTGGATGAACAAATGCTGATGCAAAGAATGAGAGTTATATTATGTTGTCTGACACACTGTGAAGCCTGTCATATTATTCTTCATAGGTTAGGTAGTAGGGCTGCTGCATGTCTGCTCTCTGTTTCAAGACAGCAGATGTGGAGCTCTATCGGTCTCAGAGGACGAGGCCTCCATCACTGGCTGCCATGGAGACAGTACCTATTGTCTCCTTCTCGTTTCCCTATTATCCCTACGTCTTTGATGTCTATAGAGCAGAATTGGGGCTGTAATTCTTGGCTGGATTTCTTGTCTAAGCCTCCTGTGTTCAATGGAGGCACCTGAATTAATCCCAGGTAACACCTCTGATCAAGGATTTAATTTAGACCCGGAAAGGGTATATACACCACGAACCCACAGGCCACATTGTTATGTTGACAACACCGGTGATGGGTTTCGCCTTCGGCTGAGGGAAAGGTACTTTGCTTTTTTTTTACGCAAGGTGTGACAAGAAAAGGAAGGAAATGACAGTCTGTTCTCTCTATTGACGTTTGAGCAAATTTCCTGTTGCAGCAATCTCCAACTGAAACACTTGAAGTTATTGTTTTTTTTTGTTGCTTCATCCAGAGAAAATATGTATATTTGTGAGACTAGTTCTATTTGTTTTAATTTTTAGGAAAAGAAACAGTTTTACATCTGTACCAGACTGGACACAGAATAGGACAGAAGTGGAGGTTAAAGGCTGTGATATACTGATGCCATTTCTGTAAGACCTGGGAACCGGGAGGAGAGTGCATATGTCTAGGTTAGTGCTCACTCCTTCAGACAGCAAAAGTGCCAGTACTTTATTCCTGAGTGATTTATTTTACAAGCGATCTTCAAAAACCATGATGGTCTTTGGTTTTGCTCAAAAACAGGAGGCTATTGCCATCCCTCAGTTCAGGATGTTTTACTCACAGCTGCATTGATTTCTCTTGTAACTGTGGGTCAGCGAGAGGAAATTGAATTGGAAATTGTAGGAACACTCTATTATTTCATTTTTCTGGCATTCGTATTTGTTCTCACCCCCCTCTGCATTTTCAGAAGGATGCGCTGAAACTAAAGGGAGGGAGCAGTTGCTGTGAGGACAGTTAAATGACTGCTCTGACTTTGGCTCCTCTAATAACACTGTCCTCCAATGCAAAAGGTTACATCCACTCCTGTGGTTTCAGACCACACTGGTTTACATTTATGAAAGCCCTTTCTCCTTTTCTGTGCTACCTACCCTCCCTCCGTGCACATGGGGTTAGCTCTGCTTTTACAAGGAGAACATTGGGTCAAATTTTGTTGGATTGCTCACTGGGATATTTTACCTTTGGGGAAAGGGTGAGGTATTACAGCAATTGTGAGTTGGAGTGAAGGTAGTTTGGGGGAGTCAGGGTAGGAAAGCGGCAGACAGGGTCGACACAACCCAGTATCATTCAATGTTCTGTTAATTTCACACAAGCTTTGACATCTAACTGGGGCGGTTTGTGGCTGATCCTCACCAGGCTTCAGTGAAACTAACCCATGTAGCTTACTTTAAGATCCTTTTCTATTTTCATTTAATGGCTCCAAGGAAAAGTGTCTGCGTTGAAATTACTGGGGAAACACGCTGAACAATTTCTCTCTCTGGAATTCAAAGTCAAAATGTTTTTATTGAAATAGAAAGGTAAAAACCTCGATTAGAAAGGAACCAACAACACACTACAACAAGGAAATTTTACTTCTTATAGTGTCGCTGATTATGATAATTAGAGCTCCTCATATGATATTCATGCCTGCAGCTCCAGTACGAGATATGCAGTATGAGGTGTCTGAGGTGTATCGCACTGTTTACTTTTGACTAACAGAGTCATTTTCATGTGGTATCTTTCGACAAGAAGCCAAGACAGTGTATCGTTAAGAGTAGTTATGATTTCTGGTTGGAACTGCACAGTTTGTTTTAGTCGTGCATGTCACAGCAGTACAGGGCAAGCACTTAATGGAAAAGGACCGCACAATATTTACAGGATGTTTCACTGACAATAGTTTACAATTAATGAATTAATCTAAATTTATAGCTGAAATCCACTAAGCGGCTTCAGTTTTAAGGTCCTAATATTGTGAAGGCTGGTTTAATGCAGAGTATTTGTCAAAGTAATTCGTAACGCTTGTACTTTTCAGTCAAAATGTCTGCAGAGAGGGTCTACGACTAGAGGAGTGGCATTTACAACAAGGGAAAGTTGTCTTTTTTCCCACCATTGTTTACGTAAAGTAATAGCTAGGGGGCCAAAAAAAATTGGCAATAGGACTGAAAACCAGCAGTACAATAGGTTTCTGATAACAACGGGCACGTCAACGTATTGAAATTGCAGTCTCAATTCATAACTCTTTGCAGGCTAATTTGTAAATAACAACGATTCAGCCAAATCTTAATTTGAGACATATGCTCCATCAAAACAAGAGCTCCCACTTTCTACCTCAACACATGATAACACAGCATTACACCATGTGATGCAGAGCAGTAGAAACCAGCAGTAAGGCAAGTGAACCCAGTGAGAGACCCTGCACAGAAAAAATATTCAAAAGGTCGAGTAAGTACGAGAAGACTGAAGTTGACTGTTGTTATGTTTAGTGTCAGACTGAAGCTGTTGCATTTAAGGAGTGTTTCCTTTCTGTTGTCCAAAGTTAATATGCCAGTCCTCTAGCAGGCGCTATCATATTTTTTGTTGCATTTAGTTCTGTATCGGGTAAATGACTGCAATTTCTATATTGAAAAATGATTCCTGAGAAAGATTCATGAACTTGCTGATAACAAGCCTAATAACCGAAATCTGTGATGACAAACATATAGTATATTTCTATTTTGTGCATATAATGTGAGGAATAAAAACTTTTAATTCATGGACTTTTTCATAATTATTATTTTCAAAGATATTCAAAATCATTTTTCAAACCAGACTTTGAAAAGTCCTTGCTGCCACATTATTCATATCATTATGTTAGTCCTTCCCAGATGGGTTGTATTTTCCCAAAAAACATTAGGAACCTGCATGTTTCTGGAAAAGCCTATTTTTTGTGTGTGTTTACAGTATATCCTTGACTAAAATTGGCACATTGTGTGTCTCACTTCCCCATGGGCTGCTGGATTAACCAGAAAGGCTCTTTATAAATGAATTATGGGGAACAGAGAAATGCTTGTTCAGTGCTGAACAATCTAAAAATCATGGGGGTATTTTTGTTCATATTTTTTGGACTCAAACATTTACCTCACGGTAGAGTTTTTTATATATATATATGTATGTATAAATTGCTGAGGAAAATGTAAAAAAAAAAAAAATGAAACCCCCCCCCCACCCCCGGTAAACTGGAAACATTAATAAATAAATCAAGGAAAATCCCTTTCAGTCCTATGGTTTATTCAAAACAGACCAAATCAACTGTACATGCACAATCTGAATTATGAGTCACTGCTATGTTTGCCTCTTTTCACTGTTTGTCTCTGACAGGGTTTCTCTGTTTGGCCATTTATATCACGGTGAGCTGAACCCAGTATCGTAGCAACGGTAACTATGGGAATATAAGCCTGTGGAGAGGTCAATGCGATGGCCTCCTCTTGGCCTCCTTGTACAAAGGCTCACACATCTAATTCACAACGTATATAACCACCTCCACCACACCAATGTCCACCTCCACAAACAAACATATTTAATGCCTTCATTTTTATTTTGTTTTACTCTGAGGCCATGTTTATGTGCAAAGAGGCAATAACATTCATTTCATCTTTTACAACAATTTCAGAAAAAAACACATTATGTCATGGTTGGCTCTGTTCTGTCTTTATTTTCTTTACTTTTCAGACCCCTCCCCGTTACTAGTTGTCTGTCCTCTCTCCGTTTTCTTTTCCTCCGTGTGTGCATCTGATGTAGGCTTCAGTCCTCGTGGGACAGATTCTCCAGAGACACTCAATTGACAAGTGTGTACAATAACTAATCAGCTGCAAAGCAACTGCCCTTTAAAATGGTAAATTAACTAAACTAATTTCAGATAATCCTTCAATATACCGGGCCGCGCTGACAGCAGCAAATGATATTTGAAATGCAGACGCCCCCTCGTCTCTGACTCCTGACAGTCATTTCACTAAAGACCCAATCACCCCCCCCCCCCCCCCGTAAAGGTGGCCGTGCTTGATAAACTGCTGATGGAGCACTGAGAAGATTAAAATCATATTGTAGCGCAACATGACTGCGTGCTGTCTGACAAGCCTGCCTCGTCATCCCAACATCAAGCTCTTAATACCTGCACAGAGACATTACCTTAAGCATGAACCACACTTACTAGCATGCACACTGTATATGCACAAGCAATAACACATGAATTTAAAATAAAAAAAAAAAAAAAGCTCCAACAAGTTCATGTCCTATAAGAGGTTTACCAATTTAAATTCTGTGTCTGTGTTGATACCAAGCCCTTCCCTCCCTAAAGCTCCATAATGTGTTCTGTCAACATGGTCGTCTCCTGCAGATTAGCAGTTGTAGAGTGAAAAGGACAACATGCTGTTTTCGTAGCAAAAGAATAAACTCTGGACGGATCGACCCGATGTCAAACAAAAAAAAATAAAATCCAAATCTGTGTAGTGCAAAGAAGAACAGACATACATGCGATGGCATGTTTACGGACACACTTTTAAGGAGAAGGACATTTGTCAAAGTACTGCTGGACAACTAATGGAGTTGTTCTGTAGGTGTCTAACTGCTGGTGTTTCTTTCTCCTTACATCACCTCCACAGTGTGCTTAAGGAGTCTTGTGAAGGTTGTCGGGGAGAATGGAGCTGAATAGTGCCTCTTTGATTATAGCCAGCACCGGACTGTGGATTGACAGCCTACAGCTTTTGAAATCAACTTAAACTGAAGATGTGTTGCAGGAGTATTGGAGCATTTATTACATGCTGCTTTGCTTTGAAGCAACATCAAATATTCAGGACTTTTTGCTTTATATTTCCTTGTGCCTGCATAAGATGTATGAGAGCAGCATCTGAGCACATTCTGAATTGTCATTTATTTGTTTACAATTAGTACCCGTTTTATTTTTCTTATCAGTAAAATTTGCCTAGTAAAATCTTCAAGCGCAAGTACAGAAAAGTCAACTTGATTTAGTGTTTTATGTCAAGTGGGTAAAGCTGCATGAGTGAGGGAAAAGTTCGCCAAGCAAACTAACATAATTGTGCAGCCGGGTAATTAGCAGCTACAATACTAACGTGTTTGTCAGTGCACGATCCCTTCAGCACATGCTGCGCCCGTGCACCCGGAAACACTATGTATTAATGACCAATTTCTACCACGCACGTGAAGACATTTTACAATGTTAAAACACTTTATGGTCACCAGCCAAGGGTACTTAGCTGCAGACAAACCAGCAGATATTCCTCCTTTCTTATGACATGAATACAGTTGTCCAGTTGTCCAAGTCATCGAGATATGAACAAAAACAAGCATGTAGGACTATGACTGTTCATGTTTATATAATGATTTAAGTGAAGTGGCCAACATAAAAGCTCATATAGGCAGCACGACTGCTCTTCTTTTATTAACAGTGATTGTTGTTATTGGAAAGCTGTTTTACTCATATTATGTAATAAGAGCAGAGGTTCAAAGGAACTGACACATTCTTGTCCAACAGTGTTATTTTGTGGCTCTCAAGATATTGATAAAGGCCTACGTAGAACTCAGGTGGAGACATTGCTCTCAATCACGTGTCACTATGATGAATTAAAGCAACGTAAAAAAAAACTAAAAATCCTGAGTGAAATGATTCGGCCAGCGTTGTAAAAGATATTAATTTCTATGCACGTGCTGATATTTGCACTAGTGCAGAACAGACAGTGTTCTTTTGTAGCATCACACTCAGAACCAGGAACACAACAATTATATTTAACATGGTTTTCTGAGGTATTCTTCCACTTGCGCTGGGTACATATTCTAAAATGTTCTTGTATCTATGGTAGCCATTTATCACTGCAGCATGGTTTTTGGCATTGTATATGCAGGTTGCATGAATGTCATTGTTTTTTTCTTCTGTATCTGTTATCTGTTTAGAGGTGTGTGGTCAGTAAGGGAGGCAGCACTGTCAGTACAGGTAACTGGATAGAGTGTAAAGATCCACTAGCTTCTTCGTAGACAGCTGTGTACAGGGAGTCACTGTCCCACTCTCCCCTCCATGCATTTTTCATCACGTTGTTTTGTTGTTTTTTTTTGTTTTTTTTTTACTATTTAGCTTTTCCCTCCCCTCTAAACTTCCATGTGGTGCGTGCTGACATGGCATTTCTCAGCCTTGCACACAACACAAAGCCCTGCGGTGCTCAGTGTACTGGAGTTGGAGCACGTCTGTGTTTGTGTGCCAGTGTGAATATTGGGGACGTTATGCTCACTCACTCTCCACTGTTCTCCCCACTTCTCACACACTCACATCACAGTGTATGTGATCCCACAGTCCCATAGGCAAGAGAGGAATAGCGGGAGAGCGCTCTTACGGAAAGTCCATTTAGTCAGTTGGCAGCACCCAAACTACAAAATAGTTGCGACTCCCTGCATAGAAAGGATCATCTTAAATTATTCTGAGCTGAAATTCAAATTTCATTTTGTTTTGGCCCTAAGCAATGGGTAAAACTGCCTGGATGGGATCAGCAAAGGTCAGGGGGAATTAAAATGCTTACTGTAAGGTTTGTCAGGGAGCGAGAGTAGGCTGAGAAGAGATAGAGGGCTGGAGGAAAAGGCCATCTGCCTGATAGTTGGGAGAGAGAAAAGTCGGTCTTTTTGCAGTCCAATGCGATTAGAAACAAGCTTGACAGGTCCACATTTCTGCACCACCTCAGATCTATCATATTCCAAGACTGCGATTAAACATTCTGCATGCAAAATTAAAAAGTAGGGTAGCCTTACTGCTCACCGGTATCGTCAACATGTAGTGGAAGCTTTACAACACATTTCTATGCATGCCCAGACACTAGATGATTTGCTATGACAATAAACAAATCCAATAAATCTGACGCATGAAGCAAAACGGCAATGAAAAAATGTACCTGACATCCGATGAAGAATTCCACTCTCCCTCTTGATGATTTGCTCAATATATAGCTGTTTATTTGATTAGATATCAAGCAAAACATCCTGGAAATGAAAACAAATGGGCTGTCTGGAAGATTGGGGCTGAGGAGGGAGACGAAGAGACGCAAAGCTGGCCGTTCTTAAATCGAGTGTGTTTGAGGCAGACAACAATGTGGGGGTCATTCTTTCCACAAACACGCACACATCTCTGTCTGTGATTATGAACATGTATATTTCTGGAGAAATTACCCCTTCCCCACACACAAGTTCTACAATATACGGTGTGCCGCACAGTGCATATCTTTAGCAAGAGACAGACAACAGTGGACACTTTGGGCTTTTTACAGTATGCACAGGGCAGCCAATTTAGTTTGTTGATGATACTGCTTCTCATAACAGTTTGCATAACTAATCAAAGCAGGGCAGAGAAAATTAAAATTGAAGAGGAAAGCTAGTTGAATGTCAAATGTCAAAGGTAGCATAGTATTTTTTCTTTACTGTGAATTATTCTTTTAAATGTGCTGCAAAAGAAAAAGAAGACAAAATTATGATGATGGCAACACATCGCTCCATTGTGATATTACTGGCAAACAAGGGATGGGTCATAATTTTGGAAGTTTTGAAAGTGCGTCAAATCAATGCGACTATCGTCTTGTCTTAAAAAATGTGTTTTTCCATTTTTGTACTCGTGTCCAGTATTAAAGCGTTACTATCGCCAGAAGGTGGCAGTAATGCACCTAAAACCTGTTTGCCAACAGCAATTTAACAACAAATGGAGGAGACGAGGAACACGTATCTACCATGGCCTAGTAAAAAATTATGTAACGCTGTGACGCAAAGATGACTTCAGCCGTCAAAAACTTCTGTGTGGGACAGCTTAAAAAAAAATCATTCATTTTAGAGTGTAGCGTTGAGCAGACAGTCTACCCATACATCAACAATCAATGGTTTAATGTTCGACGTACAGAGCAAAACAAGGGCCTTCATTTCACACATGATAGTAAAAGACATGTTTCTCATCAACTTTGTTAAAGGTGAGGGTTTTCAAGGTTTGATGGCATTTGTTGACCCGGAGTTTACAGCGTAAATGGATCTTTAAATAATGGTTATTAACAGTTCCCAGGAAATATCAAATAGTATTTTTTGATAATACTTCTCACTTTGGCAAACTTGTAACATTAACATTCCTTCTTGAAAACAAAAGACAACACTAGCAATACTTTTTTCAGCAACAAGAAGGTCAAATCCGATTTTAATGTCAGGAGCGTTAACATAAGCTACAGTATGTTCCATTTCCCCAGTCTTCAGGCGCAGTTCTTTTCTACAAACACAAAATATGTTGTGGAAATCTGTGCAGCAGTTCATTAGTACAGTAGTGCAGGGCTTTGTGAAAATATGTGATATAAGATCATTTGAATTTTCAGACAACTCAGAATAAAAGAGTGAGGGAGCCTGATACACACATGCTTGCCTTAGGCTCCCAAAACACTATGGTTGTCCCGGATTATAGAATGCTTTCAGTACAATCACATCCTCTAAAAGGTGCTGATTGACCTTCTAGCCTAATTAAAGTGCACCATCACCAATGGAGAGCAGATAAGACAGCTTAGCTGTCAGTGTGACTGACAGGGTTAGGCTCTCCCCCTGCAGTCACATCAGCACTACAGAGGCTATGCATACAAAAAGCACACGACTGAAAGGAGTGGGTGCGCTCTAATTTTAGCATCTCACCTCCCATCAAGAATCTGCTCCAGCTCATAATATGGAAATGGTCAAATATAAAAGTACACCGGTGACATGCTTTAGGGCTCATGTATTTATTTATGTATTTTCAGCTTTACCTCATACATAATTTCCCCCCTTCTCATAACCGTTAACACTGCAGGTTTTTTTTCTGAGTAAATAAATGCTCTGCACTGAATTGGAGTTTATGCAAACTGAAACTGCTGCTGGCTGATGTCATGTATGTATAGAGCAAATCTGAAACCGCTTTAAACAGGGTCTCTGTCGGGTCTAGTCAGGTGAGTGCTCGAGTGCACCTTATATTCCCCCTGCCGCTCTCCCACTTCTGGCCGGGGAAAGCTGACATGCAGGGTGGCCTGTAAGCCTCTTTTGTCCATGTGCAGCAGAGTCATCTGCCAGCTCAGTTGCTCTTGCAGACAAAGCTTCAGAGAGATAGCCCATATTCTGGTACATTCTCCCTCTCTTTTGAGGTGGAGTTGGGCATGGCCCCTCGCTCACTATCTCCTAAGCCTCCTCACATTCATTTCTCGCTCTCGCTCTCTCTCTCTCTTGCACTCTTTTTCTCATCATTTATTTTTGCTTTCTGTCTTTATTGGCCACAATCAAAACCCCAGCCATTACTTTAAACTTCCAAGTATTATCTTACACACACACACACACACACACACACACACACACATTTCTGCTTGGTCTGCTTACTCAAACTTTATTTTGTCTTTTCTCAGACTGAGTTTTTTATCCCTGCATGGGTTCGTATTTTATTCTAAATATTGCAGTTGTCCAGAGGTGCGGAGGTAAAGGATATTGACATAGGATGTCGTGGGGCAGGATATCACATGAGGCTCAGTTTGGCTATAATTAAATTTGTTGTCTCTTGTTGTAGTCCATTTTTTCTCTCTGTATGAGAAAAAGGTAATTACTTGAGAACAAGCATGAAGGCTAATGAGTAACCATGATTAGCCATCCAAGATAATCACAAGGGAATATGAGAGAAAGAGGAAAGATGGAGATACTGAGGCAAAGGGAGAGGGCCAAAAATGGGGGAGCAGAGAAAAAATACATCCAAGTGATAACATGAGAAAAGCTGAAGGAGTCCGTACCGTACTATAAGAAAGAAAAGAGAGAGAAACTGTGTGTAGGAGAAAAGAGGTGGGGGTTGGTTGAGGGGGCTGGCCGAGGGGGCGTGTCCAACGTTACCCTCATGAATCAGTGTCAGTGGAGCGATGAGAAAATAATTAAGAAACAGGCTAGCAGTGTGTTAAATACTGCCGAAGGTAAAAGGCCCATTCTACTGTATAGAAGCACAATCTGGACGGGAAGAAGAATGGCAATAAATGGGATGGAGGGAAATGTGGGAGAGAAAATCCATAACATAACTGATGCCAAAATGCCCTTCAGATGGCATTATGAAGGGAAACAATATAAATAGCACTGCCATATTGTAAATGTTTATATACAGTAGCAAAGTATTCACATTGCACAGCAGTTTCAGGATTTATGACCACAGCCGTAATGCACTGAAGTCGACACAAAGCTGTGAGTAATATTTCACATTTGTTATCATATTGAGTGTAAATTTGCTGAGACGTATACGGTGGAGATAAAAATATTTTAAGCAATTTCTCCTTCTATTCTTCTCCCTTCGGCTGCTCTGTTCTGAGGTGGGAGTGTGAGCTGTCAACTGGGCGATGAGCTGGCTCTAACTGTACAGAAAGCAAAAGCACGCACACACACACACACACAGACACACGCACACAACACGCAGGCACGACAACAGCTCCACTCACACACCTCAGAGGTTTTACACGGAGCATTCAGAGAAGAAGTCGGAGACCCGTAATTGTATGTTCGAGGCTTCAAGCGGGAACAAGATGCGGCCGCAATCCCCCAGTCAGCATCACTGAGCAGAGCAGCCATTAGATCGCACCGATTCATAAAATCTTCAGAGAATATTAAATGACGTACCCAAGGTCCTGTGTGGGCTGCAGTATGTGTATTCCATCTGTCTACATGTGCGTACAAACACGTGTGTGTGTGTGTGTGTGTGTGTGTGTGTGTGTGTGTGTGTGTGTGTGTGTGTGTGTGTGTGTGCACGTAGGTGGGCACGCACACATGTGTGGGTGAGTCTTTTTAGGTGTTCTGCATGACATCCGTCATCGTTTCTGCCGGGGGCACAGAATGAATTCATGATCACTGGTCTCCAAATCCCCTCGGAGATGGAATCGACTCGGTTGGCGTGCGCGCAGGACGTGCGTACGGTTGGAATGCAGAAGCTCTCTTCCTGTGAGGCTGCTGTTCGCTAACACGTTACAGTTTGATCTTAAGCTCTTTGGCCTGATTAACACGCTATAGGGCTTCGGATGCAACAGTTACCGAGCACAACCTCCCACTCACTGCGGTGATGTTTGTTTGTAGGACGAGCTTCCCCTCGTCACAGCATATATTTGTTTGTATACTGTATACCATCAACTGTACATACTGTAATAGGTTTCTGTGTGTGAGCCTGTTGAAAAAGTTGCTTGTATTTGCAAGCCTCTGAGGTACCCTCTCAGCGCGTGTTTATATCATTTTATGGATACTTCACGTGTAGATTCCTGCATGCTCGCGGTATGTATGCACATATGAGAAAATGTGTGTGTTTATGTGCTCTTACTGTACATGTGGAAAGCATTGAGGCGGAATCCATCCCTGAGGAGTGCTTCGTGAGGGATGCACCTTTTCTGCAGCATTACTATCAGGGCCTTGCATACACTGCTATATGGCATATTTACTGATGGGTTTTATGGGTTGTAGCTGAGCTGCCAATGAGCAGCCTTGACACCGAAATGATGAAACTATGACATGAAATCAAGCCAATGTCCCTATAGGGGCTGCTAGTGTTGGAGAAGCAGGTCTCTGTAGATAGCGTTATAGGGAACACGTCGAAATTGAATTATGGACTGAATATATGGAAAACATGGCTGAGGACTTTGTGGGCAACCTGGGCAAGCAGCACAATGAACTATAGCATGTTTAACATTCATATATAATGAA
Source organism: Embiotoca jacksoni (assembly GCF_022577435.1). NCBI lineage: Eukaryota > Metazoa > Chordata > Actinopteri > Embiotocidae > Embiotoca > Embiotoca jacksoni. The sequence continues at coordinate 2,311,136 of NW_027185296.1, read as the reverse complement.
ATTGTCAGTCAGTTGTATTTTTCATTCTTGACTCAGTCATATATGTTTGAATGGAAACCGCTCATCAGGGAGCACTAGGCCTGATGGCTTTTTGGTGAAAACTACAGTATTGTTTTCTTTGCAGCGCTGTTTCCAAGCAACATCTCTGATGTTGCGAGGGTAACAGCGCTAATAAGCTACCTCATTAGGGCGGGTGCATGGTAGGCCTCACGGTTTGTGCTGTCAACTCAGTGGGTTAGCATGCAAACTTCAAAAGACAGCTGCAGATACAATATATACACACAGGAGTGCTAATTTACTTCAGGAATTGGTAAACAAACTAGTCCATCAACCCACATTTCGTTCTTGGTTGAAGGTGTGCTGTGTGAAACATACTAACTGGGTCCTATCTGAAATGGCTCCAGTGTTAGGATAAAATATGTGGCCATCCTCTCTCTGGTGATAATGCAGCACATAAAAGGCTCATTATTCAGGAGTTAATTTGGCAGGGTTTTCTCACCTCAGGCTGTGCCAAACCTCCGACTCCCTCCCTTGTTGGTCTCTGCCACTCCTATCACTGATCCTGACTTTACACGGGATGGGAAGACTGCCCTCAGAACACCTATATACACTCACAACTGGGCCCACACATCCACACTCCTACGTGCTGTAGATGCACTCACACATACACACCATCTCATTAATGCAAACACAACCCTAGTTAGACCCCTATATGTAATAAATTGGATTAAATTCCACTGGCTAAGCACTGTGATCTCTTAGGGTTAATTAATTTCATTCCATTCTGTCTGTGTTTTTTATGCTTGAACACATGCTGACACTGTTATTGTGCAGCATCCTGTTCATTGGAGAAGTATAATAGGCTCATGAAGGAGGGAGAGGAAGCCACAATGTTTGGTATTCCTGCTACAAAGTGATTTTGATTCCTGCTTGCTTTCTTCTGACAAGGAAGTGCGCTACAGTGGCTAGCTATAATACGGTGGATCCTTCCCCTCCACAGCCTCTCTTCTAGCTCTTATCTTACCCGCCAAATGAGAAAACCTGGATGGCTTCTCGGGGCCCCTGTTTCTGCCTGGGTGCTATCTCATTTGGTTTTAATATATTTATCCATTCATTATTGTTCCCTTTTATCGGCCAGCTAATATTGTTCATAATTTGTCCTTATCTGTGAGCCTGACAGTCAAATTTACACTCCGGCTCAGCAGACAGATGGAGAAATGACCCTTTTCCAACCCCTCCTTCCCTAACTCCTCTCCTCCCTTCATTCATCTCCTCCTCTCCAAACTCCAATGAAACATGACTGACAGCCCGCTGTATAAGTAGTTGTCATGGCAACCATCCCATCCTTCTGACAAGTACTTTTTCTCTATAGCACATGCTCTCCCTCTGTCACAAAGATCTCTCTCGCTCCCCTCTATCTCCACTCCCTTGCTCTTGCAACGATTTAGAAAGCGACAGACAGAGAAGGGGAATTAAAAAAAAAAAAAAACAGAACACCTAAAGCAGTTAGTATGCTTTCCTTTCCCCCCACCCATCCCTCCCCTTCTCAGTTTCCTCCCCTTTCCTCATCCTCCCGACTGCTGACAATGATTTACCAACTCCAATGGTGTTCCTATTTCATCCATCCTGGCTTATCAAGGACTGCAGGACTGTATGCACAGCAACTTACAGTATGGGCACATCGTTCTCACTCTCCCACACATGCATTCTCTCCTCCCATCTCCCGCTCATTCTTTCTCACCATCTCTGCTTCCCCCGATTCTTCTTGATTTCTTTCTCGTCGCTCCAAAATATCCTGCTCTGTCCCATTGCTATTCAATAAGTCTCAGTTCACTGTAAAAATCCTCAGCAAGTCTGCAGTGTAATCATAGAACACACTGTAATAAGTCTCCAGTATACTGGCCTGTGCTGCAAATGTTGTGTTGTTCCAGTGGAAACAAACATTATTTAACAACAGAAGCTCTTGTACATACGCAGCAGGATGGAATAACAGCGATATTGTTTGTCATGGGCGTGCTGTAATGGTCAGACTACAGCATGAAGAATTGAGATGTGAAATATTACGGATTTAATTTGTTATAGCGCAGTGAGTTCACACGCGGCCAACGGTCTTATATTGAAAAGCTTATGGTGATTAGAAAGGCTTCAAATGAACCCAGAAATCTTCAATATGTATAACCAGGCAGAACACCGCCAATTTGATTACTCTGAAGTTTAGTTTCCAATGCATTTATTCCAAAGAAGCATCTGTTTAGTTTAGTGTTTAGGACAGCAGTGGTATATCAACAATGAAGCTGCATACAGTACTCTGCCACAGTGAGCTGTAAGTGCATCTTCATGCCAGCATGCTGCACAGTTTTCACAGTGAACTTTTTGGTGATAATTGGACCCCTGAAATGTTGAGGTGAGGATAATTTATTTGAAATACTACAGGACCCAGCTGTTCTCCTTTCAGATAATATTCATGTTGACTAAGCTGGTTTGTGATGTAAGAATACAACTTTATTTTAACTTTTTCACATTGCAGAATATTTCATTGTTGTGTGTGAAGGGCTGGGCACCAACTGAATTGCTTTGGCACGATCTACAACTAAAAATGCCTTGTCATTTAATACCAGATTTCATGCCAAGTCTAAACCGAGTGATAAAATCAACTGGGATAAACCGTACTTTCGAGCGCCTTCTATCACTTTTTTCCCCAAATTGTTTGGCCACATACCTGTCCGAGTTGCATGCACTGCCGCCTAGCTTACGTTTACCGATGGCCTGCGTGTGAAGTATTTAGGTAACATCTGTAAAATGTGACGTCAACTACATGAGGTGTTTTGGGGACATCTGTCAATTGTAGGTAGGAAAAAAAACATCAGGTTACACCCTCCCCCCCCTCTAATCTGCATGAATACAAAAGATCTGTACCATAATGTAATTTTCTTTTTGTTTTAATGGATTTTGTCAATTTGGTAACAAAAGAAGTATCGTTCAAGGGACCGGTATCAAAGTTAAGGTAACCATACTGAATTTCTTTTTACGACTACGCGCCTTATGCGTGAAATCGATGGTATAAAAAAAACATTAACCAGCCAGAAATAGCCATCATGTCATGACTTTGGCTTAATGCTCCTGTTCAAAGTAGCAACCTATGAGAAAGGAAAAATTCTGTTTTACAGAAAGAAAAAACAAAAAGTGACTTGAGGACAAATTGCAGGTCAAGAATGTGTTATCTGAATATTGAGTTTGCTATGCAGTGAAGATATGTTAAGGTAAATATCCAGATTTTGGAATCAGTGTAAAACGGCTGACGATGGAACCAAAACAAAAGACATCTTTGTTTTTTTTGTTCTCTTCCGTGCAGACGTACATCACGTACATCCAGCTTTGCATTGCAGTGGAATAGCAAAGATTATTTGTGGTGCGTTGCCGCTTGTAATGCAGCAGCGGCCACTATGTCAGCAATTAGCAGCAACTACTGTTGCAGCTAGCAGCAGCTTAATTAGTAGCAGCATCACATACAAATAAAATAACGAAGGCTGGGGCGCTGGGAGGGTTGTGTAGCTGCGGTTGGTGGACTGAAGTTGGTAACAACAGCAGTTAGCAGTACTCACTTGGGCAAAGGTGAAAAAAGACAATATACTGTGGTTACCAGTGGGACATACACTTATATGTATAGTATGTGTGTCATCATGGTAGGAGATCTGTCGTCTCTAATCCTCTGTATCAGAGTATGCGAGTCTATCCTCATTTCTTCTCGCTCTCTCTTTGTCCCTCATTCGCTCCTTTTTTTTTTCCCCCTCCCCTGTCAGATATGTGTCAATGACTGTAGGTGTCTTGCACACTGTTTGTGAGTGTTCGCACGCTGCCTGTACTCCACTGTTGTAGATAAATGAGATAATGTTTCTATTGGCGGCGAACACAAGACCTGCGTTCCCAAGGGAGCATTTTAGTTGAGAGCAGCCGGAGCAGAATCCTAGACGGTGGAACAGATCTCGGTAGATGATCTGTTTTCATGCGTTGTTGGCTTGTTTTCAAAGCACATTTACGTTCCACAACGTGTGCTCCACCTCTCCCTCAGCCGCAGATGAAGAACTTAAACGCTGTAAAAATAAAATCCATATAATGTCACACCCTTGGTACATCGCAGTCACCTCCTGCATGGGTTTCAGATTAGCACCTCTCACAGACATAACGCAAAGAGACCGCACACTGAACATGACTACAATGCGTAAGGCTTTTGTGTCGCTCGCTGTGAACCGATATTACACAGGTGTGTGATATATAGTCGCGAATGATCCTTTTATACTTGAAGTCCTATAAATATTATTCCATTCAGCTGGAGGTGACGTGCCAGTAGGCCATCTTCAGGATGGATGCAGGGCCGTATTTTAAGACGTGCCACATGTACGCTGTTAACAGTGTGATCGCCACAGTGCAGCTCGTATGAAATTGATAAAGGTCATACGTTAATTCACTACTTGTCAGACCCCCATTATCCACAATAAACAGGGAAGTTATAACCAAAGCAGGGGCAGGAAGAACTGTATACACAACTGTATGGGAGATGTGGTCTGGCAGCATTCAGGGAGATTTGTGCAGTCCGGCCCCACCCCCAACCCCCCACCCTTGACTCATCTCCCCGATCCAACCTCAGAATTTATATTCTCCCTCCAGCAAAAGGAAGGACCATCTTGGCCTTTCATTTTCCAGTTCAGGGCTTTCCTTTTTTTGCAGATAAATGCTCTCCAATCCACCCTGACAGATGTCACATTGCATCACTTCCATTTTGATACATAGCCTCTGATCCTGCCACTTGCAATAAGGAGCCAGCACCATGGACGCCCCTCCCTAGACAATGCTCTGACACGGGTGATTATTTTAAAGGTGCATCATTGGCGGTGCCGAGTGCTGAAACCTTAGCTGGGCGCCACATACACTCTCTGCCGTGCCCGGTGCTGAAATGCGGGTATCGGCTTGTGTTTGGGTCGGGGAACGACGACAACACGGCACACTCGGTACTCGTCACAGGTCAGCGTGACACTTGGAAAAATACCTCTGGCAGCGATTTATGCTGCTCTCAACCTCTTCACAGCAGCAGGTCCATAGTCCTGTCTCTCACTCAGCCTCCCTGCTGTGACTTCACGGGTCAGAGTTGGAGAAACAATCTGTATAAAGGGAAGGTTTTAGTGCTTCTGCTGCCAGCAGAAACACGCTGCACTGTAGCATTAATCATACAAGGCCAGAGTACATCAGTAAACACAGTGTGTCAGGTCAAGGTAAAGATCAGATCCCACAGCATTTAACAGGACTCGGTAGCATACAGGCTATCTATTGAAAAGTCAGCGTTATTCATGGCATGTCTCCCAGCCTTCGTTTGCTCACTGGAGAGACACGCCATTGTTCAACTGAAGAGCACACAAATATTTCTCTGGCTACACAAAAAAACACTGGATCAGCAGCAATTAGTAGAGTAAGAGAGAGATAAAGAGAGGAAGAGAGAGAGGGGAGAGAGGGTGGGCAGTTGAAAAAGAATGAGGGGGGGGAATGTAGAATCAGCGAGAGAAAAAGGAAAGCAGGAAAGAGAGAGATGGATGAATAAAGAATAAAGAGAGGGGAGAGTAAAAGAAAGAGAGGGAGTTTGAGTTTGCAGCCGCTACAGTGTGGTGTGTAGGTGGCTGGAGCTGCCTGGAGCCCCCTGTGCTTTAAAAAGGACCAAAGACTTGCTCATTGTCTTGGGTCTCTGTGCCTGTGTGTGCAAGAGAGAAACCTCTTCATTAGTCTGCCATTTATTTTCTCTCTCTTCTCTCCAGCCCCCTGACCACTCACTTACCCCCCAGCAGCTACAGTATATGTGCCCCATACGGGACCAAACCCACTTATACTGCAGATTTAAAATGATCAGTCCTGGGAAAGAGATAATACAATGCGACTCGAGCCCAACCAGCACTAAATAACCTCGACAGTTACTCTACTGTACCGAGGCTCTGAGAACATATATATTTATATCTGTGTTTGTTTTTGTGGGGGGGAAAAGACACTTCTTTTTTAAACTGCTGCTTCACCAACAGTGATGATGTATTTTACTGTTGTACGTTCTCAAATTGGCTTCATAATTGAGGTCAAAGTTATAATGTAACCTTTTGTCTCTATTTTGTTTTTGTTCCAGAAGACAGGAAGTTGTTTGTTGGGATGCTGAACAAACAACAGACCGAGGAGGATGTTTACCGCCTCTTCGAACCCTACGGAGTCATCGAGGAGTGCACGGTCCTAAGAGGTCCTGACGGAAACAGCAAAGGTAGGAGCCATGATGCAGCTGTCTGCATTATTTAGGTCACTGACAAGGAGGTGACAGTCCGTCTGAGTGTCTACGTCAGCAGGGCTGGGTAAAATATGTGTGACATTTGCATCGGATGTAGGTCAAGTAGCATGTTCACATAATTACAAGTATTTGAACGCTATGCTGTTTGATGTGCGACATCGCTACTGGCAGTGACAGCAAAATTAGACTGCTGTATAAAATACTGCTTGATTGATGTCTGACGTTAACAGTTAGGAACCATGAGAGGCGCTAAGTAGATAATTAGTTGGTTTGGCTTTGTCCTTTTGGTTTGGTTTGTAGGGTTATTGTAATTTTTGCGTCATTGAACCTTCAAAGTGTAATAGTTTAAAAACCTTGTACCATGTAATATATAAATATAAGAATGGACATACTGAGTTGTTGATTTTAAGACAGACAGGAACATCTTTGGACAAATGGCGGGCCGGGTACCAGACTTCAAAATTTGTATGGCACTGACCAAAGTGCTTTGGTACTATCTAATATAAATAAATCTCATCAGTGTCAGTGAGCCCCAGCATTTATACACAGACATGGGTGGGCCTGCCCAAGTAGTTACAAATTACTTTACTTTAAGTCAATTTTACATTAGAACACCTTATTTCACTATTTATAAACAAATTTATGGCCACATACCCATCTGAGATGCGCTGCAGTAGCTGGAGACTTCTCTGTGCCCAGCCGGCTAGCTAGCATCTATACTACATCTGTAAATTGTACCATATAGCAATACCGTCCATGTTTAGGGGGATATCGGTAAATTATAGTGTTTCCTCTCCCCCTCTAAACAGCATTAAAACGAAAGATTTGTACTGTTATGTGTAATTGAATTTAAATAAAATGATCATTTTAAAATTGGTATCCAAAAAGTATCATTCAGGTTCAAAATCAAGGTATCGGTACCAGTACTGAAAAGACACCCGGCCCTAAATAGATAGATCTATGATCAAAATCTGAACACTGTAATCCCATCAAATACAGCAATGATTTAAAAACTTAAAGTGCAAAATGCTGACTTTGCCATTGCAAACAATTCCCCAGAATATTTTTTAAAAATGACATTGTCCTACATTAAGAAACCATGATTCTGTCACTGTCCTGGTTTTTAATCTGAAGAATTTTTCTCTTTCCCCTGGATGTACTGCTGGCCTCTACTGTAACTGTACCATTGATATCTTGCAGGCCTTTTTAAGATAGCCCAAACTTTTGGAGACATCAATTCCCTCCGACATGCAGCAAAGAGCAAAGGGACTAGTGGTTTTTCATGTCTCTAAAGCCTATTCCCCGGCCAGCGCTTATGGAAATTGTTGTGGAATTATATCTAAGGGGGTCTGAAGCCAGAGCGTTCTGACTCTGCAGTGGTTTGGAGGAGGAGGCGAGAAAGATGGATGTCAAAACAATTCAAGTGTCCCCACTGTGAGGATGGGGACAGCCGAGAGAAGTTGCATTATTCTTTGAGGCTCTGTAATATCTGTGCTCTATCTAATTCAACTGTCTGGACTGAAACACTCAGAACATTATGCTTCAAACATTACTCTCATTTTCATCTTTGTCTGTTAATGGATGTCTGTGTTAGTTGGTGTGCAAATCATTTAATTAATATGTTCTATAATATATCGACTATATAAGACAACCAAATAAAACATCCCTATAAACCACTGGCCAAACAAATATATTTTGCACTTAGTCATCAAAAAATCCTATTTGAAGAGGATCATGTGCAAAACTATAACCCCTGTATGTTTAAATGTTTTATGCCATTATAGCTGGGGCACCATTTCAATATTAACAAACCTCGTTGATTTACTTCAAAAACCATGCAGGTAGTTCAAGGCTTGTAGAGTATATAAAGAGTTAAATATCTCATTATAGTGGTATTTAGTTTGTACTACTGTAGCAAAGTCCTTGTTCAGGTCATCACGAGCTCTTTTCTATCCATATCGCAATAGGGGGCAGTGGTTTGACAGCTGAATGGGCATCTTGATCGGCTGGTGTCCACAGGGGTAAGCCCATTAACACAGGAAGAATGGCAGGGCAGCTGGGTCAAGCAGGATAGATGATAAGAAGAATAAAGTATGAAAGATTAAATAATTTAAAAAAAAAGAAAGAAACTTCAAATGAAATCAAATTAGGTGAAATAGGGTATAATTATAAGAGGACATGGCGACTCAGTGGATCGTCCTACTGCTTCACTGCAACAAACCCAGAGTCAGTCCTCACATATAAAGAGGTAGATGTTGTCTTTGTTCATTTTCCTTTCTTGTGCCCTCTTCAATTCGGATGAAGTTACTCCAGAGGCATGCATGAGCAGTGGGCGGAGACCTACTGTCTGTACAGATGTATCACTGAGAATGTGTTCATTTGTTTTATTGTAAATGCTCATGTGCCCTGTCAAGTGATCTCTGCCCCGTACATCCAGGAAAACAACTGGCTAAAAGACAGCAAATGTATGAAATGTGCTGTAGGTTTGGGCAATACATCAAGGTTTTTACGTATTATCTATGGTGCCGTCTGATAAGAGGGGGCACTAACCTCGTCAGAAGGTAAGAAAGTATTGTGATAGCGCTCCATATCTGTTCCTATCTCTTACACTTGTGGTTTTGAGTCATAGCCCATTTTATCTATCATTATCTGTCTTCATTGAAATGTTCCAAAAGTGCATTTATTATTCAAAAGTAAATACAAATGTCTACCTGCCATTTAGACTAATTTATTTAGTTGATTTACTCTCAAAAGTCAAAAGGAAGAACTGAGGCGAAATGCTTATACATTCTGGCAGAGAGCAGGGGCCACCGGCTCCTCAGAGCTGTCGAAATTAACAATCTTTTTTTTTTTTTTTTCCTGATGATGAGGAGTCGCACTTTCAACTCACTGAGACTCTCCTTCATCACAGCAAACAAACTCCATTAGTTACATATTGGATTATTACTCCGGGAGGCAGAAGAATAACTGAACATACGACGCACTGAGCAGCAGAGAGCCGGACAGCCGGCGGGATGGAAGCCGCCGCTAACTGCTAAGCAAAAGTAGCTGACAGATCTGCACAGCTTGTAAACAGCTGTGAGATCCGCGAGAAAGTGACTAAACAAAGCGAGCTGTGAGTGCGTTGAGCACAACTAGCGCACGTTTAAATTTACAGCGGTAATAAACCGCACTAATGAAGAATAGAGGAAATTAACTGGGTTGAGAGAGCAATAACACAGCTGTGCCGTGAACCGGAAATGAGACTACGTTTCCTGCAGCACGTCAGTCTGTTCGATGTTGAAAACAACGACGGAGCATCGCAGAGAAAGACCTGTTTCTTTTAATGTAGGCTATTTACGTCATGTAATGTTCCATTTACATGTTTTGCAGCAGTAAATGTTCTATCAAGGAAGACAACCTGCCTTTGCATTTCATTTTGATCACAGTCTGTGTCAATAAAAGTGCTTGTGACATTTCACGTGTAGATTTGACTTACAAATGAACATTCAACCCACTTCATAGAAAATATCGAGATATATATCGTATATCGCTACTCAGCCAAAATATATATCGGGATATGACTTTTGGTCCATATCGTCCAGCCCTAAAATATAGTAAATATTTAGAAATGAACAACTGTTACTGTTTATGTAATCATTGAAATTTGGATTTGGGAGTGGACCTAGGGAAAATTATAACATTATAGTGGTAAAATGTACATCTTTAAATCTATTTGTAGAATATTTTTCAAGTTATGGTGGCATACTTCAGTTTAATTGAATAATAGTGTCAGTGGATTTACTCTGTATCCACAAAAGACTCAAACTTGCCTTCAAATTGTCCTCACAATATTCCATCAGTGCATTACAGCAAAGAGCGTTGCTTCTGTGGTTTCTTCTTCTTCATATTCACAAATATTGATCAGAACATCCTGCTGCACAAACGTTAAATTGCGCCGAGTTCTCAGATGGTTTTTCTATTCGAGTTTAGCCAGTTTAGTGCGTATTTAATATGCACAGACAGGCATGTGGTGCTAAATAGCATGCTTTTCTGCTTCATCAGTGCAATCTTTAGCCCGCAGCTTCTGCCTGCTTGTCTGCCTGCTTGTCTGCCTGCCTAATGCCTGGAGTGGAGCAGCTTGCTGTGCAGCGAGAGCCTCTCACTGCACAGTGATTTCCGTGGTGTCAAATATAATTCAACATCCTTTATTAATATACCGTAAGCTTTTAAATACTCACTCGATTGAATACCTTTACTGTATATATATTTATATATATATTGTGTGTGTGTGTGTGTGTGTGTGTGTGTGTGTGTGTGTGTGTGTGTGTGTGTGTGCATCTGTTCTCTCTTCCAGGTTGCGCCTTTGTTAAGTTCTCCACACATACTGAGGCTCAGTCTGCAATCAGTGCCCTCCACGGCAGCCAGACCATGCCCGTGAGTACAGCTCTCTCTCCCTCACATATGAAAACGTACAGAGACGACACAGCATTCATAGCATGCACAACACGTACACACAGCCCGCCACTCACAATAGTTAAGTCCAGTCCACCTCTTGTGATTCAACGCTGTAAAACTCTTCGTTTTAAACTTTGCCAAACTTCAAGGTTTTAAATCGACTTACAGAAACTGCAACCGTCTTCATAAATATCCCATCTTTAAAAACAGATACGACAATAGCCCTGTGTCTCTTTAATTAACATGGTACTTATAAAAAAAAAAAGAAAAAAAAGAAAAAAAAAAGAAAATCCAAATCTAATTTCCAGATAAAACTGTTTAGAGTGATAATTGAATTTTGGGTGAGTCATCAATCAGTACTTCTGCTTGCATAATCAGTGAATATAACTCCAGTGTGAGATTACATTTGCTCGTTATGTAAGCACACTGTGTCCTCTGAATTCTCTCTGCATTGGATTTACTGGGAGCATTTAAAAAAAAAAAAAAAATGTACTGCTCATTGGTATGTGTCTCGTGCTTAGGTACGGTCCCCGTATACCTGATCGTGTCAAAATAAAAGCTCCTTACTCTGCACGCCAAACCTAAATAGTTATTCTCCATGACATTCAGGGAGCGGACAGAGAGTCCGTATTGTATTGTCTTGTATTATAGAGTAGCCTGAAGTATGCTCTGCTTTTATCCTCCTTTTTTGGGGGTTTTGGGAACTCTCATCTCAGAGAGGCAGGGACCCTGAACTCTCACCCACCCCTATCTCACAGGTGGTGTGTTTCACTATGATTTCATTATTAATGGTTGCCAATGCGTGGCTTAAGAGAGGAAAGGAGAGACAACCACTGGAAGCCAGCTGTGCCATTTTGGCCCAACCTCCGAGTCAATCTAAGTGCAAATGACTGCAGGTCGTGAGGAAAAGACTCTGGATGTCCATTCTCCATAGATACCCTCCTTCTGTGTTGCTGCATCGCCCTATCTCTGCGAGCTCTCTGCCCTCGCTCGTCTCTCTTTGGCAGCCTCTCGGGATATTAGGCAATAGACTTGTTTACTCCACCTTTCACCACATTGGCTGCTGAATTATTCATCTAACTATAAGCAGGGTGCTGAAGGGAGGGGAGGAAGAGTCAGAGGGAGAGAGGCAGAGGGGGCAGAGGGAAAATGAGTGAATGGACAGGATTTATACCTCCTGCTCTGGTAAATTGATTATAGAAATCTGATCAGCATCTCATATCCTGTGGCTGCTGGAGGAGAGGGCCCAGTGGGCCTGCCTCGCTGAGATTAGCGGACCACCGGTGGACTATTATGCCTCAGCAGGACAGTGCTGTTAGAGCAAAGTGTCTATCAGATACTGGAAAAAAAAAACCACGGACCGTACATCCTGTGTGCTCATTTTGAGGCATTTTGATTGTAGGTAAGTCACAGCTTAAAAAAGCAGTCTTGTACATAAGGCTGGGTATCGTTTTAAATTGTAAATAATGGTGCAAGAACCAATATCTTAAGTTTGAACAATACTTTTTAAATACCAATCTGATCAAATCCATTTTAAGAAAAAGAAAATTACATCACACATTATGGTACAAATTTCAGGTGTTTGTACAGTTTAATCTAGGTTGCTTTCAGTAGCTGCGATTAACAGATGTCCCTCACATGCAAGCTATCAGCGGGCTAATGTTAGCTAGCTGGCTGCACACAAAGACAGCAACAGTCACTACAGAACATTGAACGCTTTCCTGGCCAAACAAAAGTTTGAAAAGAGTGAAATAAAATGTAATGTAAGAAGTTGAAGCAGAGTGATTTCATCTACAAGGTGCGCGTTTCCATTGTGCCAAAGCAATTTGGTCAGTGCCATGAAAGTGTCCAAATTCGGCATCAGGTCCTACAAAGGTGGATTTGAAAGTTCAGAGACTGCTCCCAGCAGAGAGCGCACAGCAAACTTTGTGTCAAAGTCAAGTCAAAATTGATGTTTTACTGTGACGTACTGAGGCGTTTGAGCGTCACGGCAGCTCACAGTGGTTGAAAAAAAGTTTTTAGGCTCCCTGCTCCTCCTTTCTGTTCTTCAATAGTTTGTCACAAACGTTGTGCGCTCTCCGCTCCAATTTTAGGTGCGTATAGAAATCACATACGTGCCGGACCAGCGCTCACAAAAATCTTTGTAACTCAGGTGCTGGTATTGATCAGGCGATAACACCTGGAATACTTACTCACCAACGTTATAGCCTATCCCTGCTACAGCCACGTCACTGTGCGGCGCACTGTTCGTGCACAACAGGAGCAGCGACAGAACTTTATGGTCCACTCCTCGTACATGTGCAAGCATGCCATGAATAACAAAATACTTTCATTTACCACATATTAGGGTGGATTAAAAATTGAATCTATAAATGAAGAAGTAAAACGCATGAAGACCACTGACGGTTACAATACAGAATAACCCCTGAGCTTGTAAAGGGCATTTATTGAATGTTAAATGAGAGAAGGGTTGCCTCCTTCCTACTGCTCTGGGTCTAAGAGAAAATGTTTGACAATAAATACAGCTCAGCCAAAGCAGCTGAGGTATCGAAGTGCACCGAATATTAAAACTGTGACAAACTACAGCAGTTTGATAGATGTACTGCCAATCCCCTAAAGCATGAACACTGGCTTCTCACGAGTTTATGAGTGTGCACACGCGCCCGCGCATGAATACATGTGTGTGCATACATAAACATCTACAAACAGAGGCACTTAGTGAGGAGCACACATGAGCACGCACACACACACACACGCACACACACACACACGCACACACACACACACACACACACACACACACACACACACACACACACACTAGTTCTATATCACTCCTCTCACTGTTTCACTGTCACATGCTCGTACAGCCACGGACGAGGGTCAGAGGCTCCCTGACTGACCTTATTTTCCAGCTCGGAGGACTTGAGCTGAATACATTTGTGTTATTCATGTAGAGGGGGAGTGGGTGTCTTTTTTTTTTTTTTAATGTATTCTAGGAAAGAAAAAAAATCTGCATCAAATGTGTGCATGTATGAATGGCGGTCAGTGGATATACTTTATGTATGGGTATAAATGCTTCCAAGTATTCATCCGTTGACATTTATGAGGGACACTAGAGCCTAACTGCTTCACTTCACATTCCAAAACCTTTACAGGGAATATAATATATATTTATATATATACATTTGAAAATAGAACAATTTGTAAAACACCTAAAGCATATTTTTCTACATTTTATTCCGTTAAAAAAAAGCTTTTATATCAGGCAACAGAAACGTCGATACCGAAATATCTGTGAAAGGTCAATATCGTCCGATAACACCAGTCAGGCACTTATGAATGGCACAGGATGAAAAATTATCTACTCACAGCTATGACTTAATGTATGAACAATAATGATAACACAGCTCAGGTTTAACAATCACAGTGCATCAGCAGGTCACGTGTAACACCAGTGCTCGATCGCCATCACACGCTCACCTATCATATTTAAGCATCAATACCTCCACATCTCATATACATCAGCACCTTCAAGCATGCGCGCACACACACACACACACACACACACACACACACACACACACACACACACACACACACACACACACAGTTCAGGGTATGAGTGGCTTAATTAAACATTTAAACATTAGAGCTGTAGAGCAAATTGCTGGGATTCAGCAGGGCCATGTAGGAAGTCAGTCCCAGGACAGAACTACACAGAGACGAGGGGGGTGTGGGTCAGGTCCGCAGAGCCGAAGCAAATTTTTTTCACTCTGTACGCGTGTCGGCTGTGTTTGAGGCAGTTTCAGCTGACATAAGGACAGGGATGGAAACATTAAAGCAGGATGGTGGGAGGATAAGAGCACAACAAAAGGAAAACAAATGAGGTAAAGCTTACTCAGAAGAGGGAGCTACATGACGGTGAGTGAAGAGAAGAAAAAAATCAGGTCAAAAAACATCTAAACGTGATTCTAACGCTGCTGAATCATCGCTCTTACTTCAAAGAACATACACTGAGTACAAGGATTTCATGCTAAATAAGGCTCATTGTTTTAGTGTGAAGATCAATATTCAACCATCTCAAATTATAATAAAATGAAAAGGCAGACATACAGTAGCATATAAGTCACACAACAATAATAATCATTTTAATGTCAGCCTTTCACATGGATGATACTGTAGATCTTTGTGTTGCTACTCATTAAACAATGTTCCCCTTTAATATTTTGAAGTTAGGTCTGTCATTCTTCTGCACTATTTCTACCCAGGCAATTTACATTCTAATAACCTAACAGATTTCAGTTATCCATTATTTTAGGAGCCAAGCTTGACAAGCATGTGTATTTATGCTTCTGTGGTAGCTGGGGTGGTGTAATGGGCAGCAATGCCTTTTTAGAATAACCAGAACAGCATCATGCAAATGACATGAATGAAGTGTTACACACCGCAGCGTATAATTGTACAAGCAGCGTCAGTAACTTGTGATTTTCCCATTCTGAATGTGACTGAGGTAAATGTGTTTCCCCGTGGCCTCTGAACAAACAAACAAATCAAACGGTGTCCAGATGAGCAGCACATGCTAAGCACCCGTATTCTTCAGGAGACCACTCTGCTCAAATTCATCTTTAATATTAACTCGTAACTTCTTGAATGTAAAACAGTTTTTTTAATCTACAGTATGAGCAGTGTGAATGGATGCCATATGTCGAGGAGAAACGGGCTGCTTCAGCGGCAATACGTTCTGATTAAAAGACGCAGTACTCATTTTACAGGCAGCGATGAAAAAAATGTCTGTTCACTAAAATATCACAGGAATTTAACGTGAATCGTCTTTTCTCATTAACTTTTTTTCAAGAATGTGTTGCAGAAAAAGATGCCTGGTGTTTGTAATTAATTTGTATTCATGGTCATTATATAATTCTTACATTTCCAGATAAATTCACCGTTTCCACGCAGTGGTGTCATTTTGGATCATAAGGATTATCGCTAAACTCTAAAATATCCTGCCTACATTACAAATCTTTGTTACAAGTGTCTAATAACCACATTCTGTCTGATATATTGATTTAGAATATTGTTTTACCCCCTAATATCACTATTGGCATCTGACCCCCAAAAAAAAATCCAGTATCAGATTTGAATCCTTTGTAACTGTTGTGAGGGAGTTAAAATAAACATTAGATGCTAGAAAAGCCTCAAATATCTGGCAGCTGAAGGAATTTTACATGGATGAGGAGTAGTCAAACATTTCAGCAATCGATGTCGGAGACTGGTATGCAAAACACAGACAGGATGCAATTTCAGCTAAAGGGGGTAATGATATCATCTGAGGCTAAGGGTGCCCTTACTATTTCTACAGGGGGATATTACATCTATTTATATTAGCTTTAAAAAAAAAAGAAAAAAAAAAAAAGAGAGATTTTCCTTCTGGTTGTGTTCAAGAATGTCACCTGTATCAAAGAGGACCAAATGTTTGCTTGTATAAATATTACTAAATGTTTTTTTTTTTTTTTTTTTAAAGCCATTAATTTCCATGGGAGGTCTTTTTCACATGACTGTATATCCCACTGCAGCCCACAGGACCAGTCCTGTTTTAAACATTTGTGCACTAAGACACACAGGCCTATGTTTAAAGCTTGGTGTGAAGCTTCATATCTTTTATTCACATGAAGGTGTGCAGCCTGGACAGACACGAGCACAACCCTCCTTGGCAATGAGAAGGAACCATGAAGAGGCAGACTTTCCTTTTGGTTGGAAATCTCTGTAGTGCCTTTTCATCCTCCCTGTTTAACTCCCGTTCCGTCAGTGGCCCTCCAGGTAGCTGGGAGCCGCCCGGCAGGGGGATTCTGCTCACACTTGGCAGCTTAAAAATTTAATGAGACTTTCGATTCACACTTCATCCTTCTCTCTTTATGGCAATGGAGATCCTGCTTGCTGATATCCTGACAGGCCTAAATGGGAAAACCTCAGAGATAAACAAATGTGGCAATGGATGCTTAGCCGACAAGCCGTGAGATTTGGGTGTCCTAAGGTGAACCAGTGGGAGGGCGATCTCAGTGTATAGACCTCCTCAAAAAAAAAAGCTTTGCAGTGAGTGGAACATACACGCAAGAGTATGAAAGAAAAGAGCACACGGCGCTTATATAAGCAGACAGGTCAATTCACAATAAACCTTGTTTCTATTATTCAAGAAGGCACACACCAGTCTGGTTCTCATTGGAAAAGTGGCTGACTGTATAGTACCAACTCAATCTCCACAGATTATGAATCTCAGCCTTTCCACAAAAAATAGAGAAGCAGAGCATCAACATGCGGCTTTCATTACCAAAGACAGTACACCATTATAGCTTATTTATTTTAACCTGTGAAAGGGAGTTTAAATATTCAATATGTACTCACAATTCTCGTGGGTATTCTGGCCATGCGCACTTAAACATCATAATATGGTAAATAATGCAGATAGTAAAAAGCTGGACAGACATAACAGAGAAAACCTAAACACGCAGCTGTCTCAAAGTTAACCTCGACTTGATTCATTTTTGTAAGAGACTCAGACTGCCTTGTATTTAGTGTTGTTCTATCTTATTTGTGTTTATTGGACAATCATACAAACCTCTCAATGAACAGGAAAAGTATTGTTCCAACACGGCAGGATGGCACATGCAGTATAACAATTAGTCACTTAACTGGTCAGTGAGTCCAGTCGTCAGCCAGCATGACAGTCAAGAGTCTGTTGGCCAGTTAGTCAGCCAGCCTGCCAGTCAGTCAATCACTCGTCTAACTAGACAATCAGTCATTTACTGAGACAGCAAACTAACCGACTGGCTGTTCACCTACAGTCTTTCAAGCCTGTGATTCAACCAGCGCGCAGGCCTGGAGGAGAGGACTTGGGGGAATATCGAGAAAAGTGGGGAGAAAAGGGGGAAGGAGAGAGCATAAAATCCATATGCTACAGTCGAAAGGTCCAATGCCTGTCTTCAAACATCTTTTGCTGTCTGTAGATATCTTTATCAGCAGGAGACCTCAGTGAGGGAAAAGGGGCAAAAGGAAAATACAAACTGTAATGTATTATGTAATAATAATAATAATCTATCATTACAGATGCCATTTACAGCTGCATGTGTGTGCTTCGGCACATCTGTTTCCATATTTCACCCAGAAATGTCCCTTTAAAAACCATTAACACCCCCAACCCTCAATCTAGGCTCCTCACCAGTCCCCGCTGTTATTGACAATCTTGCGTCAATTTCAGGGGGGGGCCTCTTATCGTGACTGACACACAACCTTTCTACACTGTCAGATCAGAGTAATATTTCGGCCTTTTATGTGGATCGATTGGCCGGTTTGGGGGCGCGGAGGGAAGGAAAGGCGGAGCGCACCAAAGGTCAACTGTAGCGCTAAATCATTTGAAGATTCTTAATGAAGGGTGTGTGGCGGACACACCTGCTGCTCTCATTATTGGGTTGCAAAAGGAGGTAATAGTGTTGATAAGGGGATAGAGTAGCCGGAGCCTCAGAGAGGACGAGGGGGCTGGAAAAAGGAAGAGGACAGGATGAGGGAAATTGCTCTTAAAAGAAACATTTTCTTTGAAGAAAGCTTTTCACCAAGGTCAAAAGGAACCGCCTGTTGTAGCTCTTATTTTCAAATCACTGTGCATTGCACATCTTTTGACCTCAACTATAAGAAGTAGTTGTGAGGTTACATATATATATATATTATACCAGAGGGAAAAATGTAAACTATTTATGCTATCCACACACAGTGGGGCTGCTTTGCCTCCAGTGACTTTGTATATATGTTCCACTGACTGAAAGAGCGGAGGCTTCCTGTCTGCACATCTGCCTACAAGGCTGTTCACTCAATAAGTAGATGGGTTGTATTCTTCACATACCTCTGTTAGCTTCATGTTTATGTATGCCAGCCACAAAATAAGGACGAACGATTCTCAGCAGAAATACAAATGTGTAATGATGTTGCATCGAGAATGCCGCGTTCAACACCACCGAAAAAAGACAGAAAAAAATCTCTGACATGCAATTAGAGGAGCTCACTAGGTATTGATGTTAACAGCAGTTGTTGCTGCTAATGAACATGGCACGATGAAATCAGAAATAATAACCAATAACATTTTTCAGGCATTTGTGTTGGACTTCTTAAGGCTTGCTTCACCATCTTTCTCTAAAAATTAAGTTAATCATATTAGTCATATATGCAAATTATATCAAATCATTTTGGAGGTACGCACTAAGTTTCTCTGTTGACTGACTAAGTGCTGGTGTGACAGGTGCTTGCCGTACAGCAGGTTTAAGCGTCCACGATCTCTCCCCTCTGACTTTCTTTGTTCCCTTTATCCCCCTCAGGGTGCTTCCTCAAGCTTGGTGGTCAAGTTTGCCGACACAGACAAGGAGCGCACCATCAGACGTATGCAGCAGATGGTTGGGCAGTTTGGCATCTTTAACCCAGCCATCGCCCTTCCCTTCAGCACCTACAGCTCTTACGCACATGCGGTGAGTTGGCAAAGGCATATGTAGCGCACAGTGGAATTCAAATGGACATTAAGCTCCTGCTACATTTACTGTATGAACATACCTAATGGCTTTTACGTAAACTAGGTAGTGGACACATGCATGAATATAACTGCAATGGGTTAAAGACGTTTTTTTTCTTCTTCACTCTCTAACAACTAAACAATGTGGGTGTTGGCATGCTTCTAATTAATCTAGTTCTGTAGAGTTTTTAAAGCTGCTATAAGTTTTATTCTAATGCGATATGAGACTATATATCATCTTAGATTTTGGATATTGTAATGTCACAACACAGTTTAAGTGTTGTATTTTCCTGGTTTTAAAGGCTGCATTACACTAAAGTCATGTCATTTTCTGAATTTCCCATAATACTTGGTCTTAACTCATCAATGATCAGAGAGCCCTCAACAGAAACTGCATTGTTGCGTAATACAAAGCAGCATTAACTGTTATCAAGCAAACACTGAGCTAATATTTGCTAGCAGTTTACCATACCAAACTAGACGGTAATAATATGTCAGTGTTGTGTTTACGGCTTGTCCCCGCTGCTCACAAGTGGCCAAACACTCAGTTAATGAAGGTTTAAATCCATGGCTTTATTCCACCAACCTCACCAAGGGAAGTGTCTGAGAAGCCATGGGATGTATCCACTATGTTTAACAGTTTAGTAGTAGTAGTAGTTGTATTTTTCCACCCACCTATTTATCTCCTCCAGGGACAATGTGATTTAAGGTACCAAGCAACAAAAGACTGCACAAAAGTTGAACCTGGATTATCTCCAGTTTCTCCAAATGTATCAATAAAAACTACAAAATCGTACCTGAAAAAAAAAAGAAAAGAAAAAAAAAAAATCACATAAAAATGTGACACACCTGTTTGCTGATTAATACCAAATCTGTCACTTTTGTTTAGACTTTAATCCATGTTGGGCTGCTCAGTGTTTGACTGCGATGTGTGAGGATTCGCATCACAAATGGCACAAACATGTTTTTTTTTTTTTTACCTTGGCTAATTTGCTGAAAATAAACACTTGAACACCAGGTATGTCTCACTGAAATCTGCTTTTCACTGAAAACTTTTTGAGTCAGACACTTGAGAGACTTTTTACCTCCACTTTTTTTCCCCCTTACTCGGCAGATACTGTTGTAGGTAAAAATTAGCTTGGCAAACTCATCATCACTGTCATCAGCTTTTCTCCTCTTTAAGCAGCGCCGCCATTTCATTACACCAAGGCTTTCACCACTGTCAGCACATAGGCACACACGCATTTAGTTAGCTTGTACCATCCAACCTTCATCAGCTTCCCTTTGCCCTCCTAAGAGTGCCCCCCCCCCCCCCTCCACCACCAGGGCACAGTACCATATACACACACACAGCAGACCCTGGGCTCTTTGATGAGTTCAGGCAAGCCTATGCGGCCCCTCTCTCACCAAGCGCGCCCCCCCACCCCCTCTCCTCCCCTCCCTCCCTCCGCCCACTACCCTCCATCACACTGCATCTCTAGCCTCCCCCTCTCCCTCCCACTGTCCCTCCCTCTGGGCCCACGAGATGCTTCAGGAGCCACAGTTGACTCAGAATATTCCACAGGCAACTTATCTGCACACAAACTTTCAGCTTCCCCTGCTGAGGCAGAGCGCACACACACACACACGCGCACACACACACACACACACACACACACACACACACACACACACACACACACACACACACACACACACACACACACACACACACACACACGTCCTACCTACTTGAAGGAAACTAAAATGAATTTAAGAAAAGGTTTCCATCCAGCTCCGAGATAAAAACCTGGGCCTCTGTCACAACATGCTTCATAAATACACATAAGCGTCTGCAGAGAATTTATTTACAGAGAAGGAGGAACACAAACTCATTTTTCCCTGCACTGATTTGGATGTAAAAGTTATATATATTTTTTTGCCGCTCCTAAATGCCAGGATTAATTGTTGATGTTAGCCAGGTCTTGGGGGCTTATCCGTTTCCCCTCATTTTCATATCACAGCCATGAGACCCACTGTGAAATGTGCAAATTGACCATCCCGGAGTAATTGCTAGGCCATCTCTTGTGCTCTCTCCAGTAAAACTCCCGCCTTCATTACCATTCATGAAATGCAGCCCTTTCCCAGGAAATGTGGAGAAATGCAAATGTTTAAGGGGTGGTGGAGGCAGTGGCCGTCTGCGAGGAGACCAGTGTGCCCAGCTCAGGTTGGCCATGAGTCTTATTTACTGTGGCAGAGACCCATGTCGGCTCATACAGACGCACACAAGAGTGTACACACTCGTGCATATGTATCTGTATCTCTCTCTCTCTCTCTCTCTCTCTCTCTCTCTCTCTTCTCTCTCTCTCTCTCTCTCTCTCTCTCTCTCTCTCTCTCTCTCTCATACACATATATAATATGACAAAGAGCAGGATGATGCTCAGAAATTGAGTTCCAAATGAAAGTAACAAGGGCACGGGGGATACTTCAGCATTAGAGAGAATCAATTACCATTAAATCTAAAGGAGAAATTGCACGTATGTGGTTTCTCGACACAAAGATTATACAGCATGAATGATGTTAGTGAAGGTGAAATTCTCCTTGTATTAGTATTATGAATCACGGAGACGGAGGATGCCTTGTACCTGCATATAATGAATTCACCAAAATAAAGAAAGTTAGCAGAGGGACTTTGAGGCAGGGCAACCTTGGAGATAAACTCACCCCAACTTTTGATGAAGTAACGAGGCAGCAATGGATCATCAAGCGAGGCCTTTATTTTCATACCTTGCTTAAGACTTATTTAATAAATCTAAATACTGGTTTGGTCTGCTAGGTATGTACTAATGTGGAATGAGAAGGACATTTTAGCTATCTTTAGTGTGGGTGTCCAGCTTGTGCAGCGCTTATGATTACATTGGAGTCATCGGTGCTGGCCGCATCCACATCGTGTGCGGCCTCGTAGCCACCGGGAATGTGCTGAAGTGATACGATGAATGTTTCTTTACTGCAAGATAAACTACACATACCCCCCCCCCCCCTCCTCGAGACAGAAAAAACCTGCAGTGACAGAAAAAGGACTTTATCTCCAAAGACACACAACATGTTCGCCTACTCTCCATATACAACTGGCCAAGAGAAGAGGAGGTGGCACGGTATAGAATACAGACGTGGGGCGAGATGGTATATATAGCTATAACCGGCGAATACAGTAAATGGTAAATTCAAAGAGCTACCTCTCCACTACAGCACTGGATAGGATTATAGAGTTGAGCTGACAGCCAGTAAATTGGATTTTAGTCAAACCAGGAGAAGGAGGGGGCTCGGAACACAAATTGGAGGGGTACAGCACTGACAACATATGCCAAAAAATGAGAAATGTGCCATTTTCGCGATAGACACAGACACTGGTGTTGCTCTGACAGGAGACATCCTATTTGCAAAAGGTGATTTCATAAAACACAAGCCAAAGGGAAGCGAGAGAGACTGAGATTCCATGTTCCATGTCCGGTGTTGAGTGATAATAGTCCTCCCATGAATCGCTGAATGCGAGTAATAAAACCTGCTTCTATTACCTATTGTATTCTCCCTGCAAGACACAAACATCATATCTGTACACAGTAAGATTTGATTCCAGTCACTCGTTTTCCCTCCGTCTTTTTAAAGTGGTGTCTCCTGGTGAAGCGGACCCTTTCAGCTTCCCTTGGTCTCTTTAGGCAGAGGACGACATACTGTGTCAGAGGACGAGAGAGAAGTTTCAGATTTAAAGGCACCTCCAGCACTGTGCTGCTCTCGCCTCCCTAAAAGATGTATTAGACTACAGTGGGCGATAGATAAATGAGAGGAGAGAAAATGGTTTAACGTGGTGCTAATAGTGACAGTGTGTGGGAGGATGAGAGGGAGGATGATGGCTGTAAACTCGCATTAGGAAACATCTCCCCCTGTTGGAGGGACTCGCATTCAAACAGAGCCTTTTGCACACATGAGAAATGATGCTAGCACATTACTGCATCATTTGGCTGTACTGTAAACTGCACACACACACACACACACACACACAGATGAGCACGTGTGTGACCTGATTTCACTGTACTATACTTGTAAGGACTAGTTTTTGACAGCCCCTGTCTACACACACACACACACACACACACACACACACACACACCCGCGCGCGCAAATACACACACGCGTACACACATAACAAAGTGCATCAGAGATGAAAAAAACCTATTAAAATCGTCCCGTGGAAATACAGCCTGCTAGCATGGTGGTAACAAATGAGGCCCTTGAGCTTCAGTCTTCAGTCTTTTAGTTCACCTCATTGACCCACTGTCTCCCCTCTCTCTCGTTTTTTTCTACCTCTTTCACCCTCTCTCTCTCTCTCTGTCTCCCCCTTTGTCTCCCCTCTCTTGCCCCCCCTCCCACCCACCCACCCACTCCCCTTCCCTCCGTCACTGGCTGGTTGGGCTATAAGGGGTCACATGTGACAGTGCCGAGAGTCAGCGAGTCACAGAGCAGCGCTACAGAGATAATTGCCATGTGATAAAAAGGTGATTGCCTGCTGGCACCAGGGGGAGAGTAATGCCATCAGGTTACAATAAAAAAAAAAAAGCAGATGTCTGACACTAAATGAATGCTGCTGGAGCGCGGGCAACTTCCTTTGCTTCCCTTTCATCCCGTGCAGTTCTTCTTTTGTCCCCCTTCTTGTTTCTGTCTGTGTTTTTTCTTCCCTCTTCCAAGAGGAGAAGAAAAGGTTGTGTCTGTGATGATGAAGACTCAGTTGTGCTCATTCTCCGCCGGAGACCATTTGCTATCTGCCGGGTAGTGCATAAATAAAGGGACGGGATGGCTTTTGAATATAATGGCTTTGAAATTTCAAAAGAAAAAAAAAAAAAAACGCATACGAAAAGTAAAATGAAATGACTTTGAATCTCTCTGTCAACATAACCACTCTGCTTTCTGCTCTTTAGTTTATTTTTTTTCATCAAAGCTAGATTGTATTAACCACTGCATTCCAACATAATTACATGCTTGAGTCTCCAATTTGCTGGATTTTAATTTGTAACGAAGCATCAATGGATGCCAAAGTTGTTATCCATGACAATCTGACGGATGGTATTAAGGATTGCTTTATCTAAGACGTTGGGAGAGAGGATAGTATTCTGGACACGCTAGTGTTTACTCCTGCTCCATTATTACTCCATCCAGGCCTGCAGTTTGTCACAGGTCACAAGGCCCCCAACAAAGGGGCTCAAAGCTTATTTCAATCCGCCCAAAGTCCCTGGTCCTCTGTGAGAGCAGCAAGTAGCCCGAGAAAGACCAAAAAAAAGCAGTTGTCTGACAGTGTATTTATTCTGTAATACCAGCCCAGTCATCCTGAAGTCCAACCCTATTCACATCCTAATAGGGGGGCAGTCACAGCAGTGCAATATCAAAAGGAGCCCCACAACCTCCAGACCTCTTTGTTTGTGTCTGTGCCACTGCTTTTGTTATAGTTTCTTGTTCTGTTTCAGCTCTACCCCCTTAAAGCCACAATTCATCTTATTTGGAAAGGAATGGATGATCCCCATTTGTCAAGTTGATAAAATTATGCAAATGACAAAAGGCATAAATAGATAGCAGCGGTGAGGGATGTGGCTAATGGACGGGACACCGGCGCTGGGCATTCTGCAGCAGGACAGTCACTTTCAGGTTACCTGACAGGGCCACTGAGGGAAAAAATAATTGGCTTTTCCGTTGCAGGGTCCCCCATGAAAATACGAGCAGGAGTGGCATTCTATACCACCGCTGTCTCGCTCTGTCGTCATTAGCATTAGTGCCAGTGGCAGAAGAGTTTGATTTCTGCTTATACGAGTCAGTCTCAGGCTCCCACTGACACACACAAGCTATGCAGTATTAAACAGATGCAGAGAACAGGGGCCAGAGGTTGGTCCGGCAGTGTTTGTATTCCTGTACCACGAGGCTCTGCATGCCTGATAGGCAGCTACATAGCTCGCAAAAGATTATTGATTCCCCAGATAAACCTAGTGGTTCACAAGCTGCAAAAGCCATTGTACAATGATGGATTTTCTTCTGAATTAGGCATTCAGCATGTGGTTGGCACAGGGAGAATTTAAGCTGAGTGCGGAAGCTCCAACAGTCTCTATCACTCTTCATGCATGTTGTGTAGACGGTGCGTGCGCGTACGTGTGTCTTTTGTGTGCGAGTGTGGTTCAGAGCAGCGGTGCATGTGAGCGTGTCCTATGCATATGAATAAACACTGTGTGGGCTGCATTTGATGGAAAATAGTTCCAGCTCTCACTTCATGCTCAGTAGAAATGCAGAGTGAATGAAAGGCTATTGATTTTATCTCTTTGTGGGATTGTCCAGTGGGTGAAAATCGACTGCCATTTACTGCCTAACATACTGTATTTCTAACATGGTCTGGAATCTGATTTACTTTCTACGCCTGCTTTAAAAATGTTGTTCTAATGACTCAGAGTCTGCATTCACTGACATCTCAAAACAGAGTGTAACTTTGCTTAACAAAGACGACGTTGTTTGTCAAAAGTGATTCTCTAAAACAGCGTTTTCAATGGCAGAGACTGTGGTCATGTCATGAAGTTCCAACCCCAAATGTATTTCCGTTTTCAAAATGCCTTTTGTTTTGGCCAAAACTAGTCAACGCAGAGGGCTAGTGGTTTCTGCCTGAAATTTTAAACTAAGAAAATGTAAAACTGGATGGATGTCAGGCTACAAGCAACAATGATCACAAATGCATCAGACGAATTTTAAACGAGTCCAGGGAAAAAACAAGCGAGAGTGGGAGACGTCTGTGGCATTTCTATACAGCCAAACAGACTATTGTGAAGTTTGACAATTGTGAGGAAAAAGCACTGCAACTCTGCAAACTTTGCCTGTTCCCTGAACACGGAGATAATGTGCACATGTCAATGCCTTGATTTGTATGAGCCCAACAGACAGCTATTAAATCGTTTCTGCAGCTGGTGACAGGGTTCCTGCTGGGAGGATAGACAGATTCACTAAACATAGGTTGACAGGCTTCTTTTTTCTTCTCTTTCTTTTATTCCGCTCTACTTTCTCTGTACTTCCCCGGCACTATCCATCCATCAACCTCAACATACATCCCTCCCTCTGTTCTACCCTTGCTGTGTTTCTCTCTTGCTCCCCTTCTCCCGTCTTTTGTCTGACTCCTTCCAAACTTACTATATTTTTCATTACCATCTGTCCTCCCCTCACCTCTCTCTCTCTCTCTCTCTCTCTCTCTCTCTCTCTCTCTCTCTCTCTCTCTCTCTCTCTCCCGCACCCCCTTCTACCCTCTTGCTCCCTCTCACAACACCCCATCCAACCATCCTTTCCTCCACCCATCTCTCCGTGTCCCTCTTCTTTAGCTCATGCAGCAGCAGGCAGCCATCATGGCAGCAAGCCACGGAGGTTACCTCACGCCTAGCGTGGCCTTCCCCGCCACGCAGATCCACCAGATGGGGGCGCTCAACATCAACAGCCTCCCGCCCACCACCATGACCCAGGTGTCGGGTGAGTTTCATCAAACCTTGGGTGAGCACTCCGTTTCATTCCCTTTCCTCTTGTTTGTGTCTGTACTATGCCAGTGGGGTCAACGTGTTTTAACGATGGCAATCTGCGTGCAAGTCTTTATATATGTGTGTGGGTGCAAAGTGAGAATGGAAAACTTAGACCTGCAGCATGGCCAAAAGAAAGAGTGCCTGCTTACTGGTAATCCAAAATTATTCCTCTTGAGAGAATAAGATGAAGAAGAAGAAGAAAAAAAACTACATTCAGTGGGATTTGCATGTTTATGTTGTTTGTGAAAGCTGAAAATATTTGGGGTTACTGTAGGAGCAGCAGAATAAGGAATATCAATAAGTAAGTTTACAGATAAGGCGCTAATTTCCCCGTAGTATTTTGACCTTGTGCTTTGAAGCACTCGCACATGATCTGCATGCAGTTGGTTTTGTTTTCCATAACAAACACTTCCTATGCAGATACATTACAGAGGAAAAGGGAAAGACTTTGAAATACCTACCTACTGCATAACATCTGCTTATTCAGCAGTGCTTCGTTTTCCTTGAGACAGAGAAAACTTCAAGATCCTCCGCTCACCAAAAAGCCAAAGTAAATAATACAGAATCCCAAGACTTTGTTGTGCTCTGCTCACCTACTTTGTCAACACTGCAGAATCGAATTTCTAAGGTGATGTCTTTGGTAACTTTAAACCAATCAGGGTGAGCGAGAGAGCCATCATCAGTGCAACAAGGGCAGTTTTAGATTTTCTTCATGACCATCACAAGAATCCAGTATATACAAACTTGCTGCACTTGATTAAATTCTTGCTGAACTGTAGTTTCTGCCGGGAAAAAAAAAATATTCTCTTAACTTGGTATTCTGTTCACAAAGCAACTCACAGTTTTATCGTAAAAATCCTATGAACTCCTGCTTAACACAATTAACAACAGTCAGCTAGATTAAAACCACAGCAGGAAATAAATAATTAAAAGGACCCTTATTAACCATTTAATCAAGCTCCGCCTGAACCTAAATAAATACATCTACATTAGGTACGATGCTGGAACATTCCAATGGACACACATGCTGTATTTTCAACATCAGGCAATACATCTAGAGAGGAGACCCATTTGTCAAATATTCACGGTGATCTTTTTCACTGCAAAGTGTGCACTTTTGGGCGGGCATAATCAACCTGAGACAGTGATTAAAAGTGGAGCGCGGTCTTGCTGAGAAGCTCTTATTTTGACGGGTATAGCACTGACAGTATTGCAATTCAGATCTTTGTGTTCAGCATGCATACCTGTATTTTGCAACACAATAGTGCTGATGAAAGATAGTGCAACTGCACTGCAAGGAAGTCTGTCTGTGTGTGTGTGTGTGTGTGTGTGTGTGTGTGTGTGTGTGTGTGTGTGTGTGTGTGAGAGAGAGAGGGAGAGGGCGTTGTCCTCCAGCCTGATTGTATTGTTCATGCTGTTTGATTGTCTCTGTTGAACTATAGTCTCTGAAAAAGCAAAATCAGTGCCAGACTCCAAAGGAAATATTGCTGATTTGGCCTTTGTTATATTTCTGTAAAAGCTGTACAGGAAAATATAGGTTTCATATCGAATCGGAAAATTTCTGGAACAACTTGGCTTTGGCAAAGAATAAACAGTTAATGATAGTGATACAAAAAAACACGAGAGTACATTCTCGGTCTTTAAAAGGTCCCATGTTGTTTTTATACCAAATCCAATTTCCTTGCCTTTTTTTTTTATTATAAAGTTGGTCTACGTGTTACAAAGATACTATGAAAGTGCCATAACAGTCAGTCCATGGAGAAATGCACACAACTCATATTCGGCAAATGTGCCGTTTGGACTGCGGTGAGTTTGTGACATCACAAACACATGCTCGTGTCATAAGTCCGCGCTCAGCACAGCCCACTGCCCAACCATTTATCAGGAAGAAAACACAGAGAAATCACTATGTCACAGAACTAGCAAGCTACAAGACCAAAGAAAACCTGTGGTTGGCCTGAGAGTGCGTCACTCAAAGTCAGCCAATCAGAAGAGACGGTCATTGATATCAATGAACCTTTTACACACACGCATACACACAAAACAACCTGGTTTTGGTGGAGCTCCGAAGAGAAACTTAAGAGACCAGATGTAAACCTGTGATTAGATGTTGTTTGGTGCTTACAACCACACAAAAAAAATAAAGACTACAAAGGAAATAATAGAAAAATGTAAAATATGGGATTTGTCTCTATCTCGTGTGTGTGGAGTGGTGCCGCTCATCTACTTTCAGACATGCCTGTGTAAGTTCCCGTCTACTGATTAACTGTTATTATTAAATGTAATACATTATAAATGCTTCAGAGAAAGCATGGTTTCCATGAAGTTTCAAGGACTATCATAAATATGAAATGTTTTATTTCCCCTTTCTTCATTCATTAATTTGAGCGTGGCTGCCGGCGGCTGCAGGAGTGGTCGTCGAGCTCGCTGCTTTTGGTACACACACACACACACACACGCATACACACCGCTGTTTTCTCTCTCCCTTTCCACACTTGTGGCTATGACTTATTTAGAGTTCATTGAAGGAATACATAACATTACTGGCAAGGCTGTCTGTATAAGTAGGCCAAGAGACTCTGACACTACTGAGAGATTGTAGGATGTCTGCCACAAGTCAGTGGAATAATTCATCATAATATCGGAATCTGTTTTTAGGGTCTTGGAGCGGAGTGCTTCTCTGATTCGACAGAGGTTTAATTTAGGCATTAAGTGGTCTCATCAACCAAATCAGAGCTCAAAACAAATCTATAAATGCAGACATTTGACAGCTGTGTATAAAAGTATAAAAAGGTAAAAAGGTTAATGCCCAATTTCCCTCCAAAATGAGAGCTATTGCCTATTGATGGCCGCGCTACAGATTTTTTCTGAATTGCACATGCTGCTCTGCATTAACATAAAGCTCCAATAATGGTTTAATAGATGAAAAGCCTTTCTGATCTTGGGGTAAATGTGTGACATTAGTCTTTTATTTAAATGATCAGTATAACCTCTGCAACATAAAAACATCGTGTTTGACAGCAGGCCGAAGTACAAAGAGGCTCAGAGGTTAAGGGTGTTAGTCTGAAAACAACGAGACATCCATTTGATCAACAGATGCAACGCATTTAAGCTTGATGGTGCATAAGCCGTTTGCCAGATGGTTCATCTGATTAGAGCATGTATCCTTACAGTGATGCATGATGATGCTTTTTGAAAATAATGTTCACCAGGTGCCGCTCCCTGAGCGCCGCAGAAGAAATAAAAGTTAAACAAAACAAGGGAAAGAGAGGAGAAAGCAGGAGTAACGCGAAGAGCGAGGAAGATAAAGAGGGTGGGGGGGCGAGGGGGGCGAGGGGAGGCATGGAGAGAGATGCGGATCCCGCTGGGTATACGTGGTGAGGAGCACGCGGTGTCAAGGATGCTTTGTTAGGATGAGAGAAGTGTGTAATCAAAGTCACTCTAATGTTCTGTTGCATGGTGCCGCTCTACACTGAAGATGTACATGCACAAGTGCATATTACACAAAATATACTGCAGATGCTCCACAGCCGGAGACAACCCACTTACAACCAGGCTGGATGTGCCACAACACCCCCGCTGGATTCAAAATGCGGCTCCATCTCCGATGCAGAACACTTCCATGGTGACAAGCACCAGGAAACTAATGAGCTGTTTGACATGGTGATCTTTCTTAACACCACCTGTCCTCCACGGCTCTTCTTACACAGACACATTATTTGGAAGAACTAATTCCATTACAAACAAATGCTGAGGACGGAGAAGTACACCACAACAAAATATCAAATAACACACACTTAACTGTGAGGATTCACCGCTATAAAGACGCCTCACATCCAAGACACTTGGAAAGCAGTGCTAAAGTCTGTTCAGAGCCAGAGGAAACAGCTGGAGAGGTGAGCATGTGCGTCTTAACTGATGGTGTGACCTCCAGCTTTCAATCGATCTCTGACTTCACAGATGCATGCACTTTATATGCTTTCTACCCCTTCCAAGACAACTTTTAAATTAATGTTGTCTTCAAAAGCTATCAATTCGGAAACAGCTGCACAAAGAGCCATTGTCCCTCAGATACATCATCCCCTCCCTTTCCGTTCAAACCACACCTATTGCATCAGAATTATCACAAATATTAGAACGAGATCTGATCTGTGTGGGCAAGACTGAGGTTTGCTTGAGCAGCAGAGCTTCACAGACTGCCCAGCTGGTCTGCTTAGGGATCTGAAAGTCAGGTTCGTTGCTGCGATCAGTGCATTGCATGCACATCAGCGTCAGAAGTACCAGGGGAGTACCAGTGTGGTACCTGGGCGGCGCCAAGTGTTGTTGTTTTTTCCCTTTCCCAAAATAAAGCTACAACACCAGAGGGCCAAGCAACAGTAGCCTGATCGTATTGTCATCATCAACACAAAAGATACAGCATTGCCGGAGCCTCCGCAGTGGCGGTTGTTTACTTCTGACCCCGGTTGCTGTGGCATTTGGCAAACAAACACTGATAGAGTGAAGGAGAGCGGAGTTTACTTACCGGATGTTGTGTCCGTCAAAACAGGAAAGTTCGCCTGTTGTTGTTGTTGTTGTTGTTGTTCATGGCAGAAGCGCATGTGATGTCCCGCTCACTTTATCCCAGTGGCTCCAGCCCTGCATTCATCCACGGTGAAGTTATGTCCAGCACTCACCTCATGTGGAGGGAATGACAGCTTTAATCCCACGTGCTAAAGCCGTCATGGTTAATCGTGGTCAAGTCTGCAGGCAAAACAAGCATTGAATACTCCAGCAGGCAGGTTGTTTGTCCCATTGGTTAGTAAATTAATTTGCAGTCCTTTACGGCCGAGTTATTTTGGAGCATATAGCGTCCTGGTTCATGACTGGCTGATGTCCGATAAGGTGCCGACGTTAACCGACTTGACCCCTGACCAACTCTCGCTGGACATGCCGTTTGGCTTTAAATTTAGGAAAAGGGGCTTTGCACGTCCTTCCAACAGATGTGGATGACACTATGGTAAGAATCTAAAGCATAATACACTATGCCTCAGTAATATTAAATGCGTGTTTTTGTACTGCATGTAAATATTTCCCCGATAAAAAATTGTATTAAACTAAGTGACAATGAAACACATTCATTTTGAAACGCATTCATTTTATGTCACAATAGATTTGCTTTATATTTATTACTTATCCAAAGGGCAGTATTCAAAGTAACCGGTTTTTTTTTCTTCCTATGCCGAATAGCCTTTTGAAAAAGCTGCTCTTCCCACACCCAGATTTATTATTCACACCAGACAGACATTTTCTCTTTGACTCTAAATGCATCACATTTTAAATCAGTTAGATGAAAGCATCTGTTTGGAGTGCTTATTACTTGCTCCAGCAAAAGACAGTCCTTGTGCTGGTAATGACTGCACTCACCAGGATGGGTATAGCATTCCTCGTTGATTTGAATGTATAATTAGCATAATAAATACTTCTGTCGACTGTGAAGACATCTTTCGTGAGGCAATCATTGCACAGAGCAAGTCAACAGTCTTCCCCTCTAAGAGGAAGCCTGCAAGAATATGAATGTAATTTCTCCTTCCATAACATAAATATACTGTATCTATGTGACACACACATATACATACTGTTTACCAGACTTCTTTCTTGCAGTAATAAAGAGCGGAGAATTGATAGTTAAGAGCTGGCTGTATAGAATATGTAATCTGCTATTCCATAGCTTTGTATTCAGCCATGCCAGAATGGGGAACAACATGTCATTATTACAGGCCGACACATGCCGCACACTCTGACAGCCACATGTGTATCGGCTCTCTTGTGTGTGCATTGTAAGCAGGCTATGAATACATTTTTCCACAATGCGAGAACTATATGTCCTCTGAGGTATAAAATGAAAATGCCTTGTTATTTTGTAGTTGGGGATAGTAGGAAAAACTTCCCTTATTTCAACTGAGGAGAACATTTTCAGGGTCTTCAGGGATATTGGACCATTGTGACAGCGAGGATAAAGATGATGACCGGGCTACATAAATGGCTTTCCCATGTAATCATTGTTTTACTGGGCATGGTGTTATTGTCTTTTCCTTATATCATAACCCCATTCTATGTCTCAACGCATGAGTAAGCCAGCCACTGTAGTGTTCACTCAGTTTAGTTTAGTTATTGTGTACAAATGTTTCAAAGCATTTCCTCACTGTAGTGAAACACTGTCGTCTTTATTACACTTATGATTCTTGTGTGGGTTCCCTGCTGGGACATTTCCGACATGATAACCTGACAGGACTCTGTGGCCCCGTACTGTTACATCTGTCACATGTTCTCCTTCACCACTAACGTCATGTTCAGCTGCTGACCCTGGAACTTATGTAATTGCATGTAAGGGGTCCACACCACCACCTACGACTGCTACCGCCACTCCTACTATCACTACAGCTGCTGCACACACATAGTGGTGCGCTACTACAGCACTGCTAAGCCTTGGAAAATGAATTTGCCTGATGATGGAGAGGGTGCATTATCTGGTGGTACAGTAGAGCGCGTGTGGCCCGAGCAGACTAGCTGTCTCTAGCCCTCAGAATAGGAGCGGCAGTCTCCTGGGTCCTGGTAGGAGAATGGGCTGAAGCTGCAGTCTAATTCATCACCGCTCCGCAGGAAACAAGCAATCGTGGGGAGGCTTCATAAAAAAAAATAAAAAAAAAATAAAAAAAAAAAGGAAACCAGTGCAAAAGACACAACAGCTCTCGCTGGACCGGGGCAATTCCCCTGGTCACTGCAGTTGCCTACTCGACTGTCAGCCTCCTCATGGCTTAAATGCTGAGACGGGGAGAGAAGAGGGAAAAGGAGAGGAGGGGACAGAATATGCAAGGAAATGGAGGAATCCTGCGTAGAGAAAAAGAAAAGCAATCCCATATGTATAAGTAGATGACATAACCAAGTGGTGGGAGGTTTCAGTGATGTGATGTGCAGCATATTTACTGTTGCATTTGCATAAATCTCAGCGTATGTTATGTTGTTTACCCTATCTGAACTGCCACTCACAGGAGGTTTCTTATTGAGGTACCAGATTGTGAGGATATGGCATGCTGAAGGGTTTCCGTGACAACCTGGGCTTTCTGTCCAATCAAGATGAGGGTTTCCAGATTGAGAGGTGGTCCTCAGGGGAGCTGTACTACAACGAGCTCGGATGCTTTGCCACGGAGAAGCCCTTTTAGAGAGACCATCACAAAGTGAGATTCTGCTCAGAATGGGTACTTCGACGTCCCCGGCATAATTGGAAGCACTTCCTAAAGCAGGGTCCTTTTAAAATGCAATGAATGGAAGAGAACTGGGAGCATCCAATTTCGATTCCACTCGTGAACCTTTCTGCAGCTGCCTTTCAGGCATGCGCCATATATGTAATGACCCACCCATTTGTCAAACTGCCAAATCTTGTTCTTTTGTCTTTTTTTTTTTATTATTATTATTATGTATAAAAGTAAGAGGCATCTTTGTGAGTTCGGTACCTGCTCGTTCAAGCAAAGCTCCCTCAAATCTAATTCTGTCTAGTCCAGATCTTTTTCTTTTTTTTTTCTCAGAACTTGCATAGTGGTTTCATCATTTTCGAGCAGTAGGAGCCAGCAGGGTATCGCACAAACACTACAGACAGGCTCATTTTTCACAGGTTGACTTCCCAGCTATCCTGTAGGATGTGTCACGACAAATGGCCGATATGTGACAGACTCACGTCGCACCCGTGTCCTTGCATTAGAGAGAAGATGCAGTGTGGCTCGCGGTCACGAGCTTTGTGTGTTTAATGTGTGTGTGTGTGTGTGTGTGTGTGTGTGTGTGTGTGTGTGTGTGTGTGTGTGTGTGTGTGTGTGCTGTTTTTCTCAGTACAAAATGGGAAAGCATGTCTCTGTGTGTGCTTGCCTATGTCTCAATACTCTATAAGCAGTTTGTAGTCTCATGTAGAGCCAAGCAGATGGAGTGCCCATGATTCAGTAACGGTGCATGTTTTTTTCCCAGCAGGCCTTAGTTCTCCACCAGCCAACATCACCACCTCCGCCGTGCCCAGCATCGTCACGCCCATCGTCAACGGATTCACCGGCATTCACCATCAGCCCAACGGACACCCTGCCGTGGAGACTGTGTACACCAACGGCCTGCCGCCCTACTCCACCCAGAGCCCCACCGCTGCCGACACCCTCCAGCAAGCCTTCACTGGTGTACAGCAATACACAGGTGGGAGACAGGGATGCGTTGTTTACATTTCTTGCATTCCCGAGGTTTTACGCTCGGTCGTGAACGCTAAATGAGAAGCATCAACGAGACAATTACTGCGGGGTATTTACTGTGTGAGTGTGAGGCTGCATGGATTCAGATAGTGTAGGACAGTGCCTAAGAAGACAGCATCAGAGAGCCTTTGATTACACATGTTACGCTTGTGTGATCGACCTTAAGCATCCTTGGCACCATTCTCTGTGGGATCCCCGTTTTTACACTCCTCTCCTCGCTCTCTCTCTTTCCCCATCTGCAGCGATCTACCCAGCCACCACGCTGACTCCCATCGGCCAAACACTGCCCCAACCACCCCAGGTCATCCAACAGCAGCAGCAGCAGAGAGAAGGTGAGGGTGAGAGAACATTATTACTTTTACACTTCACACATCTCATCCACCGTAATGGATATAAAAAGGGGCGATGAGCATAAGAGACTGGTATTGCTTTTGCACTGTACACACCTCACTCTGTGTAATACATATATTAACACGTGAAGGTGAGAGAAGAGAATTACTTTAACACTGTACACATATCATTCTGTCTAATGGATAAATAGAGTGGAACAGCTGAGGAAACACTATTACTGAATGCCGTGCACATCTCATCTTAGGTAATAGATAGGCTATATAAAACATGGGGATGATAGAACAATGGTACTACAAGTATATTGTGCTCTACATCTTGAAAATAGGTTATACCTTATCAACATGGCCCCATGCTTTTTTTTTTTTTTTTTCATAAGTAATAATTAAAGCTTATGTAATAAAATCCTGAGCTGTGAGGATTGTGGCACTGCAACCTAGATGGACAAAATTAATGAAAATGTGGAAAGTACAGTTGCAGGAAAATTGGGGCAGCTTGTTTGAAGATATTCAAAGTGACTTGCAATGTGATGATTTTTAGTCACATGTGCTACATTCTTTTAAAAAATAACAATGAGTTCAGCACTGAAGTTGTATAAATTTGCAGTGAAACAGCAGTCATTTTATTTTTCAATTGAAGAAATAAGTGTGTCAAACAGTAAGTGTGAAAAATATGACCAGAGGCCACATATGAAGCAATCAAACCCTCAGTTTTGCACATCATGTACATGATAGGATGTCTTATTTAACTGTTTTTAGTTGTTTAATTAGGTGTAGTTTAGCGAGTTAAAAAGTAAACCTTAGCTGTGCAATATTTTTTGCATGAAATACAGAGCAAAGGGAAGCATCCAGAAAACAAAATCCACATTTAACTCAACACAGATTATCCCATAGACCTGCAAAGAAGCCACCGCTGGGCAAGGGGAGAGAAGAGAAGCAGGAACAAATTAGTATATAAATGTTTTTTTGTTTTTTTTTAAAGCAGACTTCATTTTCAACATTAAATATTGTAATTAGTCATCTGTATTTTGTATCTCATATTCACATTTAATCTGCAGAGATGGTTAGATGTAAATACTAATTTCAAAGGCATCGTCAGTATCCACACAGTGTCAGCAAATCAAGGTAAAAATCTTTTAGTTTGTTTTTGTGTGAGGCTTTAGAACTGATGGTGTCAGAGATGTCCAAGGCAGCTCTTTCCACTTATCTTATAATATAATTTAGTCAACATGTAAGACTGCATCGATGGAACTGACAAATTCACAGCTGTTTCTCTCTCCCTTTCCCTTAAACACTCTCTCTCTTTCTGTTTGTCTGCAGGTCCGGAGGGTTGTAACCTGTTCATCTACCACCTGCCACAGGAGTTTGGAGACAACGAACTCATGCAGATGTTTTTGCCCTTCGGTACCGTCATCTCCTCTAAGGTCTTCATGGACCGGGCAACCAACCAGAGCAAGTGCTTTGGTGAGTTATTTACTGCTACCAACTTACTGCTCTATA
The DNA here is from genome assembly GCF_022577435.1 of Embiotoca jacksoni. Classification (NCBI taxonomy): domain Eukaryota; kingdom Metazoa; phylum Chordata; class Actinopteri; family Embiotocidae; genus Embiotoca; species Embiotoca jacksoni. The sequence goes on along the minus strand of NW_027185296.1, from coordinate 2,274,165 downwards.
GTCCAAGAGACAGAGTCCAACTATCATATAAAAATATCTGCCTTTACTCTTTTCTCTATATTTTACTACTCAGCAAAAAAAAATATATACTTTTTTTTTCTTTTAGATTATGATTATGTTGTTGCTGTGACATTTGTTTGTATTCACACAAAGATGCATTAATTTCAGGTCTGCAAAAAACCTGTTTTAATAAACACATTCAAAGTAAATGTTAAGCAATGTCTTGCGCAAAAAAATAGTTTCTGCTCTTATTTTTATTTTAATCTTCAGATGTTTGTGGGTGTTGTGTAAAAACTCACAGCTTAGGTGTGAAGTTTCATTTTGAAAGTTTTCACCAAAATTTGTATTTATTATTTTCAAACCACTTATTAAAAATCATTTGTTGCATGCACTGTAAACATAAAGTTCTTATTTTCTCCAAGGCTGTAGACACAGAGGACTGAATGATCTTACCCCTGACAGACTGACCTGAATTTGCATCTTGATGACTGTTGCGTTTTGCCGTCAGTGCTTTTGAAAAGAAAATGCGCTGAGTACATTGTAGCCAAACCAGCCATGATGCAGTCGATCAGATCCCCTTGTCCTTGTTTCCGTTTGGCAGCTGTGTGACCTGGAAACCTCGAAGTGCTGTATCAGCATCCTCATCACCGCTCTGTAACCCCAATATCTGTCAATACCCTCGCTGCTGAGGCTGATTCACACACCTCCACACCTCCTGTCCCATTTAGCTCCGTAAGCCTACATGCACCTACCAACCCCAGGGCTTATAAAAACTTTGAGGAGGCAGGTAGTGATGGCTGAGGGGAAGGAAGGCAGGGGACAATTATGGATCAGCATTTCCACTTCAGGGAACCATAGAACCCTGGGCAAAATTGATCACCAGTCCTGTCTCCCTTGGGGTGACTTAACATGTAAATTCATGAAAGAAAAGCTATTTGCAGTATTGACTTATACACTACGCATTTACAACATAATGTTAGGCTTGGGGAAGTAGGGAGCACACCGGTGTAATTAATCTCAAATGGAGAAAGGGGGGATAAACTTAGATTGATGAGGTGCAAAAGACAAGGAAAACAGAGAGAAGGAGAGAAAGCACACGTGTAATCTGTGACAGGACTGAGTGGAGGGCTTTCAGCTCTTAGCCTGCATCTCTTCTCCATCTGATCTCCACTCGCAGCACAAATGTGTTAAGCTGATGGTGGGTTAGGAGGTCACCTCCTTTCCCTGCCTCTGTACTTTCTTCAGACTTCCACTCAGCCCGCCTCCTCGCCGCCCAGCTTCGCCCTAATGGGCCAAACCAGAGCCAAGCAGGCCAGGCAGACTCTCTCCCAGGTGGCTGTGGACGTGGAGAGGCTCCTGCTGTTTTTCATGGGTCATCAACTGTTCCTAATGACACCACAGACACAGGGGAGCGCATCAAGCAGAGACACACTCCACTGCAGTTTCTGGTCACTGAATTCTCGAGGCTTTATTTTTACACATGATGGAAGCAGGATGTTCAGCATAGGTTTGAGAAGGAGTTTATCTTGGGCAAATGCACCGAGGGGGTTTTGTGTGTACGGCATACTTGTCTTCCGTGTTTGGTCTTGTTTTGATCAAACTACTTTGTGCAGTGACTTGTGCTCATCCATCTTTGCATCCTGGATTTTCCAACAAGTCAGAAAGCTTAAAGGACATTATGAAGTTAACATCAGTATATATTTACAAAGATATTGATAATCACCCATTGAATTTGCCCAATTCAATTCAGGTCACAATTGACCTACATTATTACACATTGTTGATGAAAGCACCTGCATGCAGGAAGTATTGCAGATGCAATATTCCCAGCTTTTTGCAAATATTCACTTCTGTGCCTATGAAACCATTTTTTCCATTTATATTTTTTTAGAATCAGTGATTCATTACATCTTGTTTCATTATTTTATCACACCATCCAAAATCACCAGTTGCATCCTTCTTACCCTGTAAAGTTATTTACATGTTTTAAATGCTTCTCCGAAGGACCACGAAGCATCTTGTTAATCATCTCTTCCAGATAAAAACATTCAACCAGTGGTGTCTTATGAGAGTAACAGCCCCAAACCTAATGTCCCGGCGTGTCTGTTATTTTGCAACAAATTGTCAAACTCCAGTTCTAACACGCCGGGGGCATATATCAAACTGAAAAAAATATGATTTTATTTTCTTTAAAAAGCAACTGCATTGCATGTCATAGTCACTGAGCGGGTGCTAGGCAGCCCAAAAGTGCTTTCTGCCTCAACAACGCCATCTAGACTTCTTCAGGAAGTAGACTGGGCATGATGACCAAGCAGAGAGTTTATTATTTGTTTATGTGCTTAACCGTATTCCTTCGTAATGGAGTAAATGGAGTAATTTGCTGTAAATACCATCTCTAAATATTCACCTAAGTTCTTACCTTAAAGCTCATTCGGGTACTCATAGTTTCCCTATTCTCAAATAGGGTTAACGACCTTTATCTTTTTTCTCCCAGGTTTCGTGAGCTTCGACAACCCTGCTAGTGCACAGGCAGCTATTCAAGCCATGAATGGGTTTCAGATTGGGATGAAGAGGTTGAAAGTCCAGCTAAAGAGACCGAAGGATGCCAGTCGCCCTTACTGACACAGCCTACCTTCAGTATTAATTGCAGCACCACAGGTGAGCCCAGAAACATGTCACAGTCCTGTCACTGGTTCAGCAAGTGGCTCCACATCACATTCTCTGTGTGAGCTCAAGATTTAACTTTAAATGGTGTCGTTTGATTTTTATTTTTTTTTTATGGTATGCTAATGGCCAAACATTGTCCTCCCGTTTGGCCTGAATTTAAGAGCTTATAGATTTATTTTCTGGCTGACAGATAAGTATTAAATACACTATATTTTCAGTGAATGTAAGGCTAAAAGCTTAAAGTTGTCTAAAGTTGTCATACATGCAGAAATATATAAACTATAAGGGGTTGATTTCATATGCAGCACAGCAGGCATATTAATTATGGGAAAATCTGTCATCATTGTGATTGACAAAGATTGATTGGTGTGCCAGTGTGGGTTAGCTCTCTCCAGACCATTACACCGATATAATAGAGCCATATTGAACTATCCAAAGTTTAAAGAAATGGATCTCTGGATTGACAGTTTAATGAGCAGTGAGATTTGAAATTGCCTTTTTTTTTTTTTTTTCTTCTATTTTTCAGGTTTTAGAGGACACGTGAGGATATCTCGGAGGAGTTAAACTTTTTTTTCTTTGAAAGCAAAATATGTTTTAAAAAAAAAATCAACACGTAAGGAATTTTTTGAAGACATATCAGCATTTACTTATGAAGATATAGGTTACGGCAGAAAAAAGAGGATGCGAAAAGAGGAGGAGGCGCTTTCACCAGGGGACGCAACAGTGACAGATGGCACAGTGCAAGAAAGACGAGAAGAAAAAAAAAAAAAAACGAAAAAAGATGTGATGAGACTGAACAACAGAACTTTTTCTTGTTGAGACTTGAATTGTTAATTAAGCAACAAACTAACAAACAAAAAAGCAGCAACAACAAATAGATTTCTATATACATATTATATACACATATATATATAAGGAAAGAGGCGCTTGTGGCTTTTACTGTACTGGACAAATGAGGGTTAAAACTTGAAGATCAAAAAAAAAAAACAGTGGAAAAAAAGAAGCTATTCTATACGTCCACTGACAGACTTTCTTTCTCTTTCCCTCTTTCTCTTATTCTCTCACCGTCTCTCTCAGCAAGCGCAGAACTATGACTCTTGGAGGTCACTGAGGTTTCCATTAGCAACAGTAGAACTGCAAATCTTTCACCCCTACGGGACCAAAGGACCAAACATTTTTATTGTTCTGAACAGTAATATATAGTATTAATGATACTAATACTACAAACTACGATTAATAATATTACAAGTTAAACTTAAGAAGAAATACTAGCTTCAGGTTGAAAAAAAGAGCAAGGGTTTTTGATTTCTTTTCCTTTTACATTTATAGCTACTGGGTTTGAGAATATTAAAACAAAACAGAAAAATGTATAAAAAAAAAAAATAAAGCTATACTATTTTAGTGGCGTAGAATATATGGGTTAGACATTGTTGCGGGCATGTTCAGATATGTTCTTTTGCCACTCATTTCTTCATCTGCATCACAGCGTTTCATCTCGGAAGTGTGATCTGTTCTGTGTTGTTGTGTCGTGCAACAGAGAAGAAAACAGTCCCTTAGTGCCAAAAGTGACACAATGACACCTACTCAAAGCAAAACATCGAAGAACTCCAGTGTATCAAGCTAAGTAACGCTGTCCTCCGCTCTTGTCAGCACGCTGCAGTTCCATAATTGATCGTCATTGCTTATCATTCCATGTCATCATTAAAGCCTTGATAGTACAGATAATCTGACCATAAAGCACTGTGGTAAAAGTGCCACCCGGCTGAGCTGGATACGCAGCAGTAAAACAGCGCAGCATCTGTAACTGCTTAATAAAATATACAAATGAGCCTGACAGCAGTTGTAAAAAATTTCCATCGGTGTGTCACCGCGGTCCCGGCCGGGTCGTGCCCTCTCCCACTGCCAAGCTCCTCCAGCTGCTCTCAGCAGGCGAGAGCGGACTCCCCTCCCCTCCTCTCCCCCCCATACCCCCGCCCTCCCCTCTCTTTCCTTACCTCAAAGTGCCAGCATATCTCTCTCTTAATAGGGACCATCAGTTCACGGGGGGCCCCAAAGCTAACCCACAGCATAATTAGGATAATGATAATATTGATCAGATGGGGAGCAGCACCGCAGGGCAAGAGATGCACAATCAATTACACATTGGCATTTTTGAATGAATTGACTGAGTGGCAGAGTTTATTTTTCTCACAGTGGTTGGATGGGAGTATTTTTCTCTCTTGCTATCATCCATAGTCTCAGAAGGGGATCCCAAATCGGCAGGATCCCAAATTTACATCATAATGGCAAAGACACTTCAGAGGTTTACTTGGCTGCAACAAGATCTGTATATAGTTTAGAGTAGATTGTACAAGTTCTTCAGTGAAGAGCAGCTGTATATTTTTTTTTTCCGAAGGGTATAATAGCACAGTAAGAGCTTGTACACAGTAAGAAGCAGCCTGGCATTACCAGCCTTAGGAGGTCAAATTAGGAGCAAAATGATCCATCAATTAGACAGCAGCAGGCCTGTAAGTGTAGCTGCTACAGCTGCTGCTGCTTCAACAGGACGACAGCTTACCATTAGCGCTGGTCACACGTGGCTCCTATACAGTGTGGTCATGACACATCATGCCGCATAAGATGTGATTAAAGAACTAAACAAGTGTCATCTGTAGTCATGTTTTTTACGGAGACACACATTCGAGATGAAATTCTTTTTTTTTTTTTTTCATTAATTGCTTGCTTTTACTTTACTTTTTTTTTTTTTTTTTTCCACTGCAGTCTCTGATCTGTTCGGATAGCATTCACACAGTTGTGTTTTGATGTCTCTTTTCAAAATGCCATTCATCGACTGACTTTGCTTTCTGAAGCATCTTGCCCCTCAGGACTTGGTGAGACCTCAGCGCTCTGGTCATCGCTCTAAACTTCTAGACACATCAGTGCTTTAGACATCGAATCACAATGCTGTCCCATCCACAGAAGTAGAGTCTTCAGAAAACATGACTACCGTGCCTCTGAAGGCTGGTACAAGACATGTTTCCTCCAGAATGACTCTCCAGACCCTGATGACTGTATGCTTTCATTTAATGTTACTTTGGCTCAGCCGTTCTCTTTATTTCTGTGGTTACTGGTTCACTGGATCAGTATTATTAGAAAGGGGGTGCATCATTTTCAACAAATGTTACCCTGCCTCACTGTTTTTTGTTCTGTTGCAGGCATTGTCTAGATGCTGTAAGAAGAAATTATAAAAAAAAAAAAGAAAAAAAAAAAAAAAAAAAGCCTTTTCTCATCATGAATTGCCAAATTATGCAAGCATATCCACTGCATTTCCTCATCAGACTTTAAATGTGTGCCAGATTTCCTTAAAAAATTTAAATAGCCTCGAATAAATATGTTAACCTCCAAGAAATGTTTAGCAGAATAAAACATTTGATTTAGTACTATAGTAAAACATTATAGGAGGAGGGTCAGTTCAGGCTGTAATGATATACAATATAGTTTTCCAGTGAAAAGGTTAGATTTCTTATATATTTGCCAGAAGACAGCTTCTTCCCCCCGGCCAGTTAGTGTTAGTTTCCTCTGTGCTGTCAGCGCCAAGCAGCTTTAGGAAGCTGTGATATATGCCCTCCTTTCCCCAGGCCATGCAGGGCCTTATAAACCCAGTCAAAAATCTTTTCTTATGGGATTTTCTACTGGAGAGGGTTTTTTTAAATTATTAAAATCAAATTAAATTTGGCCTTCACAACAGCTTGGCTAATGCAAATTAAAGATGCCAGCTGTGGCTGAAATGTAATGAGTTTGAAAAGATGTTGAGTTCATTTCATTTTCCCATAGAAAAAAAAAGAAATTTGACTGAATGCAATTAAAACAGCAAAGGTTTGTGGATGAGACAGTTTCCAACCTGATTGAGTTCGCAGTTAAATATGTGGTGCATAAGCTTTTATATACATATCAAATATAAGATTCAGAAAAAGCATGACGAAATGACTAAAATCCAGGAGTTGAGTAACATCATCTAAAAAATTAAAAAAAAAAGGAAATGGCAATAATGATCCCTGTAGGTTTCTGATAAAAGCTGCATGTGGTTGATCTAAAGTTGATCTTTTACATTGTTTTCACTCATGCATCCATTATTATCTTTTTTAATATTTGTCATGCTACCATGGTGTCCTTTCAATCTCTGAGCATGCTCAATGGGGGCTGGGAGGGTTGAAGATTATGATTATGGTACTACTCGTATTAACAATATGATTCTTTGACTATGGTTTGAATGCTAAGGATAATAGCTTATTATAAATATGAAAACTGTATATTATGGAAAATCAGCACAGGACCTTTCTTTGGGTACATATAGGTTAGGGTTTGAAATAGGGGAGGCTGACAGGGGGGAGGGCGTCGGAGGGAGGGGGGGGGTAGAGGGTTACGCTTTATAAAGATGTTAACTTTCTGGTTTCTCAGCACAAAGCATACAAAAACATAGAAACAGCAGTATGGAGTCTGGGAGTAGACTTTACTGACATACAGGGCGCAAAAAGAGAAATCTCAGTACTATGAACCTGGAGGAGAAAATGCTGTTTACAGGTAGTCTTTCTTTTTCTTCCTCTTCTTTTTTTTTTTTTTTTTTTTTTTTTTTTTTTTTTAAGGAGAGCGCCACCTGTTTTTGTGGCAGCGTCAGTACAGCATGGATTAACTGACAGGGAAAGCAGTATCTTTTTATAGAAAAAAAACTTTAAAAAACTATGTGTTCTGTATTAGCCTGAGAAACCAAACATTTTTTCCCCTGTTGAAATTTCTTAATACTTGCTGCTTAGATTACTTCATATTAATGATTGATGATTTAATAATTTTATAATTAATTATCGGGTCAAGTATGTAACTTGATGTTTATTTATTTATCTATTTATTTATTATTTATTTATTTATTTATTATTCTGCCACTTTTATTTTCTTTATTTTATGGTTATGGTAAGATAAAGATATGTATCAAAAAGAAATGCTTATTGGGGCTTTTCTCTCTTTCTCTCCTTTTTTTCCAATTTTACAATAAAAATTCAAACTGGATGTTTTGTTTCTCCCAGTTATATTATATTGAACGGAGTGCTGAGCCTCAGTGCACAGAGAGGGGGAGTTGTTGCACAAGGAATCCCTCCCCTTGGCATCTTCAAGACCTTGAATGCTCAGGATGTAGATGTTGAAAACTCTTCCTCTTCAGAGCCTGTTGCTGAAACCTTATCACGATGAGTGATGAAGCTGTGATATTTGTGTAATAGCCCTTTAAAGGATAACGTGATCACCAGTTTACATCCTTTTTTACGTTTTGTTTTCCATGTTGTGTGGTGGAAACATCAGACACGGGGCGATTTTTTTTCTCTTGCTCTCACACCAGGCGGGAGTCAGCTGTGGAATTCAACAGAAGAAGCTTCAGTAGTGAAAACGCAGGCTTTTAATGCTCATGTGGAAACTCAGTGGTGCAGCATGATTTTGATTATCTGTCAGCGTGGAGACTGAAGGCTTTACCAGTTAGCAGGTCACCTGATCGTGCTCTGCTGCAGGGAGACAACAGGACAAATAAGATGGGAACAGAATACAAAAATAAAACTGCACATAAACATTAGATATTTCTCATCCAGGAGGTATCAGGGGAACAAATAGCATTACCGCTTTGACAAGCGGGAAGCGATAAGTTGATATAAGGAAGGCATTGAGTATCAGTCAAGTTTACAAAACCGCTGCGCTGCTTTGATGCCAGAAGCTACATCTGATGCAACATCTGTTGACAGTTGAATTGCCTCTCCACATACATCTTCTAATCATCATTTTCATACATGAGGAGTCGCTGTAACAAAAGAGGCAGTGCATCTGAGACACTGCATTCACATTTTGAAGAGCAGCGACAGATATGAAAAAAAAAAATGGGAGGGACAAAAAAGTAGAGCCACTGGCTCATGAAATAAATTGTCCCAATTACAATAAAGTGTGGCTCTTGGTCAGTGTGCACGGCAGGCAGTTCATCTTTATTACAATCAGTTAATGAAAATCAATCCCCCTCCTGATAAACTCTTATCTCCACGGCCTTTGCGCACCCCTTGTGCCGGGAGATAATAAATTAGGGTAATATTGCCTTTGATGAGGGAGTGAATTGCAAATTATTGTAACTTTCCAAGATTTATGATGCAGATGCTTAATTTCCGAGCTGGGTTTTTCAGGGCGTCAGGGTGCCGGGGGGCCATTTGTTAAAAGTTTGGTGACATAGGCTCGTTAATAAAAATACACACTCAGACAACCAGGTGTTCTCAGCTGTTCTCTACTGTTACAGTAGCAGAGAAAACGCTGCTGAAATGGCAGGAACTCCAAGCTTGTTGGGATTTGCAGGACAGTTTTCTTCGACGTGATATTTCACCCATAACAGAATACATATGAAGAGGCAGAAACCCGGGGGATGCAATATGTTTACTCAAGTAGGACTGCCAATCATAAGGAGCCCCCCCGCTCCCCCCACCAACCACACACACACACACACACACACACACACACACACACACACACACACACACACACCTCTGATCTCTATCACTCAAGCCAGGAGTGTGTGATTTCATATGTAGGTCAATACCCATTCTGCAGTGAGCCAGTGGGTGAGATATGTCTAGTTGCTCGCTGTCACTCTGATTATTGAGGAGACACAGAAAGATTGAGTTGGTCAGGTATGAAAGAGCCTGCCATGTGAGATAGCTGTATAATCGCTCGAACCTGAGGAACCACACACACATTCGCACGCACAAACACGCGAGCAACACACACCCTGAGAAATGAGTGACTTCTCGCTCTTTGTTCTGCAGCAGTGACCCATGTAACGGGGTGCAGTGTATGTGTATGTTGGACGTCTTCTGCTCGGTGCAACAATCAGACCGTGAGTGCATCATTAAGCAAGATGCTTCGGCAACAGAAGGTTGGGGTTACGAGTCATCAGGAGCTACAGCAGTGATGCAAGGTGATCATTTGAGGAGCAAACACAATCTCACAAGAGCAGCTGAACGGGTTTAGAGCGATGGCTGACCAACATCTTATGCATCATTTAGCATCTATAAATCAGGCAAGTGTCTAAACAGTCAAAAAGCACATCATGCAAGATGTTTTACGTGCTACAATCACCAGTCATCCTTCATGGGTTTCTCTTTCTTGGTCAGACTAAGCCAGGAAAAACTGTATTGGTGGCCTTCAGTCTCCTTTCATACTTAAATATCAACACGAAGGTAAATATAAGCCCCCTAATGTGCTGAACACTTGATCATGATACAAAAATCTCTCCTCATCAAGGCCACCTCATTTATGTCTAAGGCACACCTCGCATTAAGACAGCCATCAATCTATCCATTATCAATCAAGGAGAGGACTCACACACCACTATCTATTTATCTTGCCAAGTGCTCTATTAATATCAAATTAATTTCCCCATTGAGAGTATCAATCACTCAAGCAGTTTTTTTTTCTCAACTCATTAGCTTGGTAATTGTCCTTGTTTACAGGGGAAAGTCAAGAGAAGATGGCTCAAAGAGGGTGGACACGGGCTTGAGCAGTTTCCCGCAAACTTCCATCCTCCATCTGCCACGCTCATACCGGGTCAGGATTCCTCTAAAGTCTGTGAAGAGTGAACAATTTGACCTATTCTTCACTTCCAGTTTCTCAAAAATGTACTTTTTCCACTGTCAATCAGCACATGAAAATATTCAGATACTGAATTTGAAATGTTCACAAGTTGCCAAGAAGCTCACCACCTTTCAACAGACTGAGAAGGCGCTCTCACATGGGGCTATTACATAAGGTATACTGCTCAGGCAGTGCTGTCAGATGGCTGCATCTCAACAGATGACATGAATCACGACCAGACTCAAAGCTTCTTATCTTTGTTTAAAAAGATGAAAAGGAAGGACACACAAACAGTGTGAATGTCATCATCTCAGTTTACAGCAAAGCTGAAATCATACTGAGAAAGAAGATTTTTAGATGAAAGACTGAGGTGAGGAGGTATTCAAACCTTTTACATAAAGAAAAAATACCAATACAATAATTAACCATTGCAAGATTTAAAATTCTTACATGCAGGAAATAGAAGGATTATTAGTAAACAGTACTAGTTGTATGTGCTCCATATACTTTGTTGATCTTCACAAATCAGAAACAATTCTTCTTAGGAGTTTTTCAAGCGACAGTACGAAACCTTCCCTCATTCCAGAACCTATACATTGTGATGATTTGCTGCTTTTCTTACGTGATAAAAGTTTGGGTTTTGGTTTTGTCGGTCTGATGAAATCACCTTGAGCTTTTAGTGACAGGTATTTTCCCGACACCTAATGGATCAAATGATTATTTCAAAGGGTCACAAGCTAAACAGCATGAGAACCACACGTTTAATCATCTCAGATGTTTGGCACTGTATAAGCTCATCATGTGTTTTGTTACATCAAATCTAAATCTGAAGCAGCTACTTTACCTGAGTGACGAACATAGGGGAGTAAAAAGTATAATATTTGACTGTGAAATGTAGAGGAGAGTAAAATGGCCTGAAATGGATAGAGGTAAAGTAAAAGTACATCGAAATTGGGCTTAAGTAATTACTTCCACCACTGGACTCCCCAAGACAAGTCTGTCACACTTTTTCCTGCCAATCCCCCACCCCCACCTCTCCCATCTTTCTCCACCTTCCTCCTAATATTAAGAATGAAGTCACCCACGAAACACCTGATTTAGGCCATCTGGAATGTGCTTCACATGTGAAGGAGTAAAGAGATGACACGTTTCATCGGCCTGCTCCCGTATCACGGAGCTCACTGTGGCGTTGTCTTTATTTGAGGAAATGGGATTTGAAGAGATTAAGTATGATTGCGTGTGTGATGAAACATGCTGTGACCCAGAGTAATATCAGAATTTAGGCTACCTTTAACTCAATTCAAGATATAAATGACATCCGTGTTACAGCGCATTAATCCTTAATGTCTTCATGACGAGTGTGCCCGAGCTCTCTTTAATTGCATTTTTAATGGCAATAAAACTCATCACAGCCCTCTCTCTAACCATAGCACTCATTGTTCATATATAGTGCAAATATCAGCATTGCGGGCTGTTGTTGTTGACTCTAACCTGGTGTTAACCACAGACTTAATCCTATTTGGAGCCATGCAGCGCTCTGGCAGACAAAAGCAAAGCCAGCAGCCAGCTCAGCACTCAGAGGTAACATTTACACAGGGGACTGAGAACATACTGTGGATCCCTACAGCTACACAGCCAGCTTGTCAAAACTGTCTTTATACTAGGAGCTGTCTGGCCTTGTGGACTGAGGACACCACCAGGACAGAGTTGGTGTTGCAGGTTGGGAAAGAGCTGCTACTGAATAACAACGTTTTGGGGAATCTTTCATGTTTAGCGTCTCATCTCGTGTGCCGTCTTCACCCAGAAACACCGAAATGGTCTCTGGTTTACTACCCAAGGTTTGACAGACAACCTCATTACACCAACATTCACCATATGTGACAAGACAACAACAACAACAAAAAATCTCCATCTCTGATCATAAGATAACATCACAAACAAAAGGAGGAAGAATAGATCTTAGTCTGGAGTGTCCAACACTTTAATAAAGAAAATTACAGATACAGCACAACACGTATTAGTTTACCTTTATTACAATCACTCAAAATAACCTACTAAAAAAACAACCAATGTAAAACATATTACAGTTAAAACATCTATACACAGGCAAATGTACACAATATAAAACACATATATACACTCTTTTAATATATTATTATATAAAGATTTGTGTTTTTAACCTTTAAAACGGAAAGCCAAACAGCTTGAAGAGGGAGTGTTTCATAGAAAATTAGAACTGAGGGGAACCGTTGAAGATCGCACACTACGGCACATCATGCATTATGGATAGGTAGTTTTTACATACAGTTGTTGGATCCTGTGTATTTAGCACGCCGATTTCTGAAACACGAGAGAAAGAAATAACATTTAAATACACAAAATTTGCTGTTAAAACCGTTAAGTGCTATTGATCTTACTGGATTATACAGGATCTGATCTAGAAGCCACGCTGCTCTGCATAAAAAAAATTTAAAAAAAAAAAAACACAAAAAAGAAAAAAAAAAAAAGCTTACGTGTGTGGAGTGATATTCAACTCAATATGTGGCGGAGTGTTTAGAGGCTGTGCACTTTCTGAACAAATATTTACATAAAAACTCATCTGTTAAGCTGCCTTAAGGTCAGCACATACAACTATGAGTTTAAGTTCTTAAATTCTGTTATAAACCAATTATTAGTGACCATGTGAAAACGCCATGTTGTACCAGATCCCGTTGACTTTAATGTATTCATGCTTTTCTTCAAACGATGTGATGCATGTATGAATCCACAGAAAATGTTTTGAAAAAGTGGGAACAGTTTTATGGAGTGTGAAATCCTTCAAATGAGAAAAACAGGAAAAGATCACAACATTCACAAATTCGAAAAAAAAAAACAAAAAAAAACAACAACAACCCAAAAGACAAATATATATGTCTGAGCTCTAGTCACTCTTTCCTCAAGCTGGTAATGCTTCCGTGTTCTGTCTGCGTCCGTGTCCCTCCGTTTTCAAAAATGATTTATATTCATTTAATTATTTTTTTTTACAAAAGCAGTAGAATGAGGACGAGCAGTGAGAGCAGGGAGGTGTTGGCGACTGTCGCAGCCAGCGTCTGTGACACTCCTCGGTTGTAAAGACGAGGAGTCCTTGGGGAGTTCTGCTTCAGTTTACTGGGCGGCAGCGCCTTTAAATCCTCCAGAGCGCCGTAGGCTGCCATAGAGAACTCGGGGTCTCCCGTTGTCAGCAAGTCAAACACGCAGGACTGAAAGTAAACGTCCTCCACCTGCAGCGTCTCTCTACACTTGGCCGTGGCCCGCTCCACCGTGTAGACCTGGTGAGGCGGCCGCAGAGGACCCAGCTCCGTGTTGGTGCCTTGCAGGCGGGGCTGCTGGCTCTGACGGCCCAGCGTGTGCTCTTTAATGAGCTCGTTGCGCGGGCAGCCGTGCAAGCACAGCTGCAGGCCGCCGTTGTCCTCTGAAAAGTCCAGGGTGTCTTCCGGCATGCGGATGGCAAAGGTCAGGTAGCTGCCCACGCGCCGGATGATGATGGAGGTGCCGATGTAACGGGCCTGTATCTTCACCTGCCGGCCGACCCCAGAGCCGCCTCGCTCCGTGATGGTCAGGCTGCCGCTCTCGCCCCCGCTGCGGGTCCCGTCCTGAAAGGCCTGGGGCAGATCTTCAGTGGTGGCCTGGTATACCTTCTGATCTGTGCAACCGTGGTAGGACTTGAAGATCACGGTGATCTGAGACATGGGGAGAAAATAAAATTAAGTGTCGAGTGACAGATTTAAAACACTTCCTACTATAAAATCAACCACTCAATGCCCGACTAAGTCGTATCGTTCTTTAAATCTATTGACAAAACAATGGTAAAAGGTGGTCAATGGTTTCTGAAATCACAATAATACCGCCTCCAGCCACGAGGTGGCAGCAGGACACCAAACATTTTAATGGCTGTGCAGGGTGTTGATGCCTCACTGGTCTTTTTTTTTTTTTTTTCTTAAGAGTGACACAGATTTTCTCCCTGCTGTAATCTTAAACCAATTCATTAATAGCAACATTACTGTAAAATTAGTTTTGCATAAGACAGGATAAGCAATGTGAAGATCACGCAGTGCTGACAATGTTCACTTGTATTGTCATCGATCCAACTGCTCAGATAAATGACAATGAAAATCATTGTATGATCTTCACCATCACATTTCCTTTCTTTCCCCAAGACCACCAATCCATGCTAAACTAATACCAATGGCTCCATTGACGGTCGTTTAAAATTGGATCAAACCGCGCCGTTTCATATCAGCCTAAAATCTCCACTCGTACTTTTCTGGCTCTGCTGGTGTTTGCTCAGTGACTAACTGTGATTTGTATTCCAGCTGGGCTTTGAAAACCTGGGGCCTAACCTCCGTTTCTTCAAAGTATCCCGACCAAGCGGTGGCTGTGGTTACGTTAACACTTACGGGGGAATATACTGTATTTGACGGATGATTTCCTGTCTTTAAGCCTGGCAGTTGAAAACAACTCCAAAAACCATGATGGGGGGGCATGCGGACGCGCTGGCACAGATACACCCACGCTACAGTTTTGCATCGGGCTGCGCAGCCGGGAGGACGCACTGCAAGAGTTTGTTCGCAAACCTCTGATGCAGTATGACACAGTTTGTTGTTTTACATTCGGTTTGTGTTCAAACAGGAGAGTTCAATTTGGTACGTTTAGGAAAGTCGGTGACGTCTCCTGGCGGCGAGAAGCCACTTATTTACTATTTAAGCAAGAAGAAAGAAAAAAAAAAGAAGTCATATTTAAAAAGCAGCTACACAGAAGATATGAAAGCGGCTTTAACAATTGAAAAAAAGTCTGGCCTGACAGACCTGCCTATTTAATTAGCAGAATTTATTAAAAAAAAAACACAAAAAAACGTCTCGCTGCTGGCCAATTATTCCTTTATTTTTCCAAATTATTCCATATTTACACAAAAAGCACCCAGTTAATTATTTGACCAGAGGGGTGAAAAAACATTCCAGATCGTGGCGGTGGAGGAAAATGTTTGAGTGAGCGTTAATCACTACCATATGACCACCCATGTGTTAAAGGTAGAGCGCTCAAGCATGTCTGTGATTCAACACCACTGAAGGACTCCCCTCCGCTCCCCCCCCCCCCCCCTCTCTCTTTTCCCCTGGTAGATCTGAAGGAGCTCCAAGACATGAGGAATGCTGGAGACTCGAGAGGCACCGTGGAATGACGATTAACTTCACATGTTTGATACTTTATGGCAATACTTGAGCTCGCAAGCCAGCACTAAAAAAAAAAAACAGCGTGTGTGTGCGTGTGTGTCGGGCATTAGTTTCAAACTTACTGTAATGCGAGTGTGTGCATTTCTAATATGGACGTCAGTGGATGTGGCGAGGAAGGTTTTCCAATCAGAATACATGAAAAACAATGAGCAGTTAGACAACTCTCGCTTATTATCTTCAGAAATACTCATTTCATTACACGCTCCAAATAAGTGGCTCCCAATCTGGAGATCTGAACTCCTCCCCAAGGGGTTGTAATAAAAATCGGTGGCGTGTTTTTTTTGTCCGATTCTACTCTAATCTTTTCTTTTTTTTTTCTTCCCCTCATTAAATTGTGCGCAGATTTCACATTTTCCTGAATTAAAATCAAACAATATGGGAAAAAAAACAACTTTGAAAATAACTTGCAGACATAAAGTGGGACATTTCTCTTGTTTAAAACCGGTCGCAATCCAAACACGTTGGGTATTGCTGCTCTAAACTCATCCTTACCTTGCTGGTTGCCGTGGCGCTGGAGCCCAGCACAACAGGCACGTTGGTCACCTGCACGGACAGGAAGCGGTTGTCAATCAGAGGCCACGCCCCCTCCACCTTGCAGGTCTGAAACTCGTCGCGGAAAGTCCGTAGGTGCGGGTCTCCGAATAATCCACAGTGGGCGTATTTCTTCTGCTGACCGGCAGCGCCCGTCACGAGGACCCGGTTCTCGTAGTCGCAGAGCTCTGACACGGCCGGCCGGGACGTGCTGGGGACCTTGGCGGAGGAGGTGGGCCCGTCGCTGGAGCAGTTGTGCTGAGAGAATAACTCCTTAATGCGGAAGACGGCGGAGTGGTAGACCAGGTCCCCCCTGCAGCTGCGAGCCTGCCGCCGGGTGCACAGGGCGTAGGCCCGTAGGGCGATGCAGTAGTCCACGTCGTGAGCCATGTCCTCCTGAAGACCACTGGAGGGTGAGGTAGAAGCCACGTACTCTGCATTACAGCGCTGGATTCGACACTGCTGGCAGTGAGCTGGAAAAAAAAAACAACAACCAAAAAAACGACCGTCAGAATTTGCGCTGCAAGATAATTAACGTCAGTTCCTCTGAAAATGTTCGCTCGTAGGGGATTTCTGTTCTCTGCAATCGCCCTCTCCGCAAAAATTAAGTTCAATAGATCTACCGGTTTGAACAGAAAATACTACCGAGAACCTTAATATCCATCTGACATTTACAGATACATTACCTCAGCTCAGTGAGTGAGGCAGCAGAGTCCAAACTTTTCCACGATCAAGTTTAGCTCAATCAGGAGAGCCATTAAAAACCAAATGCGTGAGCTCACGAGGCCCTGATCCCACACTGTGCTCCGGAGTCAGTCAAAACCTATTTCCCCCTACTAGCCCTCACAGAAATAGCATGGACCCTCACTGTAGGAGGAAACCGACCTGTGTTAGTTTGCCTCAGGGTGTTGAATGTGGTTTGGCTGTTGCTGAGGTAATTGAAGTCCATTAAGCTACACTGCGCGGCACGACAGGGCTCAGTTGTACGGGGGCAAGAAGATCGTGAGAGGAATATCACAAAAGAGTTACACTTGTTGTGAAACTTGTTGTGAAACTCGTGGGTCTGGAGGCCGGAAGGCAGCGGGGACACAGCGCGTGATATTGAGGTGGTGCAGCCACAATTCTGGGCTTCCGGCTAAGTTACGACTCAAACGTGCGACAGGTTAGTGTCAAGGAAAACAAAAGGGCCACAACTGCTACTGTGAGAAGTAACGACTGTGGGTATTCGTCGAGTTCAGTTCAGTTTTCGGGTCACTTTCGGGTGGGATGTCTCACGTGCTGACCGAGATATTAACTCCTGCCGTAAGGTGGATACATTTCCATTTCACATCAGCCGGCATCTCCAGCACATCCGTTGCTTTTCCTGCAAGACTGGGAACAGGTGCAACAGACTGCTCTCCGATTGCAACAGAGCGATCTTCTTGCTTTGCTCCAAAGCTCCACCTAATCTCCCAAACAGCCTGGACAAAGACGACAAGATAAGCACAGCAATTTCACACCAGTGCACGTGAATATTTTTTTTTTGCACCGTTTCTTCCTTCCCGTACGAGACGGATGCACCGAGGGAGCAGCAGCGCAGGTGAATAATGCACTTCAACACCAGCCCTGATAAATCCGAGATGGAGTGCGAGAGGTCAAGTTATAGACGCATGCCTCCTCTGAAATACAACACCCCCCCCCCCTTCCTCCCCTCTCCGTCCCCCCCCTCCTCATCACGCTGCGGGGGGGGGTCACCCCAGTCTGCTGTGATTGACACTGTACGACAATCACTGCCTGCACAGCCATCAACAAGCATGCATCTCCCTTAAAGGGTCTTTATGTCCCAGCACTTAGTAGGCTACCAACAAGTGTGAGGACCCACGAGAACAGGAGAGGGAAAAGCACAATGACCACACAAACAGTATTAGTATATTGCAGATTAGTGGATCTGAGATGGATACAGAGATAAAAGAGAGTGTGTTGGACCTCGTCCATAAGAGTGCAGCCTAACAAGAGGTAAGCACTCAAGTTTCACCGATATAGGTGCCGTGAGTGGGCTTCCTGGTCCCAGAGGCAACTCGAGCACTACAGCCGCAGCTAGAAGTCGATCAATCAACTGGTCGATCGGCAGAAAACGATTCGCCAACTATTTTGGTGAATCGATTACTCCTTTTGAGTCGTTTTATAATGGGGGGGGGGGAGCTAAAATTTGTCTTTATTCCTCCATGACAGTAAACTGAATATCTTTTTGGTTTTGGACTGCTGGTCGGGGCGAAAGCACACATTTTAAGCAACAGCTGGGACTTTGGGAAACACTGGTCAACAGCTTTGACCATTTAAAAAAAACAGAACAGTTTATCGATTACTCGATAAAGTATTCGATGGATTAATTTGCCAGTGAAAATGACCATTCGTTGTAGCACTACAAATCACTTTTAATGGGATCAAATGGAATAAGTAACAGGTGTGATGGATTTTTAAAGAAATAAATCATCATCATCAGTGAACAAACTCAGATAGTGTGTAAGTTCATAAAAATAACTATAATGTTTTGGAGCACAACTGGACACAAGTAAATTCTAATGCACTGTTAAACATAAAACAGCCTATATTATTCTGTCCAGTTTCTCAATGGATTACAGCTACTATATTTGGATAATTTTAACCTAAGGACAAGGTTGTTTTTTTGTTTGTTTTTTAAACAAACCAGTAAGGAAAAGCTTTTACATAGCACCAAAACAATAAGGACAAATCTAGTCTCCAGGAATCTTTAATAATCTTAAAAAAAAATCAGATTACAATCATTGAATTTTTATTCTGAAGTACAACAGTTTGCAGTTGTTTGGTCTAAATATCAATAAGTTATATTTGAAAGTCTGTAATGCCTAACAACTTCTTACAATGCAATTGTTTAACATTTTTACAATCACACTAAAGCTAAACTTTATCTATATCGTAATAATCACCAGTATATTATTAACACGTGGGATGCCAGGTGATGTTCGCGGATTAACAACAACAACAACAACAACAAAAATTACAAACAAAGATCTTGTAGAATCGTTTTACTGATTCACCATCACAGCTGAAAACAAAACTCCTGATCAGAAATGTGGATATCGAGTACGTGATGGGGAAACGACCCAAAAGACACGATTCAACATGTCTGATCGTCCAAACAAAGCGTGTCCCCGGTTCTGGTTCTGGTTCTGGTCCTGAACTTTCTGCGGCCAACACGTTCAGAGGCCGAAGAGTTGGACCCCCATGTTATTAGTTCATAAACCGAGCACGAATAGGTGAAACACACCGTGGCCGACGACTAAAAAAAACAAACAAAACAAACAAACACCCGAGACCGGATGGGAGAGTTACAGCTCAGTACTGAAACACTACAAGTCACCGTTTTTGTAGTCTCGAGTTTCGGTGTTTTGTGGTTAAAACAACAACAACAAAAAAGCTCCGCGGGTTTG
Source organism: Embiotoca jacksoni (assembly GCF_022577435.1). Taxonomy (NCBI): domain Eukaryota; kingdom Metazoa; phylum Chordata; class Actinopteri; family Embiotocidae; genus Embiotoca; species Embiotoca jacksoni. The sequence goes on along the minus strand of NW_027185296.1, from coordinate 2,254,625 downwards.
TCCTCCGGCTGCTGCTGGACGCTAAGTGAGCCGCTATGCTAACGGGAAGCTAACTCTCACGTAACTTGTTAAACAAAACAAAAACAAAACAAACAAAAAAATGAACCGCACTGTTGCGTGTGTATTCGGTCCAAAAAAAAAAAAAAAAAAAAAAAAAAAAACGGGGATTAGTTGGATGTTGTTAAGGTTCGTTTGTGCGGTGGAGGAGGGTGGAGGGGGGGAAGTGTCAAAAAAGTTTTAATCGGGAAGAGGTCCGGTCAGAGAGTAAAACTCGTGCTTGCTCCGGGGCTCGTGTAGCCGCGCAGGTTTTGGAGGCTGCAGCGGGACTTTTAGTTACTTCGTCCCCCGCAATACCGACGACGACGACAACAACAGCGACTTTTCTTCTTTGTTTAACAACCAAACTATTCAAACTTCACGTAATTATGTGCGGGAACAGCTTAAAACCGCAACAACAAACAAACAAACAAACAAAAACAAAAAGTTTGATTCCAGCCGCACAACAACACCAGTAAAAAATAAATAAATAAAAAAAAAAAAAGTTGACTTTTCTCTCCACCTCCATTCCGGGGACGCAGTTTTGCATGCAGGACAGACAGGAGTGAGGCAGCACGGATTGGGGGAAAAAAAAAAAAGGCACCGCTTACCTGGTCGAAACAGCAGCGAAAGTAAAACCATCGTCAACGTTACACAGTCCCAAAGCTGCCGCTTAGCCGTGATTTGAGGTCCGCTTCTCCCCATACCAATCCATTCAGTTAGAATGGAGTTCCTCGACTGCTTCTCATCGACGCTGCGGCTGCGGGAAATCAGACAAAAAAAAAAAAAAAAAAATTCGTCTTCCTCCCCAACGCTGTCATTCAAAAAAAAAAGAAAAAAAAAAAAAAGGGGGGGGGGGGGGCCCTTGTCTTCAGGGCGGCTCTACGAGGGAGGGGTCTAAAGTGTAGACGGGGCCCAGAGGTGACTGCTGGCCAATGAAAGACTAATTATTCACTAACCCGTTTGATATTTACGTGTATTGACAATTACTGGGGATGGGGACAGTGGAAAAGTGCCTTCAACAACAGTGTGACGTTTTAATTGCCCTGATTATAATGAAAGAATCCCAGGGTGTTGTGGTTATAATAGTCCCACAACTGCCTATTATCTGCACACACACACACACCACATATCTACTGTATAAGGTTTGTATATAGCCTACCGAATGACACGTTATACACATTTTCTGTGGCAGAATTGAAATGTAAACTTCTGCAAAAGTGTCTCTGAACTACAAAGCACTGAGGGGGAAATGTCCTGCTTGACCCCCCCCCCCCCCTGAGGACAAATGTTTGTTTTCAGCATCAAGCAGGATTTTATCACCTGTTGTTTTCTCACTCCAGACTTACTGTTTAAATAATGGGGCTTGATTGACAACTGAGTGCAAACTAACAGACTATATCCTCAGTTTTTCTAGTGAATACTTTAAATATAAAACCTTGCATTCTTATTTTGAAGTTTGAGCTGATATAATCCTTGTTTTTTCAGTCATTAATGACTGGAGAATGAGCTATAATGTCGAGTTTTCTCCATTAAACTGCGAGTAATTATTAAAGGTTTTTCTGGTTAAAGTTATTATCTGTTTTCATTTTGCTTTTAATTGCTGATGTTTTTATAGTTTTTTTCTTTCCATTAAGCACTTTCTAACTTTGTTAAGGAGAGTGCAAAGTAAATCAAATAGTATTCTGTTTTACTTGCAAAACCACGTGTATTGTGTCTTTTTTGTCCCTTACCAAATTCTGAAAAAATACCCAATTATTTTCTCTCAGCAAATCTTAGTGTGCTATTAATTTTTCCATTACATTTTCAGTTAGCAACTCTTTTCCCTTTGTGGCCAACTTTCCATCTCTCTCACTCCTTCAGCGACACTCTGGCTTTCATTTGCACAGCTGCTGTGAGGCTGGACCATCTGCAAGGCAACAGACTCACGAGATTTCAGCCTTTTGCCTGGGACGCACTCTGTGGTTTTTTTTGTGCCATGCAAATAAATGCACCACCCAATTACTGAATCAAATATTAGCAGTAAGAAAATCAACAGTCAAAGTTTGTGTAATCTCTATTCTTGAATTGAAAGTTAAAGCTTTGTTTTGGTGCAGCTGGAACATTTGGGTTGTAGCTGTGGGTCTCCCTCCCCACCTCCCTCCTGACTTTATGAGAGAGAAGTGAACCCAGACAGTTATTGGATCACTGGTTTTTCTATACACATGCAGGCTCCTCCAGCCGTACAATTGTGTGATTCAGGTGGCCTGTCATTCCTGTGAAAGGTCTTCACAGGCCTATGTTGGTGTGGGGCTATATATATATATATATATATATATATATATATATATATATACATCTTTCTTTTTTTTTTTTTTTCTCTCAGCAAATCTTAGTATATATATATATATATATATATATATATATATATATATATATATATATATATATCAATCAGCCCCACACCAACATAGGCCTGTGAAGACCTCCATATACATATATATGTAGAGTAGAGTGGTGAAGTAGGGGAGACGAAGACAGCTCAACCCAAGTGGAACGTTTGGATTGTCCTAAACTGCCAGAAGGGCCTCTGTCACACTGGATCCACTGTGCCAAGTTTATCTCCCCGGGGGTGGGATCTACCTTACTCTGTTTGTACAGCTAATTTTAGAGGCTTGGTTGATTGATCTACTTTATGGCTTTGCTTTATGCTCACATTTGAAATCCCCCTTAAACAGGTTGCACTTCGGATTCCCGATGACAGCCTAAACACAGAGCAGTGGCTCCGTGTGCGGGAGAGATATGTTGATTCTGTGGACTATATAATATTGTGGCAAATTAAAGTGAATTTTCATCAGGTTGGTCTCACCTGTTGCAATGTGTGTCTTCTGAGGCAAGGGAGGGCATTTCCTGGGGGAGAAAACACATTGTTTACTCTCTTTTTATAACAGCGGAGGATAAAAAAAAAAAAAAACACTCCCAACTTCAATAAGAGTGATATAATCAAAACATCTGCATGCCGAATGTGTGTCAGATATAAATAAATCAAAGCCAAAGTGTTACTCAATAAGCTGCTGTCTACGAAATGATACGAGTTTCCACACTGTGGGGCTGACGAGCACTAAAGCAAACAGTTAATTGATCCAGGTGGACGGTAAGGATGGATTCAGCACATGAAAGAAACTTAGAGACCGCCTGTCAGGCTTGATGGAGAAAGACCTCTTTCTTTCCTTATGAGCGTATTGCATTGCATGACCCAGCACATGTGTATACACTACCAACTCTAAAACAAGCAGGAGAGAGCCGGTGGACGACAAGGGTGAATATCAGGTAAAAAACAAGGAGAATGTATTTCTCCCGCTCACAGTGGGTCACTTGTTCTGGTACAATAGAAAAAAAAAAGAAAAATGAAGTCCAAAGAGGCAACTTCAATGCCCTTCATAAAGAAAGAGGATAAAGTTTTGACTTTTGGGCAAACTTTAGAAATGTTTGAAGTAAACAGAGAAGAAAAAGTAATGCTACATTGTGAAAACGCACGACTTAGTGAGAGAAACTGCGGAGAGTGTAGAGAACGGGAGAATAGGGGGAAGGGAGGAAGAAGGAGGAGAAAAAAGAGGGAGTGAGGGATTGGGTTTCCTCTGACAGTGTGTCTGGCCAGCTCCACATGTTCCTCATTAAGGTCCTCACACTGTGGGACCAGCTCCACACCAGGATGCTTGTTTTTGTTATTAGACCCAACGTGCTGTGGTCTGGTGGAAGCTAGAAAACAGTACCAGTTCAGGACCATCTCCTCAGCTCACTGTCCTCAGACCAAAGAAAAAAGATGACTGTGCTGACCTTATATCTACAGCTCATAAACATAAAGTGCATTACAATGAAACTGGAACATTTATATTCAGTCTAATCTAATATGTAAGCACGTGTACTGCACACTCACTTTTAACTTATAAAGCTACTGAACTGCACAACCCTGAACCATCTGCTCACTTTATCCGAGACAGAAATCAATTTAGTTTTTCCGGAAATGGGATGCTTACAAAACAATACAAACTACAGTTGCAGGAAACCAACGATGTTTCATGCTTCTGATTTTTGTTTGAATTTCATGCCCATCGAGATTCATCAACTGAGACATGTATCATGTTTCTTCTAGAGGCTGATAACATCAGAGATTGGAATCAGAAGTAGCACGCGCCCTCTGTAGCCTCTGCAAGCACCACACGGCTGCAATAGAAGAGACACACTTATTGAATTTTAAACAGGAACCTGAGCAAATTGACTGTTTTTTTGTTTTTTTCTGAGGGCCCCCGTCTGAAATGAAGTGGCCTATAACACAGCTGAGACAGGGAGAGATGCAGAAAGCGAGTGTGTCTGGTTCAGGCCTCTCGCTGTGTGAGGGGATCTGTTATCTTTGCAGAGATAAGACAAACTGTGGTGTGAGTGTATATGGGGTAGAGCTGATAGCATCTCCACTCAAGGATCCCACTTACGGCACCCTGATTGATAGCTGACAGCGCACACAGGGGGGCCTTTGGAGTGTTTTTGTAGGTACCCCTCTATAGGTATCCATGCAGGCATCTGTTTACTGTGCTCCTTTGGACCTTTGTCTTTGAGTAAACAGGAATTATCACACATACATGTCATCTCTGCAAAGTGTGTGCCTGTCTGAACTGAACTTATGTGTGTGTGTGAAAGCAAAAGAAAGATTGATTTTTTTTTTTATCAACTAATTTGAATAAAAAAACATTCTTTCTCTAAATTAATCATTTTCTTCCCTCTTTGTTGCTTAAATCTTCACCACACAGAACCACAGAACTCCTCTTTTCTTCCTCCCTCCTTTTCCACAGAACAAATATTGACACAGCACAAGCCTCACGCTCGTGAATAGACAGTCAACTGACAGGTAACCCTAGCTTTGAGGTCGCAGGGTCATCCCGGCCTGATGAGGGATGATGGGTAAAATAAATGGAGAGCAGCACACAGAAGGGCCTCTGATGTCCTCAGCCAAAAGGGAGAGAGAGTTCAGGGCCATTTGACCTCTGACCCAAGCCCTGGCTTTATGTTTGTGTGTGTGTGTGTGTGTGTGTGTGTGTGTGTGTGTGTGTGTGTGTGTGTGTGTTTTCAGGGTTGAACCTCACCGTAACTTTGAATTCTCCAGTATTTTTCTGCATTTCTCTCTTTCAGGTTCTTTTAAACCAATAAATCACGTAGCAAAAACAGTTCAATGTACAGCTCCACTGAGCAGCCCACAAAGTTTATTCCAGTGCATGACTTTGTTTGGACACCCCTCTTCTTTCTGTTTTTGTGACAACACACTCCAACGTACCCCAGCCCTGATGATTTATCAAGCAGGCGACAAACTGCTTCGTAATGATCTATGACAACTCTCTTTGCCCTTAGAAATCAAAACGCTCACATGTCTCTGCACCCCCTTGCTCAAGAATTAATTCTCAGTGTTTTTCAACTTTCAATTTGTGTGTGGTGGTAAAACATGTTTGTTCAGTGCATTAAAATACATTTTATTCCATTTTAAAACTGCATTTTAAATGTTTATTCTATTTAACAAGTTTGCCTGAACTACAACTTGTTTAGGTAGGTAGGTAGGTAGGTATATACTTTACTAATCCCCGAGGGGAAATTTTTTCAATTTTTTTTTAGGGTCACGTAAATAGCGTTTAGCTCAGGTTTTAAAATTCTTTGTCAAATTTTTTTGCCCAACGTTGGGTATTTTTAAACCTGGTTAATGCTTTCAATTCTTTGGCCTCTACATCTGAAGCTTCATCCGCATTTGTGACAAAGCCCTTGAGTTAGTCTGCAACAGTTGTTATTGTTCCTGCTGCCCTGACAGGTGACTGTCCTGAACCAGGAATAGATGGATAGGCAATAACTGAGGAGAGTATAAATGTAGCCATTCTGATCTAACAAATGTTTAGCCAAGAAGACATGTAGAGACTTTTCCCTCCTGCTTGAGCTTGAGGTCTAAGGAAGAGAACGGTGGAGGAACATGGCGACGGTGAACAAGTTTGATTGACTCATTGCTACATAATCTAAGCACAGTTGGAAAAAGTTCATGAGAAGTGCTGGGAAATTAATATGGCTGCTTTTCTCCCTTTTGCTTTTCTGCAAAAATTATCATATTCACATTTAGTTTGCTGAAGAGCCATTCCTTATATGGTTATATGGGATCAAGCATATAGAAGACACAACCTAAAATCATCTGCTATCAACACCTTGTTAGGTTCTAGAAGATATTAGTTTTACTACTGTGAACTTTATTCTACACAAAAACTTCAGTGTTTCTAGTTACAATAATGTATCATGAAATCTTGATTAGCATTGTTAGGTAGGTATGAGTCACACCAGAGAGGGAAAAAAAAATAAACTTACCTTGGATCAGTATGTTTGTGGTGTACTGTGAATTGGAGCCCTGTTCTGACAGGAGTTTAAACTGACGGACGCCGTTAACCCTCGTTCTCCCTACAACCTCAGCTGCCCAACTAAGAACTTGGGCAGCCACAGGGACAGATAGCCATTGGAATCAAGGCACATGACAACAGCTGTCTGTTTCAAGAATCGGCACTTTGATTAGAGCAGGATGGTAGTGAGCGATGTGGTCTAATTCCTACATATCTGGGTAGGGCACTTCTGAGAAGAGAAAAAAAAAAGAGAAAGCATTGAATGGAAAAAAGATTGAAGCACAATGACATGCTGGTGAACATGCACAATTGCAAACACACCCACAGTGATATTACACTTATACTCGCTATATTGTGAGATATTCATAGGCTTGAAAGCATGTGTCAGACTTGGAAAGCGTCCCATATTCTCCAAAGTCCATCAAACACACTGACAGAAGGATATGAGTGCAGCCGACCATTGGCCCCTGTGTAAGCTGAGCATGTGTGCAACGTGAATGAGACTTCTGTCTCTTAATGTGGTCCATTCTCATCCACTACTACCCCAGCCCCACCCCTACCATATCTATCTCTCTCTTTTCACATCAGTTTTCCGTGTGCTTTGGCTTCATTTCTGTTGTTCAAACGCCTGAGACACTGCACTTTATGCTTGGAAACAATCACCAAAATACACTGCAGCCACAGCTTTACCTACATCCAACTCTTTCATGTGGCGTCACTGCTAAAACATGATATGAACAGAATTTGCAAACAAGAGGGATCATGCCCTGCAATGCGTGTTTGGTTATCAGTTGGCTGCCGCAAACAGGCCGATGAGATGTGAATGTGATTAACCTTGCCAGACTGACTCAGCGTGCTCGCTTCGGGATATAAGCATGCGTTCCTGGTGATTTATAGATGTGGAATTGTCAGCCACAAGGCCTCAGGCTGAGGCAGACAGAGGGAGAGAGCAAAACAACAGTACTTAATTCAAGTCTGACAAATATTGTGCAGGAAATCCATACAGACTGCTCCATCAAATCTTACGGACCCCCTGGTTCTTCCACAGTTGTAAATCGCAAGTTGTAAACTCACAAATTCCACATTAACAAAGCTGAAAGAAGAAAAAAATACTTTGTCTGCTTTAGTTTACTTTATGTAGTAGTACACCATGCTGTTTCTGCTTTGCCCAGACAGCATAGAAAATGCATCTTTGCAAGTTCCCTGGGAAATGCTTCTCGTAACAGATGTGAATTTCCAATAAAAGTGATTCTTAATCCTGCATGCATTTTTCAAAGTTGTGAAATTGCAAAATACCTCATAGTCTGCATATGATTCTTCCTGCGTTGTTCTTTCCTCCCTCCCACAGTCTGCTCAGTGCAATCTTTTTGGGCAAGCAGCTGTTCATGTAGACAGCTGCGTTGGCCATTCATTGTAGCCGAGAGGCAATTAAAAAATCAAGCCAATGTTGTGTTTTAGTTGATCCATTGCTATTTCTACACATAATCCCCTCTCTCATGCCTTCCCTTTCTTTTATGTACACACATGCACACACCAGCTCCTTCTCAGGCACACATGTTCATGAACAGCCCCATCAAGTGTGGCAGTGACCAATGATGTGAGAAGGAATGGGGATTCGCCTTTTTTTTTTTTTTTTTTTTTTTTTTTTTTTTCAAAAGACAAAAGCCCCAAATTGCAATGACATGGCAACATTGGATTTGAGGCATTATTGAGGCCAGAGCCAAGGGGAGCTATGTAATCTCCAAGACTTACTGGTCCGCAAATTTTTTCCATATCTTCTTCAGTGGATGTATTCGGCCACACAAAGTCTGACTGGCGTCACAGTGGCATTCAGCGGAGGGTTAAATCGAGCTGAGGCCGTGCCTTGTGCCACGAGCACTGATGCATTCTTATATGTCCATGCACACGTAAACACACACATTCATACAAGAGCTTGCATACCCAGTTGTGCCTCTCTCTTCCAAACATACACACATGCACACTCTGTCCATGCCTCCAGTTGTTCCTTCCTCTCACGGCACACAGCAGGTGTGAGGTGGAGTGTGATAAAGCTGGCCTGGGTGGGGCGGCTGGGTGATCTGCAGTCCTTAGAACAGCTTTTCTATTGTTTCAACTGTGTGCTCTATTGCAATTGATTTGGAAAATGTTATGGGATTAAGCCTTTGGCCATACACTTTGTCTTCTAACATTCACAGTCACCAAGGGAATATGATTTAATTACATTTGCCATGTGTGACAGATTCATATTCTGATAGTTGAGATTTATTAGTTTACCTTTTTTGTCATTTTTTTTAAATAAACAATAATTCCTCTCCTTACGTAATTCCTATACTCAGCGCCCAACATGATGCCAAACTGGTTTGAGTAAAATCTGTTGTTCAGCCACAGTGACAGAGAGTGATTACTTTGGGTGTAAGGACAATCTTTTCAGCAGAAGGTTCAACAAATGAAATACATGCTCAAGCTGCCACACTGTGCTGTAGGTTAAGCAGAGGATGGTGTGATGAGAAGAAACTCGCTCACAAATTTACAATCTGATGTCATGATTTTTATGGATGCAGAAGATCAAGTCAGAAAATTTGACAAGCAAGCTAGATATCCCGGTGAAATGCTATGTCACGGATTAACCACTTTATTGCAATGATTTAAATGATCGGATTAAAAAACGAATCCATGGTCCATAAAAAGAAAAAAGCACTTAGCTGGGATATGATCAAGTGGCAAGCCATTGTGACGTCCCCCTATGGTTTGTAAACTGCTTTTTTTAAGCTTCGGATCTGGAATTTTGGCCATCAGCATCTTGTTGTATTCCATAATATTTTTACAAACTTTAGAGGAAAAGGGGGTGGGATGACTGAGAAATTAAGGACACTATACCTGCCCACATGTACCTGGCACCCGACTGCACCACAGGCTTGTCAATCAAACCAGACATGCCTCCAAACATATCTCTTTTTGATGTCTAATATCTAATTGATGTAATTATTTTCAGAAGGATCACCAGCATACTGATCAGAACAAGTGAATATATCTAATTACACCATAATGCCTTGTGGAAAACTTTCATTGAATTTGTATTTCATGAGAGATGTTGACATGATTTTAATTTGGAGTGTATTGGAGCAAAGGTTTTTTAAGAGCCAGCCCCTTGTGGCACTCAGTGTTAATGCACTTTTCAGCACATCCACATGGGCTTCACTTTTCAGACCCGAAGACTTCTTTCATTTTTATATAATGTCTGTCGATATGACACTAACTTTCCAGGACCTATAACAAGTTTTCCTGAGAAGTTGTATTGTGATGGTGCAATGCTGACATCATGAAATGCTGAACAAGCAATTATTTTTCTACTCTCTAAACAAGGAAACATTGCTTGTGCTGCCACAACTTTAAGTGAAATGTACCAAGATTATCAACCACACATGGTTAAAAATGAATTTCAATTTGCAGTAAACTTTGAAACTTTTGGCTGAAACAACCGAATTTCTCGTTTCATGTCTTCACTGTAAATGAGTGATGTTCCAACAAGGAGCCCTTCAATCAGCGATACGTGGTAGATTCAAGGTAAAGCAACTCACTGCCCCACCCCTGCTTTACCTTCAACATAAAATAAATATCAAACAAAGTTAGCTCTTCTGTTTGTTTATCCTTTTCTTTTACTGTCTTTCAGTGTATTATTCTTGGCAGATTACACCATTTGGTCAGTTCAGAGCACAGCTGTCCCAAGCCAAACAGATGATCCACATGATTCATTTGTAATGGAGGTGCACAGACAGACCATTATGTGCATTGAATGGTGGGCTTTAACCAGCAGCGGGCTCGACACGTAGCGAATAGTTTTAAGAAGGCACAAATCCTATATTCTGGGAAGACGGGAAGTATGCATCATATGGTGTGGTGATTTCTGACTTCCTCTGGAGTCTTGTCTAATGATTGCTGGGGATAAAGGGGCCATCATCTTTCCTGTGCCCCCCCCCCCCCCCCCCCCCCCCACACGCACACACTTGCCCAAGCACTTCCTGTCTGCCACATGTGCGCTGCAGCATCCAGACATCACTTTTCTTCTCTCTTCTCATAGTGTTTGAGTGGGAAAGCTGTCCGTCACAGTGTTACAGGCCAGGATGAATTCTCCTAATGTTATGTTAAATATTTAGAAATTCAGTCAAATGGATATGCTCTGTGGTGCTGTATCAAATCAAACTGCACTTCCTTCTCTCCCTCCTTCTCCTTCTTCTCCTATGGCCCCTCCTCATCATCCTCATCTCTCTCTCTCTCTCTCTCCTACTCTCCGTCTCTCTTCTCCTTGTCCTCCTCTTCTTCCCCCCATGCTCCAGACAGGAGCATTACAGAGTAATAGCAGGCAGCTAGGAGATCTTTCGTAATTGCCTGGGCTCATGTGCTGTGGAAAAGCCAGGGCAGGGGCCAGCGGCATCAAAGCCTGACTGATCATTCCTTAGCCTCCCTCCACTGAAAAGGGGGTAGGGGTGAGGGGGCAGAGGAAGAGGAGGGGGAAGGAACACAAATACAGATGGACAAACAAACCAGGGGAAGTCAAAACTGAAGCAGATGTGCTGATAGCAGTAGATGGACAGATAGACGGATGGACAGGAATGGAAGAACCTGAGCTGAATGGATTCAGTTCTCTTCGTCCCCCTCCGCTCCAAAACCTGCTCATATTCAACAAACAGTGGGGGTGGCATCAGCAGTAGGGATGAAGAAAAATCAAGAAAAGAAAAATGCAATGCTGAGGTGACATCATGGATTATTAAGGTGGGGGTGGGTCTAATAAGAGCCTGGTTTGGCCTGGCCGGTAAAAAGGGCAGGAAACCGAGGCAGAAGCAATTTGAGAAGCTGAGGCCTCGGTCTGCAGCTGTGCACTCAGTTTTCCTCTCCCAAGCTACACAGCTGCAGGACTGACAATGCTGCAAGTATTTACTCATGACCTCTCCTCTACTTCACAATTCATCCAGTGCATGTTTATTTATCACATATGTTACAAAAGAGTATACATAAGAATTTTGATTCTTATCCAAGCTTATTTTTTACAAGCGAGACAAAAAAAATGAAGCTAATATTTCTTTATAGCTGCATAATGAAAAAAAACTAAGACAACAACATGTCAAAGCCCATTTTTCATTATGCTTGGCTTTGTTTTCCAGAGCATGTTGAGTCAGTGGAGCAGCTTACTTCTTATTCATGTCATGTGTTTTTCCGTGGAGACGTTCTAACATGAGCAGCTCTAACATGGAAAACACGTAGCCGTCCCAGCAGATGTTGTCCAGAGTACAGAGATTAGTGAAGACTACAGTCAAACAATGAGGGGAGGATTTAGAAGACGCTATTGGATGATGCTCCTGCAAAAAAAAAAAAACGAAAAAGAAATATGCAGATTGTGATGCTCCACTTTCAAAGTACTAATTATCGTGTGTGTGTGTGTGTGTGTGTGTGTGTGTGTGTGTGTGTGTGTGTGTGTGTGTGTGTGTGTGTGTGTGTGTGTGTGTGTGTGTGTGTGTGTGCTACGTTGTGCCAAACAGAGATCATTTATCTCTCTGTTTAAGGTTGCCAGATTGTGTGCAGTTTTTCCGTTTGAAAGTATGTGCTGCTTGCAGTGTCACAGTGCTGCATTCATCTTTGCAGATGCCTCAATAACAACTCACTGATACCCTTAAAGTTGGAGTGGTTGTTCAGGAATGCTCAGGCGGGACAACTGCCAAGCATCACTACACAACACCGTCAGCTCCTGGTGCCCCACAGAGAGAGAGAGAGGGTTTGGGTGGGGGTAGTGATCCTCAGTATGTTTGGGGGCCAAAACTGGGAGAGAGGAGGAGGAGGCGGAGAAGGAGGGGATAATGTGTGGCACCGCTCTGGGAGCCGAGCCCTCCGCCACGGCACTTTTGTTGCCAGATCACAACCAGATGTGCCGAGTGTGTCCAAACAAGAATGACTGTGTGAAGGCAATTTTCAGCAATTTGTCAGATTTTAGAGTAGCCCCCAACCCCTCCCCCAATCCCCCTCACCCCTCAATGTCTCCTGAAAGACAAATACAAATGTTCAAGGAGCACAACACATCATTTCTAAGAGGCTCCCACGAATGCTCGCTGCACACTTTGCCTCCAGCGCAGTTGTGATGAGAGATATACAGTATAACAGTCTGAACACAGAGGGGCAAGACAAGGCCTGTTGTATTGACAAATAACCACCCACCTCCCTTTCATGCATCAGCATTACTGAATCTACTGATCAAATTGTGCAGCACATTTATTTACTCTTTGCTTGTACAGTCAAAATCCCTGACAGCATTCACACACCCTAAATCCATCACCCTAAATCCATCATCCTAACTCACTCTGGATAACCAAACAAAGTGAGAGATAAAAGACAGAAAAAAAAAAAAAGGTTGTTAATCCTGCTCTAGACATCTCATAAATTACCGATTCGCTCTGAGGGTTATGCAACCAGTTTGGACCATCTTCTCTCTGCTCCTTCGCCCTACCTTCTCTACCCTGAAAAGGCCTCTCTCACAGGAAATTGAGGGCATTGTCTTGTCTTTATTCGCAGCCGTGAAATGTGTCAGCTCAAGGGTCTGAGACATGGCGGGGTTAGAGTTGAGAGCCAACTCCATCTCTGCCTGCACAAATAACCCAGTCCCAGTCCGTCACCTGTGGAGAGGATCGCATGAACCCAGCTGGTGGCCCCCTGTGGTCCTGCTCTGTTGTTTTGCCCCTTTTAACATAATCAGATCAAGGTAAAGAAGTGCCATTTCATGTGAGCAGGCAGTATGCTGACAGACGTAAAAAGTCACGGCCTGATGCTACATATCTGGCTCAGGATGTCTGTCACGAAGGCCCAGTTGCAAGCAAACGAGCAAACCAGGAGCATCAGGCAAGTGCTGATTCTGTTTAGTGCGGTAACACATGACACTCCTGGATGCTAAAAAGCAGGAGGTGGTTGGAAGCTGCGACACGTGAGTTTCTGGTTGTTTTGTTATGAAGTTAAATTCAATGTCTTTCAGGATTTTCTTTTATGAATCCCACCCACCTAGTCATGGTTCTCTCCCCTTTCTTGAGTCACCCGTTTGGAAGGCAACAAGTCTGCGTCCTGGGGCCAATGAAAGGGACAATTGTGGGAGGGTTTGCATAAAGTTTCTGTCAGTCATGTGTCTTGTTACTCCCTGAGAGAGCTCAAATTCACCACTAATGCCTGTTTTAATTTGTTGCCTCATTGCTCTGGAATCCGGGATAAATTGCCGCCGGTGTTCATCTTGCTTACAAAATGAGTAGCCTCGCTTGGAACGTTAGTGAGGGCTTACCATATTTATTTAAGTTTGTTGTTTTGGGTTAAATAACAGAGGGAATTCTGCTTATAAGGAAAAAGGAATGTCAAATTAAACCACTCCATATTTCAGCATAATTACATCTGCAATATACTGCATGTATTGTCCTCACCAATTGAAAATATGTTTTGTTATTTATAAATGAGGGTAGAAATTTACTGTTTTGGTGAAAAGTAAGTAGAATTCATCGCATGAGGGCTTCACCTTTGATCATAACTGAAATTGCCAAAAAGAAAAATATGTCTGCGGTGTAGACTGTCAACACAGAAATCGAGTCAATTCCAGTCAGTAAAACTGTAAAGTTGTGGATTTTCCCTCCTCAGGGTGTGCATGTCTAGCATTACAGCTGAAAGATGGACAGCAATGCTGCAGTTTCCTCGCAGGAATCTGTGTGGGTGTGAGAATGGCTGCACATGAGCATACAGTACGGTACGCTTTTTTGGGAGTGAGAGGTGCTCTTCTCCCCTTTTCTTTTTCATGTTCGTGTGTGTGTGTGTGTGTGTGTGTGAGTGTGGTTGTGCAAGGCTAGCAGTTGAGCCAACTTATGTGTGGTGTTTGCATATGTTTGCATGTTTATACCATTGTGTCATGCAGTAATCATTTTTTCTCTTTGGTTTTGAGCGACAAGCAGACTTTGTGCTGGCATGTGTGCAAACCAGATGTGGGGAGCATATTCAAAATAGTAGCCTGGTGTAAGTGTGTGTGTGTGTGTGTGTGTGTGTGTGTGTGTGTGTGTGTGTGTGTGTGTGTGTGTGTGTGTGCGTGTGTGTGTGTGTGTGTGTGTGTGTGTGTGTGTGTGTGTGTGTACAGTACGCATCATTTGACTAAGCAGTGGATTAAGCTTGTACAGTGAGTATCTGTGTGAGTGGTTGGACGTGTTGCATGTGTATGTTTGAATATATTGTATATGCACAAACATGTCTCCTTATCTTATAATGTAAGTCCCATGTGTATATACAGTATGTCTTTTGTATATATATGTGTGTGTGTGTGTGTGTGTGTGTGCGCGCGCGTGCGTGCGTGCGTGCGTGCGTGTGTGCATGCCTGCGTGCTGCTACCATGCACTAACTATCTTTGTGTCTTCCTTTGTCAATTACCTTGGCATGCTCGACACACACTCATACTTTGATGGCATGCCTGTGTGGCAGAGTATGTTTAAGGAATGTGCATTAGTGCAGGCTATGTGTGTTTGTCTATCCAGAGCCATGGCAGCTGCTGGACACCACCTGTGGCCCAGCCTTCCCTCAGGCCTGTTGTGGCTCCAAATAGTCCCTGTGGGCTCACAGGGACTCAGGCGGTAGATGTCAGGGATGGTGAGGCAAATGCAGAGCCCTCCTGGACTGGATGGATCCATGTGTTATGTCTGTCTCATAAACCATTCCTTTTTTTGTCCACAAATGCAAAAGAAATTCATTACTAAGTGATCAGAGTGGTATTTATTCTCCTCTTTCTTCACATTTTCCCCTCTCTTTTTGCTTACTTTGCAGGTTTTTTTTCTCCCTCGGCAGGCTGGCTGACAGATGTCCATCAGCTCTATCGTTTGGCCCCCACCCCACCAAACACAGCTCCAGGCCCCACAGTGAGACAAGAAACCGGCATTAACTGCTCTATGAAACACAGACCCATAAATGGTCACACAGTATTCTGGCCGTCAAACTCTTTATGATGTTTAGAAAGCCACTTTTTTCTCACACACTTGTTACTATAATTGTGAGGATCTAAATAATAAACTCATTTACCACAGTTCTTCTCTCAGCAGTCAGAACATGTTTATTGTTGCAGTTTGTTCCATGTGATTTCTAATTACTTTCCTCTCGTTGAATTGGTTCTTCAAACTTCACATCAGGAACAGGAGCCTTCTCAACGTGAGTACATCTTATAACGTCACGCAGCAATTTTCTGTCCCTACTTGGGAAAAATCCACAGCTCAGTTTTCATTCCTTATCTCCCTAACTCAATTTCCAGCCAGGCAACAAATAGTTAAAACCTATAACATTTAGGTTTGCTTACTAATAACCTTACGTGAGAAAGAGAAGAGAAGAGAAGAGAAGAGAAGAGAAGAGAAGAGAAGAGAAGAGAAGAGAAGAGAAGAGAAGAGAAGAGAAGAGAAGAGAAGAGAAGAGAAGAGAAGAGAAGAGAAGAGAAGAGAAGAGAAGAACTACAAACATTTGCCTCTCCAGGAGAACAATCGTGTTTGTCTGTCTTATCTTTGTTTTCTGCTACAATAGTTTGTACTGTCTCCCTTTGGTAAACAGATAAGAATAAGAGAACTGTGATGGAGAGTTTAGTTAAATACTAAGACTCAACTTGTGTTAGTAAGTCATCTTTTAGAGAGATTATCATGGGCTATAGGTAGGGTGATGATGTCTTGATTTACACTTTAACCCTCGTGTTGTCCTTGGGTCAAAATGACCCGCAGCTGTGTTCAACCAAGTTCTATTTTATTTTCATATTTTTTTGGGATCACTGGTGACAAGGAGGCTGTGAGGGTTTATTTAAAGAATGATGACCAATGATCCCAAAAAATATAGAAATAAAATAGAACTTGGTTGAACACAGCTGCGGGTCATTTTGACCCAAGGACAACAGGAGGGTTAAGAATTATAGGTTATCCACTAAAAATAAAATCTATGGTATTTATTTGTTCATAGATGTACGTCTCTCTTTTCCACGTGTTTCTATTCTCCATGTGTCTTCATGACATTACACATTCAACGTTAGTCATTTCTCTTCTCTGATGCTGGAAAGGCAGACAGGTTTGAGAGTGTATGTGTTAGTAATTTGGAAACTTCAGTTGTGGGGGTTACTGGTGTCATATCCCACAATGCAACGCTGAATTCCTTTAACATGTGGTGAGTCAGGAAAGGGGTGGTTGACCTATGCCTTCCCATGAGCCCCTTGGGAACAGCTTTGTGAGGTTGCTCAAGAAAATCTAGGATCACTGCACAAACTGCTGTGCTCGCTGTGACTGGAATTGTAATCACCTTATTCTCTCTTCTCCCTCCAAACTGAACACTCACTGGTCCTTCGTCTTCTTTTCTCTTTTCCCTTTCTTTCACCACCGGTACAATTCCTTATTTCTCTTTTTTTTCTGCCCCGTGTCTGTTTTAGTCTTCTCAGTATTCAGCATTACACCAACTTCGCACATGCAATCCATTATGCTAGGTAGATCGGGGAGAAAGTACAGGAAGCTCAGGGTGAAACGCGTTGCTCTACTTTCCCCTGTTTCCTGTATGAACACATTTCTACTTTCTGTGGCCTTCCAGGGTGTGACTATATGATGAAATGTGATTTTGTTTTTTATATAATTAGGACCACCAGACTATAGAAAAAACATCAAGTGAGAATATTAATTTACACTTTTTATAATACATTTTTGAATTTGTGCAGTCTGAAACCGGTAGAATATCCAAGAATTACAATCATTTTAAGATTAACAGAAATTCACTTACATGGTGCAAATTTGAGACACTTCAGTGTTTCTATTTACTGTCACCTTAAACACTATAATCCACTATATGCACTTACTGAAAGCTAGCTAAATTTCACATTATGATTTTACATATAAAACATTACATTTAGTTTATGAAATATA
This sequence comes from Embiotoca jacksoni, assembly GCF_022577435.1. Taxonomy (NCBI): domain Eukaryota; kingdom Metazoa; phylum Chordata; class Actinopteri; family Embiotocidae; genus Embiotoca; species Embiotoca jacksoni. Next base: position 2,237,266 of record NW_027185296.1, on the reverse strand, counting down.
ATTAAACCAGACAATAATTAATATAAGCTCAACCAGCTGCAGCATTGAACAGCTTCTTACAGTTTATCGGTTTGACTGTGACTGAGTTGTCCTGTAATGCTGTATATAATTGGTTCTCAGGTCTCTCTTATAAAAGACATCTTTAAAGGCAAAGCTTATAACATTAAACTGGCAAGGGCTTTACTTTTGACAAATTAAGTATACCTCTGTATTTAGTATGCAGGATTTATACTAGTAGTATATTTAGCCTGCTACCAGCATGACTACTTGGATAGAAAGGCTAGTTTGAAAGTCAATAAGTTGGTTCACCACTTTGGTCAATGCTGAAATATCTTATTAACTATAAGCTGGAGTCCCATGATATTTTTCAGTCATGGTCCTAAAGAATGTATACTTTGGTGATCCAATGACTTTTTTTTTCCACCTCCACCATGTGACAAACATTTTACCCAAAATTGTACTTGTGCTCTGCTTAAGTTTCAGGTCCATGATGAAATCGCAAATGTGCACCGAGAAGTAATCACGTTTGTAATTCAGTTGCAGATGTTGATCATGTGTCGAAACTTAGAATACTTACTCATGAAGGTTATAGCTTCGTCCTGCCGGAGAGTCTGAACTTTTTGATTGCACTTCAACATTGTCTGAACAGACATAGACATCAGTAGCGTTCACATAAAATCAAAATGGAGTTCCTTCTTTATACGTTACCAGAAACAATATTTTCACTGTGCTATCACGGACAGGATCCTGGTTGTGAAAACACTTGGAGGCATGCATCAGGTCCATTAATCTAGACCAGGGGAACACTAATTAATGCAGTGGTTTTTTTTTTTATCAAAGAGAGCTGGTAGCAGATTTGAAGGTCTCAGAGATGTCACTGAAGCCTTGGGGCGTAAGGAGGCTAGAAACGGGCTTTGGGTCAGGGTCATGAGAGGCATGTGTCCTAATGGCTTTATTGTGGCAGTGAAAGGAGCTGTGTTTTGGGAAGAGCAGCAGCTCAGCTCTTGCTGGATGGTGGCGGTTGTGGTGGGGGAACCGTTGGAGGGGATGCAACTAGTGGGAAACAGAGATGGGAGAATGGGAAGTGGACAGCTGTGCAGGGGTGAATAGGAGGTCCCTTTGTGACCTGCCAACAAAAATCTGTGACCAATTATCTGTGTCTGTCTCTTAAAGGGGAATTCTTGAACACTTTTGGGTGGGTGTATAGAATGGATAAGGGGCAGTTGTGGGAGAGAGAGAAAGAGCTGGGGTGCACTGAAGGAGATGATGCATTTGTTAGTTTCAAGTCTCATCCTTTTCTTTGGCCTGTAACTTTTCAGAAGAATTGCTGTGAACATATCCTTTCAATATGTGCTTTTGCCTCCTTAAGAAAAGAAAGGGTCCAAAATGATCAGGAAATCATGTTGCTTTAAATTCATTGCATGCAGTCAAAGGTAGGCCCAGTTCAAAAAACTATTTTGCATCTCCCAAGTGTCTATTTTAAGCACAGGAAAATAACAATTTGTCCCGCAATTGCTGGAATACGCCTGCCTGTGCCTTACTCCCCACCCCACAGAGAGCTTCCTATTTGTGCGGTTAGATTTCCAGCTATGTGAAAAGTGTGTCCTACAGAGAGAAGGGGAAAGTGGTTGAGAGAAGGGAAGTTGGGCCCATGGATGGCTTGTAAGCCATGTGTTACACATTAAAGGGCTAATTGCAGATTTAAAAGCCCTGTGTTTACCACTGAGAGAAGCCTTGTTAGGTATATTTTACTGTCTTCCCCGAAATTATTCATCCTTGACAAGCTCAATTGACATTATCATAATTACAAATGTGATTGCTGCTTAATCGCGGCAACCGGTGTTTCACCGTTTTAAGTGTCTACAGCGGAAGTCAATAATGCTCAAATGGTCTTCCCTGGCCATTCATCAGAAAACAGGATGCAGGATGCAGGATAGCTGTCGACTTCTAATGGAGTGCTTGAAAGGAAAACTAACAGTAAGTTAACACAGGTACTTGTACTGGTGCCATTCATCATTTCTTGTTGACAAGGGACAGGAATCAAAACAGTGTCTGCTTCTCCTGTGGTTGCCAGTGGAGTTAAATCTGAAATGGTGCTGCAGCATGTTTGCCGGAAGAGGATGAAGGCATGTTGTGAACTCTGCCCCAGCCGGGTGTGTTATTGCATAGGTATAGAATAACTCTGCTGCCGCTGACCCCGTGGCCACCTCTCCCCTCCAATCCCACATGGTTGCCAATAGCGATGACTCCAGTTGATCTTCACCTGTCAAAGCAAAGCTCTGACTAAAGACTTGCAGCTTGAGAAGGGGAAAGCAAAACAAGAGAAGAACAAACAAGCCAACAAGTGGCTTTGTGTGACTTAAATGGGATTTTTTTTTTCTTTTTTTCATTTGCTAGTTTGAAAATAATAGTATATTTCATCAAGCTTAAACAAAGCAAAGAAAATGTTTTTAAAAAGAAGAAGTTTATTTTATAATAATACTGATGTGCATTCTGGTATCTGCTTGTGCAGTTTCAACCTGTTTAAAGTAATAATCCTTTCTCTTTGGCTGATTTGGCAACAACTGTAACAGCAAGTGGAGTTTCATACTACAGCAAACTCTTCCAGCACCTACTTTTCAGAAACACGACAGAAGAGAAACTATTGTATCTTTGTACAGAGCAGCTAAACAAATGTGCTTTGTTCTTCGTAAATAATTCCACACAACTGCAGGACAGTGAACCCTGATTACAAAGCTGGACGTGTGCAGCCTGTCTTCTTATAGCAGCTTACTGTGGCTACACTGTCTCACTCAATTAATCCCTTGCAAAAAATGAAACTGATTCTTTCAAAAACTCCTGCCAAAATACACTGTTGTCTTGTTTCGTAAACACATTACCAATGAACAACCACTGTTGGCTCTAACCACAGTGACAACTATATGCATTTCCTATGTTTGCTTCACAATAAAACCTGACCCATGTTTCAACTAGTTGAATATTTTCATTGTTGAAGTAGCAGCAACTTAAAACTGCTCTTTCTGATGCTGCCACAGGTGAGTGAACAGTAAACATTGAAGCTAATATCAATGAATAGTATCACGCCAAAGGGTGTAATACACCTGTCTGTCCACTAGAGGATATCGTGTCAGGTTTTGCCACGCCTTGGCACGAAAAGTGTTCGTATCTATGATGATGAAGGAGGTCGTGACAAAATACAGAGTAACAAAGGGTATGGGGGTGGTTAGGGGTGGTTGGATGGCACAAACACAGGACGATCAGCTTTCGAGTGCAGGAGGAAGCGAAGTAGGCTAATTTATGTAGGCTACATAATGTATCACGTTATTTATGTAATTTACGTAACTTACATCAGATACATAATGCTATTTACGTAAAATTACCCATTTTAATGTAGATTTTGGTGCTGAAACCTAAGGGATCTTACTTTCTCGCCCAGTAGAGGCAAAACATGACACTAACATGGTATCATCTAGTGGTCTGACTGGTGTATTACACACTTTGGCGTGATATCGGGTTATAATTAACAACAGTGAGGCTGGATTACGTAAATAAATTGGGACTTCATTTTGGAAATGGTGGACTCCACTACTTCAGCATAAATGATTTACTAAATAGTTAGTGTTGGAGTTAATTACAGAATATAAACACATTAAAGGGACAGTATATTCCTGAAAAAACAAAGACCATAATAAATAATACAAAATTGATTTTCATTTTATTTCAAGGATTTAAACTGTTATAATATGAATTAACCCAGAAGTCTAAACTCACTCTTTCAATGTCTTCAGCAGCTTGAAAGGAAGAGAAATGTGACAAGTCCTAATCAATCAATCGGCAGGCAGCAGGAGGTTGGCATTGTTTTGCATTTCTCCGGTTTGTTTCTTCCTGGGATTTTTCTTCTCTTGACAGGAGGTGCTGCGAGCATACCAGCAGTTGAAAGAGGAGCCACATTCTTTCAGCACAGATTCCTCCATCCCTCTTTTGTTCAGAGTTTGTGTTTGTTAGAGGGGCTTTCCTCACCTTGAACTCTTTTTGTAGATAAGTAGACTTAACCAACTTCAGACAGGGTGAGGTTCAGTAAGTGCCAGCTCATAGGCCTCTCTGGCACAAAACATAACACTTGAGATTTGATTGGTATTATCAGAGAAAGTCTCACTGTTGCAGATTTACAGATGAGTAGAAGGAGTCACTTGATTCAGTTCGTTTACAGGCATGTGGTCACATTCTGTTGTCATAATGTCAGGCCAGTATTAGCATGTGGGCTATTTTATTGGCTTTTCACAATTATCCGTGTCATGTGGTTTCTGTCAGAGTAAAAGTACAATGAAAACTTTCCGTGTTTATGGGAGTAGCAATTCTAAGGGACCTTGATTGAAGTTGTCTGACTTAAAGAGTGAAGCCTCCTAGTAAAAAGCCACTAAATCCTCTGTTCTGCTTGACTAGCGTCCGATCCCCCCCAACTCTTGGAAAGATGGGAGTCAAACATTCCAGGCTGCGTACCTTCCTTGGCAATCTTTTTAGAATTAAAAGACAAATTTGGCCTCAGTTCCTTTCCCGGGAGTTGTATTGGTCTTGATTCAGGGTTAAGAAAATAACCTTGTGTCTGTACCTCACCTTGGGTCGGGGTCAGGGGAGGGAGGGGGCTGGGTGGGAGGTGGTGCATTCATATCCACAGGTCATTGTTACAGTAAAAAGCAGCATGGGGATGATCACAATGGAGCTGCAGGGTCAACAGATCTTCTCCTCTGTGGGTTTGTTCACAGTGAGAGATCTGCAGAATTCCTTTTTTCTACAAAACTGTGGGGGTGATTGTGGAAATTGAGGCTACCTGTTGCATGAAACGGATCAGGCATTATGCAGGCTGCCGGCCTGCCACCCTCAGGGGAAAGAGAGTGCAGGCTGCTGATGGAGAATTGGCCGTGGAGCTTAAAAGCACATCTGGTACATGTTGTGTGGACTTTTACTTTTTTTCCTGAAAAAGCAGATGGTCTTGAATTACTTTAAAAAATCTCCCTGTTCTACAAACAAATATAAAAAATAAAAATGGAACTATGGGGAATTTTTGACCTTGCCTTTTGAGGATTTATCTTGCCGGTTCAGTCCCTAAGCTATTTCTGTGCAGCTTCTGAGCTCTGAATAAAAACCTTTGCAAGTAACAGAACCACATTTGACCAGTTGTTCTCTAGGGTTATGTAATGAGAACCAAACAGGTGATGTATGAGTGGGCAGGAGCTGCGAGCTGTGGCCTGGCTTTTGTTGATATTGGACATGTTCTTCAGGACCAGTCTACAGGAACGAATCCGAGTACAGGCCTCTTGTTCCGTCTTCATTTTTGATGCCCTATGTTGTACACTTCCTACTCACATGTCTGATGTGACAGACTTGAGGCAAATAACTCTGATGACATATGACAAAACTCATAATTAAGATTTGTGAAAGAAATTAAATGACAAGAAGCAGAGCATGGAGTCTAGAACAAACAAACAGATTTACTCGCCTCTCTCTTAGCCCCACACCACATGGACCTTTTTTTGGCAAGGATCAGTGTCTGTTGACTCACCAAGGTGCACCTTGCCAGCTATTCATACCTTCATCCCACTCTCATTTTATTTCTCCAGCAACTCTGTTAGTTGGCCAGCGAGCAAGGCTGTGAGCCAGCTGACAAACCAGATGAGCAATTCAAAACTAAAACAAGACCTTTGATGTCCATCCCCAAAAACTACAGAGGCTCTCATTGATTTCTCTTGGTGGGATTATTGTGTAAAATTTGTTTCATCCTGTGGAAGTTGATTTTTTTTTTTAAATGGTTGACCATTCTCAGAGTATGTCAATTGTTGTGCTGTGGTGGTCCAGAGTGTGGCTATTGATGGCAATCATCGAAGCACACACCTGGGGGCAGAGGGTTGGAAGGTCGCTGCTTCAACAGCTGATGCTGAAGCTTTCCTGCCTTCTCAGGCAGTTTGAGATCGGCGAGCTCAAAAGTGGTAAAGGCCTTTTTTGCCAGCAATTTCCTGTCTTGTGTGGATCACCAGTTCTTTTTTGGTAATGCCACAGCCCCTTAAACAATCTATAATGGAGTCCTTGTACCACTTCTTAGAGCAAAGATGAGTATTTAATGGCTCTTTTCCACCGCCGGTATCCGCTCCGCTTTACTTGATGCTACCTGCATTATCAAGGTGTTTCCACAGTGACGCTGCACGGAACTGCTGTGACATCATCTTCAGCTTGACATAGACAAGAAAAATGGAAGTATGGGTGATGATGTTTTTTTGATGATAGGGTTGATTTTGGGCAGAGTTCAGACAACGTGACGACTCGGGTTGCTCAACGGCGACACAAAAGGGTAAGCTAGCCTGGTGGCTTTACACATTAAAATGTATATGCTGCATACGTATGTTTCCAATGTTTCAATATTTTTAACCTGTTTGGGCGTTCAAACGAGCTACCGATTTCTGGGATGTGATTGTTCCCGGCTTCGCTAAATCAATAGAGTTTACTGTACATCAAAAGAAAGAAAACTTCTTCAATATACAAATTACCTTCACTGCCACATCAGGCACACCCTCTAAAACTCGTAGCGATTTTATGAATGAATTTGACAAAGTTTAGAATCATACTACTTATGATTCAGTCCTTCACAGAGCCGTGGCCATCGTTTTTATCACCTGCTAAAGTAATTGCTCAGACTTGAGAATCTGGTAACATGATCACAACAAACATCACGTCAAACAAGTCTGATAAAACAAGGTGCATGTGCGTTCAGACATTGTAAACAAGCCAGATTATCTAAATCTATTGATTTGAGACTAAGCAAAACTGAAATGTCAATAAATAATCCCTCATTGCATAGGGGGAAAAAAAACATGGTAGTTACAGCTGGTCAGAGTTGAACCAAGAAGTCCATCTGTAAACAGTGATAAATGTTTTCAGCTGATAGTTTGGGTAATCATTTTGCCTTTGGTTTTGCTTTCTCTTAACTACTGCAAACTGCATACCTTAAACCCTAACCTGTACCTAGCTGAACACTAAACACATTATGGCAAAGAGCTGAGGTCTCCATGTCACCCCTCAGAGTTAGGTAGCATCTATTCTTTATCAATCTGCAGTCTTTGATTCTCTTCATGCAGCTCATGGAAAACCGAAGTACCGTGCTGCACCAGAGTGGACGAACTGTCTACAGACGTCTGCTCCAGTGGTGAAGGCCGTGATGACGACGACGATAATGATAGTCACGCAGACGTTAGGTTTGCAAACCCACTCCCCCTGGAGAACCATTGAAGAGCAAAGATGGGCTCTCCCCCACTGCTTTGGACCCAGACTGAAGCCCCTGTCTGGAATGCAATCTGCCTGCCATCTGCAGGCCTCCATGGCTCTGTTTGATATTCAAACAAACACCTGTCAAAAGACCATGTCTCATCTCACACAGCTCTTGGAAATTGGCAAAAATCTCAACTTCTTCCTTGCACCAAAAACAGAGAGGGAAGAGGGGCAAATGTGGGTTTTTATTCCAACCATCTGTGCATGTGTTAAATATAGATTTTTATGGAAGGCTCAAAGGACTAGTTCTACTTTCCACTAAAATGTCAAAGAATAATAGGCCATTCAAGGTGCTGCATTCAGCGAGGTGTTTGCACAATAAATTATTTCAAATTCAATTTGTTTTTTTCTTCTTAACATAGGCTTGCACTGCTCATTGAACTGTGGGTGTGCAGCCACGGCGTAATGATGCCAAGAACTTTGGAGGATGTTCTTAGATGGAGGTATGGCCTTTATATAAAATCCATGTCCCTCTTTTACTCCCTGCTGTTTTCCACATCTCTCCGTCTTTCTTTCTCTCTTTCTTCCTCACTCATATCGAGATGAAGGGTCCGCTGTAAGACGACGGGCGCTTCTTGGCGGTGATCCAGGCCACACATCTGCCTGACTGCTGTTCTCCCCTCCCCCAGCAGCCCCCAACAGTATTGGTTCAGTTGTCAGCCCATTTCAGGGTCTGTCTCAAGGTCTGCAGATGTGTTTCTCATAGCTGCAATGATGGACTCTCACAGAGATCTCTAGTGTGAGTGACTAATGGCGCGGAGACATCTCTGAAGGCATTGAAGAATGGATTTATCCAGTGTCATTTATCACACTGCCTGTCAGTGCCAATATAAATGCCTGATGGAAAGCACACACTCACCTTTTAGTGGAAGTAACTCAGTTTCACTACATAAAATGGACACAAATTCTGCATTGAATCACAAAATAAAGTATGAGCAGTACACATTTGAGACAGAAAGATTTGTATTTTTTTTTGTATTGAAAATATGTGAAGCCACAGATTAGAGCAAGCAAAGGAAATATTCCTGCAAAATTAATACAAAGTTCAAGGTGAGTATGGAGAATACTTGTCTGGAACAAGTTCAGACAAGAATTCAAGGCCGCCTGGTTTTCCCATGTCAGTGACTGTGGCCTATATGGACCATCTGTGGAGGCCGTATAACTTTAGGTCTCCTCATCTTTTCTCGTGAAGGGATTTTACGGTGTGTTTTTTGCATCTGCCATCAATGAGGTTTAAAACGCTCCACTACTCTCCAGTGTGCCGTCTTCCATGAGGATAACCTTGAATTAGTCAGTGACACATTTAACTTCGTCATAAAAACAATGAAACATAAAACAACATCCATTATTTATCCACACCAAGGCAAGAATGAAGACTTTTCAGGTCTTTGAATTTACCTGTGTCTGTCAGTGAGCAGAACAATTCGGGAGTACATTGACAGACAGGCTCTGCATGTTCTCGGCACTCGACCACTGGGATCAGGGTTAATATATGTATGAGTTTGTGAGAAGGAACCTCCTTCCTGATGCCTGTAGAGATGACTTTTGTTTTTTATGAGAGGAATCATAAAATGCTCTAAGACTAATCAAAAGGAAACTGAAGCAGAGGGAAGCACAGCCGAGTGCATTTTTGTGACACCACACCAAACACCAAGTTTTATGTAAAGATGATTTAACTGGTGCGAGGGAGAGAGATGGGGAGAGAGGGAGAGAAAGGTAAAAAGGAACAAGGAACTGACAATTAGGGACAACTAATCACCGAGAGTGTAGCCAAGCGCATCCCCCCACGCTGGTGCCAGCGCTTGCACTATGCTTGAACCTGTGCTGAATGCCAACGGCAGATAATTATAAACCCGCAGGGCAGGCCTCCTCTGTGCAGAGGGAGGAATGGAGCCTCAGCCAAGCCTGAACTCCTGACCTTCTTCACACACCAAGCGTCTGTTGTGGGCTTCGGGAGGTGCAAGATGGGTCACAGCAAGCCGTGAGGCAACTGGGAGAGAATGAGAGAGAGGGGCGAGCGACGGAGAGAGGTGGTTGAGGGCTGTGGGAGGGGGAGGGGGAGGGAGTGGGAGAGGGGGCACAGAGCAGGGAGGGTAAGGTGGGGGATGGAGGGATTTGAGGGAGGAGGTGCTCAGTGGAGGGTCACTTTTTGCTGGCATTCTTTGGCCAGAGCTTCCAACCAATCGCAGAAGAGAAGCAACCACTTGACAAATCAGTGAAACTCAGTAAGAGAAATCCCTTTTGTTATGCCTGTTTGGTTATCTCCTCTCTCTTTATCAGCATTCATTAGGTGGGGGAAATGTGGTCTGTTCAACCCCTTTGTATACAAATAAAGGCTTTTGTTTGAGTGGGATCATCTTTTAAAGTTTCTCCTGACCGATCATTACATTTTCACACATCATTAGCAGTTAATTATTTAAACTTAATAGTCCTGATTTTGCTTATTTTTGCCCCATTGAACAAGAGTTCAGATTGTTTGCACAATATTTTAACTGCAGTGTCAAAAAAAAAATCCTTCACACATTGCATTCAAAAAGTATTTACACTGTTATGACATCATTTAAAAAAAAAAAAATTTCTAATTAACATTACTCATTACTTTGCTTTCATATTTTCTCCAAAACAGTTTAAAAAAAAAAAACTGTGATTCAACAAGCTAGCTGCTAGCCTGCAGTTTAGGAGTGTTAACTGACCATCAACAGCATGTGTAAATTCGATCCCTCTCTCTTCACCTGTAAAAACAGGTAATCTCTGAATGCTGTGTTACCAGTGGCTAATGTCAGGTCAGCAAGCCAGCCAGCTCTGAAGATACAGCATGTAAATAAAATCGGACATAATACAACTGGAGTTACCAGGAGTTGCATTTCTCCTCTTTAGGTGGTACCTGACGTACCTGTCGGATGAGTCGGTGAGCAGAAGAACAGAAAACTAAATTGAGTGTTGCAGTGCTAGTGATTCATAACTGTAATGCAGTAATGGAATTTCAAGTTGCACTGCCTAAAGTTTGTCACCTGTAGGTGTACCATTTTATTGTACGACTCTTGTCAGTATGTACCTGATGATGACAAATAGATAACATACAGGTTGCAATATGGTGGTGCATGTAATTCTCTTCTTTTTTTTTTCAACCTACATGCAGGTTTTTTTCCCTGACTTTCTTATCAGTGTATTTATGTGCTTTGTGACCAGAGCCCTGTTCATTTTTCCCGTCTTCTCTGTCAAGTCAGAAATGTCGGCAGACCACCTCGGCTCATCTGGCCTCCTGCTCTCATCATGAAGATCTCTCTCGCTCTGCACTTTGCCAATTTCCCATGATTGAATGTAATTGGGACCAGATAAACCCCCCTCCTCTCTCTCTCTCCCTCCCTCCCTCCCTCAGCAGTCTTTGATCACTTCTGACCTGGCTCCAGCTCAACTCTGACACACTGGCAACCATTTCTTGGGTGGTTTGTGATTGCTCACAGACAGACAGCGAGATATATTGAGTATTGATGTGTGAGCCTAAAAAAAAAAAATTCAACATGCTGCAGTGAATATTACAACTTCATTCTCTGGGATTGGTGGACTTTAGGCAACAATCGATCTGACAGAAACACGTGAAATAGAACAGTGTGAGTTACTTGTACGGTGTTGTTTATGCATGTGTGCGTGCATTTCATGACCGATTGTCTTGAGGGAATAGAGCAAGATGTGCACAAAGATTCCCCCAAATTTGATTCAGGAGATTTGTAAATCCTGTGCAAATTACTGTTGCCTCTTTCTTTTTCTCCCCGCCGTACTCCTCTTTGAAACTCGTCTTCTGAGGCAATCGCTCCCAGATGGAGAATATTAGATGTAATCACTTCCATTTGCCGGCTCTTTTACTCTCACTGCGAGGTGACACGCTGTCTCCCTCTGACATCCCCTCACAATGGACAATTACCCAGCACTCATCAATCACTTTCAACGAAGAACTCTGACACCCAAACTCTGGTAGAAATCATCTCATTTGATAACCTGGAGAAATCTTCGAATCAAATAGGTTCATATTCTCTCCGTGGTGTGTGAGTTTCCTTATCAGTGGTGTTTCAAAACTGTCAAGTGCACTCAGTATGAATTCCATAAGCCCTTTACTTACAGCATGGAGCACATACATACTGGCAGAGTTTCTTTTGATCTGCTGTTTGATACAAATACTGTGTCAAGGGTATTGGCTCAGCTTTAAAGATAGCCATGTGCCTTACAGCTATTCTGCTGTCAGGAATCTGTCTCTCACTCTGCCATATGGAAAAAATGAAGATCACAGATGAAGCAGACTGATGTGCTGAGTCTGTGGTGTCAACCTCTTTACCTTCAGAGTTTATTCATTCTCCCCCCCCCCCCCCCCCCCGCCTCTCTCCACGTGAAATCCTCTTCTTCTATTCTAATTTCTAATTCGTTCCTCTTAATCTCCCTACTCTTCTTCTCTCCCCTTTTGCCCAACCACCAGCCTCCCTCCTCTCTCATCCGCCCACACCTCCTACCATCCCTCACTCTCTATCACTCTTCCCTCTATCCTTCATTCTCTCAGACAGACAATAAAGCAAGCTTTTCCATGGCTGACCTGCAATTCACCCCTACCTCCACACCATCCCAAACCACAGACAGTGAGGGTGAGTTACTGGGTGTTGCAGAATGGTCGTGTATCCTGGTTCGGTATTTGGGTCCCACAGGGCTTTTTTAACCGGTTTACTCGGTTCTGCTCTGCGCTGATATGGTCACACATACTCCAGACGTGCACACACCACTGTGCATGTCCCATCAGGGGAAATTCCTCTGGGTTTGGAAGTGAAAAAAAACTGAAGAATAAAGTAAAGAGGAAATGCTGCTTCACTGAGAGAGTTCTGCAATTCCACTTTGGCCAAAGAGACTCCTCGATCCACTCCTGAGACAGAACCGGAGCAAATTATGACATTCATCTAATTCTAGGCACATGCTCCTCTCTGCTTTTCTCACGACCCTTATTTGACACAGCCACATCACTGACCTTTGGATCTGTCATTTGGCAAGCAGAAATTATAGTTCATGTGAATCAGATGTTACAGAGAGGAGACTGAACGCTCCTTTGTTGCTTGGCAGCTCGGCCGGAGGAGGAGCACCTGTTTCCATATAAATCTCCAGATAAAAATGATATACTGTAGCTCGATCATATGTCTGGAAATGTGGGAATCTGATTCCTTTCGCATGCATACTGTTTTTTCACTCCCACATGAATTCTTCACCTATCGCCTCAAACTATAAGTTCCCATTTTGCACTCCCCGTATCTTAAATAAATCCTCGAACTCTGGACTTAAAGCTGAGGTGTAAGTCACATGCTTCCCCAGCCGCCTTCATCCCAGAGAGGGTGCCGACCATTTTGACCCCGGGGTTGAGGGGTTGAGGTAGAGGCCCATGCCCGCCCTCAGTGGTGGAACCATGAACCGTGTCAGGTCATGTCAGCTTTCTGCTCAGCTCCCCTTACTTGAATGTAAATAAAGCCAGTCTGGCTTGGTTCCACATCAGCAGTAGCACTCACCCTCTTTTGTCGGGGATAACGGATGACACCCTAACAGGAAGGTCTTTTATTTAAGCCTCTTGCTCCTCTGTTGAAAATTTTTAAAGTTAGATATTTAATATCCTTAATAGAGTTTAGCTTTTAGATGCTTTTAGATAATTTGAACTTTTTGAAAAAGTGCCCATTTCCTTTCTGGTGTGGCAGGAGAAGGAAAGATTGATGCCACTCTCTGACTTGAAAATGATATTGATCCTCTCATCTCATTCTCTACTAGATAATGAATAAACAAGTCTCCCAAAATGTTCCTTAAAATGCAACTTACATATTGTTTTTGTGCTATATTGTGACCTCGAAGGATCAATGAGGCCTTTTTCTCAACAAAAGCAAAATCCATTTCAAGCTTTGCTCCTTTGCTGCGAGTGACCCATTTCAACTGGGGACCTCATCCAAAAGTAAAGAAAGAGGAGAGCACAGACCTGGTCCCGAGAGGTCATAAATTGTTGAGGCAGACCTAGTTTAGGCAGGGAATTGAGTTCAAGCAGAAGCTCCCTTAAAGAGTGTAGCGGTCTCTGTTTCTCCCAGAGTTTAACCCTCTCACCTCTTCTCATTGGCTGCTCCTTTATTCAGTAGGCTGATTTATTGGCGTTCACAGGGAGAAAAACAAGCATAGCCATTAGCCTCGCCTGTGATAAATGACCCACAGTGCTATCTTCATCTCAAGTGAGACTTACAGTTGCAGTGGGTGAGAACTGGGATCCTGTTTGTATTGCGATTTTTTTTTTTTGCATACAATGTGCTGATATTAAGGGAGAACTCATAATAGAAATATCTCCTTTAGTGGCAGAAATTAGAGTGAATGGTCAATCGAGGCTTGCTGAATGAGACGAAAGCATCATAAACACATGATTCAAACATTTTGATACCTCTGTTTTTGCTGTTTTGTTTTTTTTGCTACTATGTTATAGTTTTTTCTCTTGTCCTTCCCTGTCTCACCAGTGTCCCCCCTGTCCGTGGTCCTGCCCCTGGCTGTCCCGATGCAACACAGCCCCTCTTCTCCCCAAATGAAATTCTTTGGAAAGTCATTTTATATCACTCTTTGACTGTGCATTGAACTGTAAAACCACCCCATTGGAAACAAAATAAAAGGATAGGAGAGGGAGAGAAGGGGGGGATGGGGCAAGGAGGAGAATTATAATTCTTTGCAGGCCTTTGGTATTAACCCAAACACCAGAGCTGTCAGCAGTTCAGAGAGGGAGGTGCGAGGGGCAAACATTCAGTGTTAATTGGCACTTTGTAAGCTCTGAGCCTTCCTTTTGTGAGGGAAGTGGAAGAGAGAGTAAGTGAGCAAGAGGGGAGGGGTGGGTCTGGGGGTGGTGGTGGGGGGGGGGGGAGTGGTCAGCAGAGGGGGGTGAGGGGGGGGAGGGAGAGAGAGAGAGAGAGAGAGAGGGACAGAGAGAGAAAGAGAGAGAGAGAGAGACAGCTTGTTCTTGTAGGTTTGTTGGGCCTTGTTGAGGGTGTTTACGGTTCACTTCTTATCCTTTGTTAATTGGGCATTCTCTTCCCCCAATGAGAAAAAAAAAAAGAATTCATGTAACCCCCTGCCCGCCACCCATGCTCCCTGTGACTCTCCTCACCAGCCTGATCAGCAAGGAAGGGATAAATGACAAGAACATAACGAGAGGATTGTCCTGCGAACATCATTTATGTTGTCCTGAAATGGAAATGAAATTGTGGTTGTGGTTGCCAGGCTGTTTTTTTTAACCGGTTGCTAGATGTAAGTATGCTGAACTTGGTAAATTTGTTTGGAAAATTGTCTTTTATTCTCTCTTGCTTTTGCAGGTGCCAAAATATCAAAGGAGAAAATCTTAAAAAAAAAAAACAACGATTCTCAGCATCCCCTCCCTCCCCCTGCTACCTTAATCTGATGCCCTCTCTGTTAGTGGTGATACAGATGAGCAGGAACAGAGCAACGTCAGACCATTAGGTACAGGATGTAAAAACACCCTCTGTCCTCTTTGTGGATCCTCTCCTTCCTCCGATGTGTTTGGAGTTATCTGAAATAATTGGAGGAGCAGATTGGCAGGCAGACACACACACACACACACACACACACACACACACACACACACACACACACACACACACACACACACACACACAGATAGGAAGGCACCTGTCTTTGATAGAGTGAGGGGCGGAGGAGGGGGAAGTTGTTGGCATGAGGCTGGTGCACTCTGCTTCACAGCACCTCTGGCCTCTTTCTGTCTTTCTCTCTCTCTCCCACTGACTGATGTAAATAATAATAGAACCAGTACTGAAAGGACACAGGTGTCAACTATTGTGCTGCTCTGAATGGACCTGGGGGAAGGAGGTCAGGGGTCACAGGGCCACCTCAGCCACCTCTCACACCCACAGTTTTTATTCACATTGATGCTCCCTTTCATAGGTTTTCATCTCGCCTCCCCCACCTCCTCTGTCTCTCTCGCTCCCTCTCCCCTTTTGTTATCATAGCTCAATGTTTTGTGAAAACTTTTCAGAGGTCATGCACAAGCTTGGTGTTCAGGAAGATTAACATTCTTCTCCAAATTAATCAGCTCACACAACTACGCAGATCAATGCCTGGTTTCTATTTGAAGAGCCAATAAATGTTTAAACACATTAAAAAGAAAATTTGAATATTGAACATCGATGGTCTTTATTTTCATCATGCTACATGTATGTATATATATATATATATATATATATATATATATATATATATATATATATATATATAGTGGGTACGGAAAGTATTCAGACCCTTTAAATTTTTCACTCTTTGTTTCATTGCAGCCATTTGCTAAAATCAAAAAAGTTCATTTTATTTCTCATTAATGTACACTCAGCACCCCATCTTGACAGAAAAAAACAGAAATGTAGAAATTTGTGCAAATGTATTAAAAAAGAAAAACTGAAATATCACATGGTCATAATTATTCAGACCCTTTGCTGTGACACTCATATTTAACTCACATGCTGTCCATTTCTTCTGATCCTCCTTGAGATGGTTCTACTCCTTCATTGGAGTCCAGCTGTGTTTAATTAAACTGATTGGACTTGATTAGGAAAGGCACACACCTGTCTATATAAGACCTTACAGCTTACAGTGCATGTCAGAGCAAATGAGAATCACGAGGTCGAAGGAACTGTCCAAGGAGCTCAGAGACAGAATTGTGGCAAGGCACAGATCTGGCCAAGGTTACAAAATAATTTCTGCAGCACTCAAGGTTCCTAAGAGCACAGTGGCCTCCGTAATCCTTAAATGGAAGAAGTTTGGGACGACCAGAACTCTTCCTAGACCTGGCCGTCCAGCTAACTGAGCAATCGTGGGAGAAGAGCCTTGGTGAGAGAGGTTAAGAAGAACCCAAAGATCACTGTGGCTGAGCTCCAGAGATGCAGTAGGGAGATGGGAGAAAGTTCCACAAAGTCAACTATCACTGCAGCCCTCCACCAGTCGGGGCTTTATGGCAGAGTGGCCCGACGGAAGCCTCTCCTCAGTGCAAGACATATGAAAGCCCGCATAGAGTTTGCCAAAAAACATATGAAGGACTCCCAGACTATGAGAAATAAGATTCTCTGGTCTGATGAGACCAAGATTGAACTTTTTGGCGTTAATTCTAAGCGGTATGTGTGGAGAAAACCAGGCACTGCTCATCACCTGCCCAATACAATCCCAACAGTGAAACATGGTGGTGGCAGCATCATGCTATGGGAATGTTTTTCAGCTGCAGGGACAGGACGACCGGTTGCAATTGAAGGAAAGATGAATGCGGCCAAGTACAGAGATATCCTGGAAGAAAACCTCTTCCAGAGTGCTCTGGACCTCAGACTGGGCCGAAGGTTCACCTTCCAACAAGACAATGACCCTAAGCACACAGCTAAAATAACAAAGGAGTGGCTTCGGAACAACTCTGCGACCATTCTTGACTGGCCCAGCCAGAGCCCTGACCTAAACCCAATTGAGCATCTCTGGAGAGACCTGAAAATGGCTGTCCACCAACGTTCACCATCCAACCTGACGGAACTGGAGAGGATCTGCAAGGAAGAATGGCAGAGGATCCCCAAATCCAGGTGTGAAAAGCTTGTTGCATCATTCCCAAGAAGACTCATGGCTGTACTAGCTCAAAAGGGTGCTTCTACTCAATACTGAGCAAAGGGTCTGAATACTTATGACCATGTGATATTTCAGTTTTTCTTTTTTAATAAATTTGCACAAATTTCTACATTTCTGTTTTTTTCTGTCAAGATGGGGTGCTGAGTGTACATTAATGAGAAATAAAATGAACTTTTTTGATTTTAGCAAATGGCTGCAATGAAACAAAGAGTGAAAAATTTAAAGGGGTCTGAATACTTTCCGTACCCACTGTATATATATATATATATATATATATACACCGAGTACACTGCTGCAAAAAAGCATACAATATATATATATATATAATATATAAGTTATTTAGAGTTCTTTGTGAGTCATTTCTTAATCCAATCAATTATCTTAGTTTATTTTAGCATACAGACTGAAAACATATGCAGAAATCACCAGCCTCACCCTGTCCAAATGGCACCATATTCACCTACCATCACTTCCAAAGCTGTTTTATTAACCAGTTGCACTTTGTTTAAATTGCTCAAAAAAACAAAAAACAAACCCCAGATATTTACAAGGCAACTAGTAAAGTTACTTGCCTTTATGCGAAAGCTAAGGTACGCTAACCAGCTGCTCCACAGTAGCTATAGGCTATACACCTGAGAGTGATGTCAGTCCTCTCGCCAGACTCGTGAAAAGAAAATGAATACGTTTACTTACCAAATGTTGAACTACAAATTGGTTGCTTAGTTTGTTTGACTTAAAACAATACGGTTGAATGATCAGTAAAATGGCAGCATCTTTTTGGAATCGCTGTTATTTATTTTGTTTTGCCTTTGAAGGTTTTGTGTGTTTGTGTTTAACAGATGTACTATAATACAATCTTCCTGTGTCACATTGTGGGCTATCAATACACTATACTCTACATCTGTGTATTACCTCCTGGCTATAGTTTACTTTGCTACCTCCCATTGTCACCCGTTCTCAAACCTCAGGGTAGTCCAAGATTAATCTTACATACACAGAAAATACATGCGAGCCAGACCTGCACAATACTGTATGTGTGTGTACACCAAGGCTGTCCTTTCGGTAGAGCTCAAAGTAAATGATGGATGAAGTTGGACGGAGATTTGTGGAGCAGTGTCCTTTGTGCTCAAAGAAGCAGGACCAGAAAGAATCATAAAGTGGGACTGGTGCACGATGGTTGAGTTGCACCGGATTATTTCCATGGATATGTGACTATTTACGGTCTGAAACATGACATGTCTGCTGCATCAGCAGACTTTGTGTGTGGATATAAAACAGAGGACATAGGCTGCAGTAGGCTATGTGGAAAAAGGTTATAGACTTATTTTACATTTCATTTAATTTTACTACTGTAGCACATCTAAAGCTGTTCTTTAGCTATACACATTGAGAATAAATGATATGCTGTATCATGGGGGAGGGGGGGAAGCATAATTCAAACTCCTTTGTGAACTTCAGTAAATAGGAGTCTGATTGGCTGATCAGTCTAACACCTTTCAAGTCAGTAAAGCAGCCAACCTCAGCTTTGGTCTTGGCCTTGGTTGTTTGCAGTAACAATGAAAATGTTTGATCTTGATAGAGAGCCTGCGCTATACCTGGGGGAAACCTCCATAATATGGACAAAATATAGTGATTATGTAAGTTTAATTTGCAGCATTCAGAGCAGCAGATAATGAAAAAGACAATGTAAATTCATGGATCCATCAAAGTTTTGGTGTTTACCATATTTTCTATGTGTGTGTATGTCATTATCATTGTTGTGGGTGGATGCTTCTCAGCCTATAAGATCCATGCACAGTGGAATGACAGAGATGCTAGAGAGGGGTGAGAGGATTTATTGCCTAGCATTAGAAGCACTAATCTTTTGCAGGTGTTTCTGGCTGTTCTCCCAGGCCATGCCGTCCCTCCTCTCCAGGAGGCCCCGCCATTGTGTGTGCATGTGTGACAGAGGAAGAGGAAGAGGAAGGGAAAAACTTTTTTTTTTCTTTCCATGATATCTGCAGGGAGATTATCAAATTATCAAGAGTGTCAAGATAAGGACAAAGAGAACAAGTATTCCAATGACTTGTCACCATCAGTTATATCAAGACCACGGAAAACTGAATGTGAACTGTGCAGACTCCTATATTACAGATTCAAGACCTCTTTTTGTTGCCCCAGAATCTTATTTATATGTATCCAAAGGAAATTGCTTGTTTCTCAACTTTTCAAACTACAGTATTAGTTTTAGTAAGACTTTTTTTTTTTTTTTTTTTTTTTTTTTTTTTTTTTTTTTTTTTTTTTTTTTTTAAGGACAGCTCACTCCTAATATACAGTAGAGGACTGCTTTAACAGCAGGGTACAGCTTCCAGGGTGTGTTACAATAGAGGAAAGACCACCAGGATGGATTTGGCCAACAGCTTCACAGGAAGCCTGTGGTGCTTTTGGGGATGATGAACAAAGGCACAAAGGAACCCACCGAGAAAGTCCTGCTCTGTGGGAAGTCTGGAACGCCTACTGTGGCCAGCTCTGGGAAGACAAAGCTAAATGAAATATAAGGGAATGGAGATGAAGGAAACTCCAGAGGGCGGAGAAGAGAGGAAAAAGAACAGGGAGTGGTAATATTGATATGGTGATAGAGGTTTAAAATAAATTGTGAACGCAAGGGTATTTAGGATGCATTTTTAAAGGTAAAACTATTTAAAACTAAATTATCTCATCACCATCAAATGCATGATCCACTGCTATTAGTTTTTTGTTTTTTTTCTCAACAGGGCATGGACTTCACTGGTTCCTGTAGTTCAGAGGCAGTGATGCTGCTTTACTATTTTGGCACTACTGCCCTCATGTGGACATTCAAAGTATATCCATTCAGATTAACGCATCATTTCAACACAACGGAATACTGAGATCAAATCAAGTGGCAATAGCTGAAACTAAATGATCTTTATTGGCTTAGTCTAAAATCAAGAATTGAATGCAAAATTCTTCTCCTGTCTTACACAGCTCTTACAGGCCAAGCTCCATCTTCTCTCAAAGCTCTTATAGTACCACATTATCCCACGTAGAATGGGAGGTAGAGCCTTCAGGTTGCTGGGCCCTCTCCCTGTTAGGACCAGTTCAGGTATCTGGTAGGTTCAGGATGCACAGACTCTCTCTCTGGTTTTGTGACTTTGATCCCTTAGTTATACTGTTGTGGGCCTAAGCTGCTGGGGGACCTCCCGATTCACTGAGCTCCTTTCCTCTCCTTGCTCTTTTACACTCCATGCATTCATATGCCACCATTATATCTCATTATCTTTATGCCTTTTCTCTCTCAACTAGTTTGGTCTATCGTTTGTTGTCACCCTGTGCAGTTCTCCTGTCTCCCAAGGTTTGTGCTTTTTTTTTTTTTTTTAAGGTACCCGTGACTCTGGAGCTGCATGCTTCCGGTCTGCGGTAACTGGCCCCACTGACATACTTGTATGTCTATGCTGTTCTTTTTTCTCTTTGCTCTACCCTCACCCCAACCACTCGAAACAGATGGCTGCCCACCTCTCGAGTCTGGTTCTATTGGATGTTTCTTCCTGTTAAAAGGGAGTTTTTTTTCCTTCCAGATGTCACTCGTGAAAATTACTGAATTGTTTGATTCCTTTTATTAATGCTATAAAGACTTTAGTATTTTAAGTAGCCTGAGATGACTTGTGTTGGGATTTGGCATATCAATAAAATTGAATAGGGGTTAACATAAAGCCAAAGCGCTGTTTACCATGCCTAAATTCATATGACTGTCTTACTTCTAAATATTTCTACCATTAAATTCAGGGGTCTCACTTTCTGGAAGAGCCAAATATGAAGCAATTCGTCAGACCTTTAAGATGCAATTGAACAGATACTACACTGACAATGCTAAATAACCTTATTTTTTCTTTGTCTTTTATTTTGGCTTGGGTTTTGGGTTTAAGATCCTTTTATTGGCTTCTATCATTTATAAGATCAGTTGACAAAAATAATAGATTTAAGATTACGTCCGTGTTCAGTTGTAGGTCATTCCCTCCTTTTCTCTCCCGTTGTTTCCTGTCAGCTCTCAAATGTCCACAGACAAATAAAGAAAAAAAATGAATACAACACTTTATAGATAAAGTTCAAGCACACCAAATAACACAGCTAACAAGCACAAGAAACAAAATATGACTGGAAGAAATGTCTGCTCCATGTGTTGTCTTTTACAATAGTACACAATAGTGCTAAAGATAAATGTTCTTCATGGACTGTAGTTGTAGGAGTTCTGGATGATATGGTTTGTGACAGAAGGAAACCAATCTTTGCTAAGAGCCACAATGTGCGTGAACCAAGGGTAGAAAAGCTCCAGCTGTCTTGTAGCTCCTGTAATGATGATGTTCAGTGCTGCATCTGAGGCAGGGTAGGCCGGTACGTTAGTGACTCCGCTAGAATGCAGAAAAATACCTCATTTAACAACTGCGAATAGCAAAAACTATATCAATGATGCCAATTTGTTTTGCATGCATATTTGACTGACCTGACTTTCTCCATAGCTGAGTCAGTATCAATGAGCCCCAGTGTGCATATAGAGATTGATATATTGCTCTTCTTCATGGCCAGCTCATGATAAAGGGACCCAAAGAAGCCGTTCAAGGCAAATTTTGTTGCGGTATAAGGTGCCACAAAGGGACTGGACATTTTACCTGTGAAGCATCAACAACTGTTAGTCTTCAGACTGGTCCATTTAGTAACTTTACAAGAGCTTTTAGACACATAATACTCTTTAGCAGATATAGTATTCTGTTAGACTTCATAGTGTTCAGTTGATTGTTATTTTCTGAGCACCAGTAAAAAAAAAAAAAAAAAAAAAGTCCACTTGATTAGAAATATGCTGAGAAAAAAACGTACATCCGCTAATGAAAAGCCTTTGATATGACTGAAAGCTTCTAAATTGACTAAGAGGTGAGACTGTTGTGTCCTCTGCTGTTTTTAAGGTCATAAATGAACTTTGAAGGTCCGCATTATTCATCAATTCATCAAATATTCAATATTTTGAATTTTTCAAAAACTTGGTAAACAGTCTAAGTTTGTCATGAAAAAGAGCTTTACAAAGGAATCATCATAATATATGATGACCATGATGATGATGATGATGACTATATCATGTGTGTGTGTGTGTGTGTGTGCTATTATCAACATGTGTATAAAAAATAATATGGTAAACTTACCCAAAAGGGATGAAACAACCACCAGTGATCCTTTACTTTGCTCAAGGGAGGCCAGAGCTTTCCAAGCCATCTGAATATAGCTGAAGAAATTGACCTTTGAAAAGCACATATACACACACACTCACAAACACATTACACATACAGAGATGAAGGCTTTCTCTGCATTTTATGTGCTGAGAGAACATCAAAATGCTCCAATACCTTCATCAGCCACCTGGTGTGCTCCACATCTCCCTTCCACGTGCTGAAGGGACTTGGGCCAATGTGGTTGAGAACCAGGTAATCCAAGCCTCCCAGCTTCTCCAGAGCAAAGTCCACTACTTTTTCAGGGTCAGACTCACTGGCCATGTCCGCTGCTATGTAAAACACTTTCTGAGCTCCCAAACTCAGGCACTTTTCTGTCACCTGTGAACCAAAATCAGTAAGAATGGATAAACTGTTCAATACAGCTCCAGGAACACCTTTGGCCTCATTCTAGTACAACGTATTTCAACCAAATGCTTTTAATAAACCTGCTGTTGTTCTCTGTCCTATTGCATTTCTATGAAGTACATGATGTGCATGCAGTCTTTATTTTAAAATACTTTTATAAGTTTGAACTTTGATATCATTTATGTTTTAAAGTTCACTGACCTGCTGTAACACTTTCTCCCTCCTTGCTGTAATAACAACCTGGGCTCCAAAGCGGGCATAATGATATGCCATTTGTTCACCAATACCTGTACTGGCCCCAGTCACCAAGACCTTGGCACCTCTGAGAGATTCTGAAACAAATTCATGCCCATTTAGATTGGTGAAACTATATCAACACGTGAAAGACATAAAAAGTAAAGAAATGTTTAAAATGATGTAGTGATTAAAAGTAATAACACAGATGCATATGACAGTAGATTACATGACCACAATACATATTATTGTGCCTGTACATTAATTTAAAATACACATGCATATCAAGTTTGAAACTGAATTTTATGATACTAAAATAGTAATCTCAGCTCAAACTATGATCCTCATTATATCTTGAATAATTCGTCGCATAGACTTATACCGAGAAAAGATAACGCAATCAACATCACCCACAAAGGGCATTTAAACTCATTTGGCTCACGCTGTACAAAATCTCTGGCTCCGAGAGGGGTTTGGCTTTGTATGGGGGTTGTAAGACGGTCCAATATTACGTTTTTTTTGTTTGTTTTTTAATCAACCACTCTTTTCATCATCATTGTCCATTTGTTAAATACAGAATAAAATAATATAAAAATATTATCAGATCACATAATGTTTTAATTGTGATATGTACAAGTACAATAACACTATCCCATTGACTCAAACCACATCATTTCATCACATGCGGTAACTTGACTGTACTGTGCACTCTGTGGATAAATGCTGCGTTCTCTGGTAAGGCCATAGAGTCACAAGCGGAAAGCAGATCATCACCAATTACTCGCTCAGTTTGTGCTTCCTCTCCCAAATTTCCCAAAGGGGACATTAAACGTTCATTATCATCATGATACACAGATTATTTTGTGGAGAGCAGCGCAATAAGCATATTAAGCATCTCATCACCAACACAGTTACATGATGAGTTTACATGGCCCATACGCAAGATTTGACCGTTTAGTTTGAACCTCGCAGTCCCAATTACATGGTCCACACTCGTATGGGGAGCTGGTTCATTATTAAGTGATGAGTGGGGTGACGGGAGCAAATATAGAGAATAGCCTAACAAAAATGTGTTACATTTAAAAGAAATATTTTCTTAAAGTGTTTTTGAAAATTGAGTTACGTTTTCTGTTTGAAAATGGAAAGCGGTGGTAGGAAAGCTCCGTATTTAGTACTCAACAATGCGTGAATGCAAAGCACTATGAAGCAATAACATTTTCAGCAGTACAACTTTGATCTTGTGACATGGAAACAGATGTTCTGTGGACATTTTGACATTAGGATATTGGAAATTGGTCTGAATTTATATTTTATTATGTTACTGCTGATTTGCAGAAATCACATGCAGCTCTCTGAACCAATCTAATATGTGTATCTATACGATCCAATATATATAGGCTAGTTCCTATCTCTTACCCTATATGGTCTGTATGTTATATGTATGTACCTGGCATTACCTCACTTATTGTGGGAGTTTTCTATCGATAAGGGTTCAGTCTCATTGGAGCATAGACAGTCTTCCCCATAACACTTAAAATTAATGTTTCACACAGTCAAAACTTTTTTTTTTAAAAGATAAATATACCCAACACATATAAATATAGTCAATGCTTTCACAATATTTTGTTACATTCATTAATAACACGTTGCAACCACCTGCAGGTGAAACAATAACCTGCCATGGCGGTGCCCTAAACAACTGCATGTCTGCTGCTGTTAAACTGAACCAACACAAAGTTTTTGATAGTAAGAGCCAAACAGATAAGAAGGTTAACTACAATTTACAAAAGCAGGGAACATAATCTTTCTTAACTTACCTGCATCAAATCTGGGTGCAGTCCACTTGACAGCTAAGAAAGCAACACATAAACTGGCCAACACGATTTTTTTTAAAGTTCCCATTTTGGAAAATAACTAGTAAATTGTAAGCACTGGGTTTTAAAGAAGTGTCCTCTAACTTGCTTTGTCCCAGTTATGTGGGAAAGAAAAATGACATTTATGCAATCCGCCCGCCTCTCCCTTGACATGGGGGCGGTTTTTTTTTTCAGATAAATTTATTGGAGTTAAATCAGGATCACATTTCTTCACAGAGATAATGAAGTATTTAATTGTTTAAAAACTGCCTTTTCAAATAAACAACAGCCTTTTATTTATATTTCTTTTTTGTTGTTGTTGCTTTTACTAAAACGTCAAATTAGACATTTAAACTGGGGGAAAAAAAAATTGGGTCGTCAGAAAAGAACGAATCTGCTGATGTGAAATAACATCAGCACTTATTTTTGAACGTAACTTTATTGTTTAAAAACGGCCTCTTCAAACAAACAACAGCCTTTTATTTATATTTCTTTTTTTGTTGTTGCTTTTACTAAAACGTCAAATTAAACATTTAAACGGGGGGGGGGGGGGGGGGGAATAATTTGAAAAAAATAAATAAATAAAAATTGGGTCGTCAGAAAAGAACGAATCTGCTGATGTGAAACAACATCAGCACTTACTTTTGAACGTAGCTTTATTGACAACACTTTTGTGCGCAGAGATCAGGCGCAGGCTTGTCCTTCAGTGAAGCAAACCAGTTAGCCTGCATTACGGTCCTGTGTTGTTGGGAGTGTTTATTATAACAGCCACGTAAAAAGGAAATCACTCCGCTCTGGACCATGGCGGCGAGGCTTTTGCCCGTGGTGAAGTTAGTATTTTAAATTTCATTCGTAATGTCCCTTATGTTTGGTGTAGATGCTAACTCCTCGATTAGCCAACTAGCTCACTGTCAGTCTGCTCAGTAGATGTCATTGTGGTTTTTTTTTTTGTGTGTTTTTTTAGTAGCTGTATATTTAGTTTGGTCATTGATTCACCTTGAACACTATTTTATTCAGTATCTTTCCATTGGATTTGTCGACTAACTTCTTAACGCTGTCTTCCCTCGCCAACGTTGAGCTCGTATTTTAAAACTTTCTAACTACTAATTGATCATTTGGCACCAAAAGGACGATCTGAAGTACGTGTGGTCACGTCACGGTGTTGTTAGTTGGCCATGCCGCTGACACACACGTGGGGGGGGGGGGTTATTTCTGGCTGACGGGCCTAACCGTGTCCGCTGTTGGTCCATTTCCAGACTGGCCACCAAGGTGACCATCGCGGGAGGAGCCCTCTTCGTCGCCTGTGACTCCGGTCTGTTGGGGAGCAGCGAGCAGGGCTCAAAGGCCCTGGAGAAGGCTCGAGCAGCGATCCCACCCGCCCTGCAGGAGTGGATGAAGTACTTCGGCCTGGAGGTACAGATGGCATCATCCACCGCTTCACTAACTTGGTTCCGACCCATGAAACCCCCCCCCCCCCCCCCTCCTCCCTCCATGGATCAGGAACCAGTAGTCACTGTTTTTTTTTTTGTTTGTTTCGGGACCAAACCAAAAACATGTACAGCCCCCCCCCTCCCCCTCGGGCTTTGGGAAACACTGGTGGAAGTGTTTCACCATTTTCCAAGATTTTAAGGATTATTTGACGAAATAATCGTTAATTGCAGCTCTTGTAAACGTTGTGATGCGACATAAGAGAGCAAAAACAAAACAAAAATCAAACATATTTTGTATCCGTCTGTCTGGTAAAACGTGGCCGTACACAATGACGGAATAGATCGATGCTGTAGACAATCCCTGTCGATGCTTTTTGATGTTTCATACGGTGAACAAATGGGATTTCATTTGCCATCTCGTGCCCGGTTCCTTATTGGAGCGTAAATGACTTCACAAAACATAAATATTTACATTGCAACAGTTTTCAGCGTCCAGTTCTGCTGGTTACGAACCAGTCCGGGTCGTTTAAAACCAACAACAGTCCTATTCATTAACCCCTTACTGATATTTGATTTTCTTCCTGAACTCTTATTGAATCTTAAGTTTTGACATTAAATAATTTATTTTTTTTTTTAAAGCCATTTATCTAACAATGATGTCACACGTAGTAATGTTCCATGGCTCTGTCTTTAAATGGAGTAAAAAAAAAAAAAACAATAGCATTTTGTATTCCTCCTAAATCATCGAACTAGACGACATGATGAATAACTGTAGACAGTTTTAGTGTCACGTACGTTGTCAACAACCGACTGTCAGTCTGTTCCCCACACAAAATATCCCAGTGATATCTTATCGTCCTGTTCTGCTACAATTCTACAGCAATACCGCTAATCCCTGTTATCGATGAAGCACCGACCTGTCAACCCACGTTCTCATTGCCGGTAGCGGGTTTGGGGCTCGTGTGACGCCAAGTAGCATCACGCGTGAAGAGACATCGATCCAAATGACGTCCATTACGATTCACATTGCCGCAAAGCCTCTTACAAAGCAGTGTACTATACTGTTAACAGAAATTAACAGACATCCTCCTCCTCCTCCTCTCCCTCAGACTCAGCTTCCAACCATGCCGAAGATTGAATTCTCCCCTGTTCAGTCCTGGAACTCTGGTCAGAACCGAATTATATGTTTGTTCCTATTTTTAAAAAGAGAGGGTAAAAATTTAGTAAGTGCATGATTTTGTGTTTTGAGTGTGCTCAGATTAGTGGGTTTTTTTTTGGTTTTTTTTACTTCACTCATCACACGCAACGATATTTTCCACACTTCACTGTGGCAGTATTCAATTTCATCTTCAGTATTATAACTTTGAGGGTAGTATTATTCTTTGATGCATTAAACCCCAACTACTGATTCTTATTTTATTGCAGGAATACGGTGGACAATTTCATGTCTTTCGGAGGCTCCAACAAAAGCGACTGAATACACAAATCAGGGACTGGAGTATCTGAAGGACCTCACCAAGTGAACAGGAGCTCTCTGGGTGACCTGACACTATCAGCCTGTTTGACTTTTGCACTTGAGAAATGACCTTACTTCAAAACTTGTAGCCCCCACACTTACGCACTCAAGAAAGAAGGAACACCCAACATGACAGAAAACTTGCTAGATGAAAAGAAGTTGAGACATTCAGCTGCAAGGAGTGCACAGCTGTGCTGAATGGGTACTCTGGTTCTATAATTGATGGTGGCATGAGGTGGGAGTTGTACGTAATGCCACGAAGCAAAAATGTATTTAAAAGTTGTTCTTTAATTTTGTGTGTACCAACATAACCCTGTCCTCAGCCTACCAAAGTCATGTTATGAACATAATATCTGTTGTGTATATACACGAAGTTTCACCATTTGTGAGTAATACATCCATCTTAACTCGCGTCTCGTCTTTAGTCCGATTCATTGACTCAAACCACCGCGTGCGCACACACACACACACACACACACACACACACACACACACACACGCGCTGATCAGGACAGCGTGCGTGTTCAAAGAACGAGACCAAACAAATGTGCAAAAATCTTTATTACTCATGACCGAATAAGAATAAGAACGACACTGTTGATTCCGCTACAGCTTCAGAACAGGAGGTGGTGATTTAAAGCGTATAGAAGAGCAAACACAACATAACACAGAAACACTGCACAGCGCCACACGCGGTGATGTTTAGTGTTAACCCTTCTTTTTTTCTTTTCTTTTTTTTTTTTTTTAATCTGACTGCAGGAAAACAGCACTGATTCTGTCCCACGTCCCTTCTTCATGTCAAAATGAACTTTAAAAACCTCCGGGCGCTGTTTAAGATGATGCATGCAGATTTATGACCGCCAAAAAAACAACAACAACAACAAAAAAAAGATTAACAATGACTTTCAAAAGGCTGAGAAGGCCATGACCAAATCTGCAACACGGTGACAAAGTTGGGATGAAGTCTATACTGAAAGCATACATGTCCTGTTTGCAAGACTACAAGACAAAGTTATTAAGACTAGAACCAGAGTTAGTGGTTGGTATTTCAGTGGATTATAATCTTTAAATACTTAGTTTTTATTAAACGTATATTAATTTCTTCACTAGAAGCTGGTGGTGTTTTGATGAGATACACAACATTACAAGTCATTTTACACAAATTTTACAGATTAAATACTGTCATCCGATGTACTGCAGATAGTTTTTTTTTCTTTTTTCTTTTCCGTCATGCGTGTAATTTAAAGCATAATTCTGCCACATTTGCTCTTATGGGAAAAAAAGCATTTTAGGGAAACTATTATAGTGTACCGTAACCTAAGTATGTAAACTTTATACAATAAAGTGCTCCCCACATTATGAACAGTGAGATTATACAACAATGTGATGATGCGTGTTACATTTGAAGAACATTGTCATTACTGCATTAAGAGCAAAACACATCACGAATACAAACTGAAGGTTGCAAAACTTTCCTCAAGCTGTCAGTGGCGCCGCAATCAGAACGGAAACTAAATAGCAGCCTTCATACACGAAGATTCATTAAGAGTGAGGACAGTTCGAGAAACTATATACAATATTGCAAAAATGACAAGCCACAAGGCACTTTATGATTTTTGTTGGACCAAATTCAAATGCAAATTTAACATCGTCATTGTGAGCACGGAGGAACTGATGTTCTTCATGCTGTTAAAACGAGGAATCGGTGCCAGTGCAGGAATCTCCCCTCGAGGTCACAAGAGGAGATGCCCACAAAGTATGTAGCCAATTCATATTGCTATGACTGCTACAGTGCTAAATATAGTGCAAAGGTGCAGAAGTATTTTGGCTTTTGAAAATAAAGGGGCCCCATTTAGATGATTTTACATCGCTGCTTTCATTGATTTGGTTCAGTGCTAAAACTTTAGCGTCTGATATTATTGTCGGATAAATACAGAACACTTATTTATCCAAACAATTCAACAAATACCTCAATGGAAAGCCTCTATTCCAAACCTTTAGTATAATGCTTATTAGCCGTGTAGATAATCCAAAGTCTATAAAAGGATTTTCTGAGCAGCTTTGTTCCGTCATTGGGGTTTAATTAAGAGAACCACTTCACGGACAGAATTACGGGCAACAATGCAAATGCAGGAACAACTATGGCGCTGTTGTGCAGTGCACTTTTGGACTGTCCAAACTTAAAGTTATATATATATATATATATATATATAAAGTAGAGCAGCAACAATAAAATAAGTAGACTCTCCAGAAAATAAGCCAAGCATAGCGATGCTACAGGTCTGCTGTGCATACAAAAAAAAAAAGAAATTGCACTGACTTCTGAACAACAAAGCGTGTCAGCTACACGAACCCCGCCACGCCTTTGAATGACAGATTATAACGATGAGTGGAAGAGAAGCAGATGGAGGGAGGCTGGAGAGTGACATAAAAGTGTCCGCTATCTCTAGGTGGTTTTGACAAGGTCGTAGACATGGATATGAAAGTCATCGTCATATTTGATATAGTAGACAGAGGGTTTGGCTGGGACCTGGTAGATGACCAGACCTGTTCTCTTCACACCCTTGTCAGTAACATATTCCACTTGTTTCCCCACCAGACTCTCCGTCTCTTCTCCCGGCTTTCTGTCTGCAGGCAACAGGTGCTTGTTTTCTAGGAATAGAGGAGGGAATCGTTACAACATTCAAACAGTCGATAACGAACACGTAGCGTATATTAAAAGTAACTCGGCCTCTCTCAAAGTGTCCACAAAAATCCGTTTTTACACTTTGGTTTCAGTACAGATTAAAGAAACAGTGCATCGTGTTAATTAGTGAGCAGTTATTAGAACCAAAGTTATTGCCTCCTTCTGCTCAGTGCGCATTACTTTGCTGCACTCCACAAATGTCAACTAGTGATGCCTGACGCGAGTATTTCACTCCAAACACTTCACTTTTGAGGACAACTTTCACTCCAGGCAGTTTACATTATACATGCCTTTTTGCTAATGGGAGTCAAACCCCTTGATGCAGACTTGTGATGAAGACTGACCACCGTGACTGCTGGTGAATTCACATGGTAGCCGTGGCAAAAAAAAAAAAATAATTTAATTAACGATCTTCCAATGTGGAAAAAATATTTCCGTACGCATGATGGTCGCTCTTGATCTTATTTCATAAGCCTTGGGACAAGATTTTCGGAGACTTAACAGATCTTTGTCAAGTATCAATCTGCCTCTTTTATGCACTAATAAGCAGTACCTGCTTCAGGCAGAATCCTGAGGTCTCCGTCAGCGTAGTCATCCCACAGCTGATACATGTAAAGAACGGGGTCCTTCTCATAAGTGATGTAATACCAGTTGGTCATGATTGGAGCTCTGGAGAGGACCATGCCTCGCCACTCGTTCTTTTCTCCGTCTTCCTTTTCGAACAGATGCTCCACGGCTTTGCCCACCAGCTCTTCTGCTCCGGGAGGTATCTTGATTTTGTTGTTTACTGTGGGGAGACGAGTACAAATGATGCGCAATACGAATGCAAAATAAGATTGACAGTATATCACCCAGCTGTCATCGTTACAATCCTACTGAAGTCTGAGGATCTAAACTGGCAATTGAACAGATTGTAAAAAAAATTTTTTTTAAAAAGCTGCCGCTTACTCACCAACTTTTTCCGACAACACTTGCAGGTTGGACACTCGCTCGTCCTTAAACAACTCGATGCCGTAGACGCAGTCAAAGCCGTCATACTTCACCATGAAGAGAGAGGGATTTACACTGAGTCTGTCAAGTACTGTTCCTTTCCATTTGCTCTGGTTGCCCTTTTCACGCCAGTTGTGCTGAATGCGGACTCCCAGAATGCAGTTGGGGTCCGGGGTTACTGTGTCACTCAGCTCCCCACTGCTCCGCTTCCTGGTGAAACAAGATGAATATGCAAGTGTGTGTGTGTGTGTCCGTGGTTAAGGTTTAAAACAAAGTATGCACTTTAAAGAGGCTATAAGATGAAATTTATGTTATTTTTTTTCTGATCTATCTGCAACTTTCCCACCATCAAAACTTATTTTGCTATTTTAAAAAGGAGCTGAATCGCAGTGGTGAAATGCAACTAAGTATATTTACTCAAACGCCGCACTTAAGCACAAATGAATACATCGTTTTCCTTTTTATGCAAGTTTATTCTTTCACTTCACTGCGTCCCGGAGGCCGATATTGTAATCTTTACGCCAATGCAGCGAGAGCTAGTTCATGTGACGGGCCTCGTACCCATAATCATCTAATATGCGCACCCTTGCAGTTTGGCGGTCTATTTAAGCTACAAAAATGTCCCATCTCTCCCCGACCTGTTGAGACACACTGTTGCCCTGCATCAGTTCTGCCGTCTTTACTCTCAGACACGGGGAGCGAAGAGGTCCGAGACCAGACACCAAACTAACTATTTTCTTCTGCTGTGATAAAACATTTCAAATGCAGGTTGTCTAACTGAACTACATTTGTATGACAGCTTTAGATACTGGTTACTTTTCACATTTTCCTACCTTTCCTGTCCAGTTACAAACCATTTATCTCCAAATTTGGTCATTTTCTATTGTAATTTTTCTGATATATTTCCAGATTAAAATGTTCCTTTATGGGTTGAGAAACTTCTACTACTTCTTAGGATGAATACACCCTCTTTCATTAGCAGGAAAATGTATTGTCAGGAAGAGACATGTGGTTCTCACATGACAGTGAGACTACAAATGTGACTTTATAGACTTTGATAAAATACTGTAGACTACATTGACCAACAGAATACCAAGTAGTAAAATGAGCTCAACCTTAAATATCTACAGAAGTAAAATACACATTAATGCAGCAGTAATATTCATCCTAAAAACACTGTCAGGGAACATTTACTGCGCTGTGTGTACATTTACTTTGGATGCTTTTTCTTCTTTTTTTACATGCTTTAAATTCAGTAAAGTTTTGAAAGCAGGACTTTTACTTGAAGTGGAGTAGTTTTCATTTTTTAAAGTGTGGTAAACGTACCTTTACTTAAGGCAAGGGCTCAAATACTTCTTCCAGCACTGCTGAATCACTAGTATGATTTTTCATCACACATTTAGTCCAACATTGGCTATTTGTTAATTCCAGTGTTTTACACCTGATTCAATCCCTTTGTCTCACGCTGTTTGTGACATTATTATTATTATTATTATTATTATTATTATTATTATTATTATTATTACTACCACCAGCAGTACACAGTGGCTTTAGATCTACATACCTGCCCCTTTTCTTGGACATGCCTCCAGAAAATCAAAGGTAACTAAGTGAGAGAAAGACAATATAGTTAATATGTGAGCCAGCGTGACGGCTGCCACACTGTCAAATACACGTGCAGTATGCTACAACACAAGGGAGGCCTCCTTCAGCTGGGAAAAGAAAAGGGAAAAAAAAAAGGCTGTGCTGGGCTGCAGTCTGCTCAGCAGGGACTGACAACTCCAACAGCCAATGGTTTTGCTTGATGCAATAACTTCCTGGGTATTTACCGAGACTCCACAGCCATGGAGGTCACTGGCTGTCATAACACGGCGTACTAAGGCACATTTAGTTAGCTCATAGCAAGTCTCGCCTCGGTATAGGGTTACAAAAGTCAGTAAAAAAAAAAAAAAATAAATAAATCTGTCCGCCAGACAACAACTCCCCCTCCCCCCCCCACCCTCCCCCCCCCCCCAAAAAAAAAAAAATAATTAAAAAAAAAAATTCTGCCATTTCACCGTATGTGACAGCATGTAACGTTAGCCGGTAAACATGTTAAAGTGCAAAAAGGACTTCCAAACATGCACAATAAACTACGCGACGAGTCGCGGCGTGGCCCACCTGTCCCTTGGACTAAATCCAACACCTCTCGCCGTGGAGTAAATCGGCAAACACTCGTCAGTCTAACCCTCAATGCAGATGTTAGTGAAGGTACGAGTGGAGGCGGATAGCTACATCCGCTCCCCGGTGTCCCCGACAGCGGTTTACAAACACCAGCAGCCACCGGGTGTTCACAGCCTTATTCCCCACGTGGAACATATTGCCATTACCTTTTACGCAGATTTCATGTCAGTATTGTTCAGTTCGCCCCGGCAGAGAAATGTTGCCCACCCCCCCACACACTCACACACACACACACACACACACACACACACACACGCACACACACCACACACCAACCAACCAACCAACCCGCCGCCGCCACCCGTGGAAATCTCGCGAAACCTGTGGAAAAAAAATGGGAGACGGGAGACGGAGTACGCGCAGGACTCGAGTTCCCAGCAGGCCTTACGGCTGCCGCGACCGCAAGACCGGACGGGTTGAGCGCGCGCGCAGTGAATAGCGGGAATTTAGTGGGAGTTTTGACAGCCGACGCGAAGGCGAAATAAACGAAAAGGTACGAAATGAGGTAAAGTGAGGTGACGCAAGTTGTTTGTTATTAAAGAGGCGGACCGCGTTCACTCTTACTTCAACGTTTCGCTGAGAGAATTATTTGCAAGGTTTCAAAAAAAATAAACTGACAAAACTCTAAAACACTTGATTGATTATATCTCATATCCAAAACAAAAGTACATCTTTTTTTTTTTTTTTTTTTAATCTTTATGAAGTATTTTTGCTACATTTTAATCACTTAAATTAAAACCTTTGAAATAATCTGCACAATTTTAACCTGCAAGCGTAGCAAACAAAAATTATGAATGGTTTGAATTATCTTGAAATATTAAATGAATCAATACATTTGCAGGAAAGCTGGTCACATTCACCACACATCTATTCAGGGTGAATGAATGTGTCCAAATACTTGAGGATATGGGCTGGAGACTGTTGCCTTCATAGATTGTCCCACTTATGCACCTTATTCACCTGAATCTACATAATTCTAACAGCTGCAGCCTTCAAGTTGGAGTCTATAAATACCTGCAATAGCACCCAGTGTGATAAACACACTGCATATATTCAGGCTTGACTTGTAGTTCAGCTGAATGCCTTGCCTGCTCAGATGCCATCTTCATAGTTTATGTAATGAAACAGCAGGGGCACATTAGTTTCTTCAATTATTTCCAAAGCTGATGACCACCAAATTAATTATTTTATTAATCATTTTAGGTATATTTATTCCATTCAGCTCAGTATACACTTTTAGTTTTGTCCAACCCATCTGGACAGCATACTGTACAACAAAAATGCATGTTAATGAGTGCAGAGTGACAAATAAGATTATTTACCACCTTGTCTAAACAAACACAGCACTACAATCCTGTCAAGCATGCTGACATGTTATAATTTGGGCCTAATTGTTGTTTAAGATGCTTCTAATCCAATCACTGAAGGACGATATGCGTGTGTACACATCAGGGGTCTTGGGGTCTCCACATCGCTGTCCAGAAAAGGAGACAATGCCCGCTGCAACTCCATCACACACCAACGGACCACCTGAATCCCCCTTGAGGAGAAAAGATGCAAGGCACATGTAGGAGGTGGACTTTAAAACACACCATACTCACATACTCAACATTGCCTGCCACCAATGTATTTTCTTACTGAGCAGAAGCCTTGAAAGAAGCGGGCCGCTGTGGCACAAACCATCGTTCTGGTGATGGGAACTTTTCCCCATCTCATTCGACATGTCCCACGTGACAGGATAGTGACATTGACTTCCTGAAGCCTGTTTGCTAAGGTGTTGTTATCGCCTATGTCACCCCAGCCAGCTGTAAGGCACTGACTCTTTGATCTCAGTGTGCCATTTTTCAGAGAGATCACCTGCACGGCTTCAGTCAGTTTGGCCCTGCGATCAAGCTGAGAGGAGATTAATGGTTCAAAAATAAATGCTGATGGTGTGAGAATCTGTGCGATATTACCATAATGTTTTATGATTTTGTGCGGAGTATAAAATAATAATGATGCGAGACTTGTCATATTATTATCTGAACAGTGCACCAGTTAAAATTGTCCTCACCTGTAGGAGCATGATGTCATTCTTATGTCCATCATAGTTTGGATGTGGAATCGATCTGATAGCACGGAACGTCTGCTTTGTTTTCTTGTCACCTGTCAGCGAATCTGCTCCAAGCACAACCGTGTACCGTCTAGAAATAGCATTACATATGATTTTAAGATTAAGCCATCCATTGCTGTCGGTGTGTCTTTCAAAACTAACGTTTTTACATCAATAGCCCGTATTCAAATCCAGTGTCTCCATTCATGTCAGTTTAGTACAACCGTTAACTTGCAGAGACTTGAAACTGTCTTTTTTATTTATTTATTTTTTTTAATTTTTATTTAAGTAAGTTACCTGTTTTTGTACAAGACAACTGGACCCTGATGTTTTTGCAAACTTTAAGACTTTTTCTTTCAGAATTAGATTCCAGAAGACTTTTTTTTTCTTTTTCTTTATCAGCTTTAAAACAATTTCAAATTCCTAGCTTTTCTACACATTATTTATGGCGACCAAAGAAAACATTGAATTCTCACATTGGTATCGCACAATGTGCGGCTGTGACCACGAAGTCCTCTTTCACCAGTGCCCCTCCACAGCTATGGCGACCTCGGATTTGCAGCGAGGCCATGTACGGGCGCGAATGTGGGGCAGCATCTCTGCCTCCAACAATACGAGAACCATCAGCCCCTAAAACACAAAATATAGCATTGTTTACTTGTGTTAATCAAAGTTAATATTGCGCTGTCAGCAAATGTAGTGTAAAAAACCAAAAATCGTATTACATATTAAAAAAAGACATTACAAAGGAAATAATGCTGGCTATTTGGCTGCTTTTAAGTTTGTTATCACAGCAAAGCTTACCACCGAGGACAAAGAACAGCAGAAGTAGGAGGCTGACTGCCATGGTCTCCAATGAAATCATTCCGTTTTTCTCTTCGGTTTATACATGTTGGCGAAGGAAAACCTGTTGCTTATTTTGTGGTCTTTATTGCCCCAGTGTAACGTAATATTGGTTTCTTTGAAATAAGTTGTCGTTGAGATTGCAAAAGACTTGGTTTTAGATTTTTAAAACAGGTTTTCACAATCGATACAAGACTGTGGTGGACTTTATTATTGGCTTTAAAGATTTTTAGAAAGAGGCGCACAATGCTCAGGAAGTTCAGGTTGTCTTACACTACGTGTTGCCCCAAATCAAGTCCTGCAATCAACTGAAAGTTGTACACTTTTTCAGCAAATATTAACATTTTGGATAAAGTCCAAATTGTCTAAGGCATTCTTGCTTAGATCTAAATTTAGCAAAGTATTGAGAACTATTTCACCTTCCTCTTTTCTCTCTGGTTTCCTCACCGTTCTGTCAAAATGATTATTGTTAAGAAAGAATGTAGTTTTGCGCGACACGTTGCATTATGCAAAACCACATTCTTTTCCTCAGCCTCAGAGTAATTCTGCTTTAACATGCAGCTGAGTTTCTCAGCTGTGTGAGATTAAAAGTGAGTTTTTTTCAATTCTTCATTAAAATAGTGTCAAACTTTGATTAGTGTGCTTGTAATGTAATGCAGTTTTACATGAGTATGAAGTACACTCAGTGAGAAACAAAGGCCTTTTGAGTTTGTGTTGAGCAAGCACAAATTAAGTTAGATTTAGTCAGCGTAGAATTTGTAGACCTTAGAGAGATTACATTATACATTTGGCAATAAGGGGCTAATAAAGCAGAAATGTGTGCAGATGTTTGCAAGACACTCAGTCTGTCTTCTTGTGGTGTCTAGACCCCTCCATCTTTTTAAAAAAAATGTTGACCTCTTAGCCACATAATAAATATATGATCATTTTTAATCTTGTTTTTTTTTAAGCAACTGGTGCCACAGCAGCCTGAAGCACATTAATTATAATGAACAGACAGTAACAGGTTTAACACAAGTGTGCCACATTAACATATCATCACTCGTCTTCCTTCATGTCATTCACCATTTATTCACACTTTTGCATTTAGTATACAGGACACTGGGATTCTCTTTATCTTTCAATAGTTTTTGGTTCTTTTGGACCTCATTCTCCAATTGTTTACAAGTATTATTTAGCCACAATAAGTAATAATCTACAAATGATTAGCACTGATGGATATACAGTGAGGCTACCTTCTACCAGCTCCTGCTGACTCTGCTCTTTCCACGTCCTTCCATTTCAGCAACACACTGTTGAATATCCAACTTTCTGTTGGGTACTATTTACTATGATTTTTTTTAACATGCAATTGGTTTAATTGAGATTTGTGTATTTTTAATCTTTTTCGTTTGGTTATGTTTATTTAATTTAGATTCGTTATCAAGTTCATTTTTGCAACTGTGGCAGTCGGTTGCAAAGCGGTTTGCAGAGGAAGCAGAAAGGGTCGGCAGACTGAAGCAGCTTCAGTAAGGCCCCCTATTTGAAATTTGCCAATGAATGCATAGCGGGGAATCAGCTGAGTGTCAGCTGATTCCCGGTCTCGAGATCATCTGTTGATCCGTCAAGAGAACCAAGCTTGACTTCATGGCCTGCCTGAACTAACGCTTTGCTCAATTATACTATCTATAAATAGTATATTATTTAGTTATTGCAGTACCCTGTGATTATCTCCTATTTTTTTATTGTGACCCTTTGTTCTATTTGAATGTAAGTATATATGGCTCCCCCTCTGGTGCACTGGCACCAAATATGTCCCTTGAGTCTTGTAGAAATGTTGCAATTGTTAAAATGATGATGGCAATACCATATAACTGGACAATCCAGTTCACTAGAACTCACCGAGCCTTCACCTGAGACATAATCATTCTCTATGCTGTTGTTTTTTGTCTTCTGATCAAAAGAATAAAATTAGACAGGGTATGTGAAATACATTTTTATTTCAAATTTTGCTCACACTGACATTGCAGTTAGACACACCAGCATACTTCCATATCACAATTATGCAAAAGAAAAACTTTGAACAAGGTTTTTAGCCTTTGATAGTACTTTTGATCCAGGGAAGGTATTTTGAGATGTCGGTATAGATGTTGGGAAAATCTGGGTAGTCACAGTTGGAGAGCCTGTTGAAAGACACGACACCAACAGCTGCGTCGTTGCACACCAGAGGACCACCAGAGTCACCCTGCAAGAAGAAGGAATCGTATTTTGTTATTCTACATTTAACATGTTTGTATCATTTATATACATTAAGCAACACTTTCTACAAAAAGACGAAACGTACCTGACAGAATCCTTTATTTGCTGGATAGCCACCTGCACAGATAACATTGTTAGGAAGACCATTCCATTTGCTGGTACAGAGTTCTTTGTTGATGACAGACACATGCACCACTCTCAGGTCATCAACAGGGCTACCATGAGTCCTAGTTTTTCCCCATCCAGCCACACTGCACGTCTCGTTTTCCTTGATGTTCATTTCAGCAGCTGGAAGTTGAATTGTTTGTATTTTGCTCCCCAGTTTAGCTTTTTTAGACAGCTGGAGACACACGAAATCAGAAAATAAACATTAAAAGCCAGCGATGCCTTTGTTCTTTTTTATTTATCATACTGCAACGTAGGTGTGGCAGGACATTTATAATTTGATTTTGTTAAGTTACAATGCCACTGATACATCATAGCCCACCACAAAATAATACTACAACGGAATTAATATAACTAGACCACAACATTTTATCACATAAGATTGTTGCTTGCATGAATATGTACTTACTTTCAGGAGCATGATATCATTACCCAGGCCAACGTTCGCAAAAGATTCGGGCTTGAAACTCTTTTCGATGTTTATTATGTCATGCTGGGTCTTGAGGTTGTGGGTGCCGAGGACAACATGTGTCGGTTCGCTGAATTAATAATTGGGAGGTTATCTGTAATTTTTCAAAAATGTATTTTGTATGACATGAATAGAAATAGCAAGACTGATAACTCACTCATGCATACAGTGTGCAGCAGTGACCACAAATTCGTCAGTAATGAGAAATCCTCCACAGACATGACCAATGTTGTTCTGCACCGAGGCCATGTACAACATTGTGTTCTCCACAGCCTTTGACCCACCTATGATGTGACTTCCATGTGCTGCAAAGACAAGTAAAAGTCCAAAGTAGGTTAATGTCCCATTAAATGGTTGGATAATAATAGTCAGTTTCTGAATTCTTACCGATTCGTCCCAGACATGTCAGAATGTGGAGAAGCAGAAACTTGTGCAGCCCGTGCATGATGCCAGCGAGACAATGAACCTGTTTCCTTTGAGTCTTTTATATAGCAGTTTGCTTTGGTGGCTATGATAATCATCTGTCTCATTTTGACTTCAAACCACATCCTTGCATGTTTGCGGTGTGTATTAAACTGTCATTAGTCAGATGCACATATGTTATGTTATCAGTATGAGATGATTTTATCACTCCCTGCAAGATTGACAGATGCTTCATGAAACATGTTCATTTTACGATTTGTGTTAATTACACTTCTAATTGTAAGTCCTCAATGAACAAAGGATTAACCTCTGAAATGAGACAGAGGTTTCAATAAAGAAAGTCAGTGTCGGTAAACTGCCATAACTGGCCATTTATGATACAACTCGGAGAGAAGTCAGGGCCAAAAGAGCCAACCACCCACTGTTGGGCCATTGGGAGGGTGCTACCTGAATGACAAAAGAAATCCAAATTAAATAGAAACACAATGCTGTATGTTCGAACACACTATCAAGAGTGAGTGAACTCCCAGCCCCCGGACCATATAGGACTAAAATTAACTAATGAAACACACACCAAAAAATAATGCCAGTCAGCGCTGTTCCTGTAGATATAGCACTTTAAAAAAATGAGTTGGAGATAACCATTAATAATTTGCAAAACTAAAATTACCTTACATACCTTGACCAGTTTCTTTTCAGCTTTTCAACCTACAATAAAAGTTATTAGAGGCCCATTGTATCATAATGATTAAAAAGTGCACTACTTCAGGGTGTGTCAAACCAGTAAAACAAGAAATGACAAAACTAAAACAAAAAAACCCCAACAACAGGTAAGTAAACAAAAACAGTCGAACTAAATGAAGGGAGAACACACAGCACCATAATATCAGCCTGCAGTCTCACTTACAGTTGATTATGAGGCCTCTTATTCATTTTTTTCTGATGTACCTGCATTGACATAGCCCCACTTCTGCATATTTCAATCTTTGGTGGATCTTCCTGTCTTTTTTAATATTTAATCACATCAAATTATCTTTTGTTGGATCTGAAATGAAGCAGAAAATCAAAGTGGTGGTGTTTCACAGCAGACATTTTGACAGACCACCGCAGGATTAGGTGTAATAATGATTGCTGCGTTCCACTCGGCGAATCTTGCGAGATCAGTGTCATGGCTTGCTGTGATATTTAATGGAACTGAGCTATTAATAATTTAACCTGTACTTAAATCAAGCCAAAATGCCTGCCTTGAAAAAAAATACTGTTTTTAAGGCAAATTTGCCAACACATATGGACATGTGCACCAGAAATGTTCTCTGGCCTTGTATTGTTTGAAACAACTAATTGCTATAACTGTGACGTTGACATGTGTTTGTGTAACATCAGTTGCAGGTGCAATAGCTACATTGAGTAATTCGTTGAATGGCACCGTGGAAAATATCCTCAGCGGTAAGAAGGCGGAGGCAGCACCATTCGCAAAGATTACAGTTTTTCCTTTACGGTGAGGACCGCTGCTCTCTGAGCAGTCATGTTCACTTTTCTGTGTTGGTTAGTATTATAGTTTGTTTGAAATGCATTATAAATATCATGGCAGAGATAAACTTTGGATCCAACAAATATGGGGTGTAACAGAAGGCTTCTCATTTCCCTCAATGAGAAGACCTGGAGTTGATGATTATGACGTTCATCATATAGTTTCTTTCCCATCTTCCTTAGATATGGTCAGTCCCAACTCACCCTCACACTTCTTTATTGTGTAGCTTGTGGATTACATTTTGGAGATTTGTACACTACTATGTACAGTACGTATACTGTTCTCTTTCTTATGTCGTGAGAACTGGGAGGCACTGTTCTGCTTGTAAATCTGGTGGTGCAACAGGATGAAACAAACAATGTGATTAGTATAATATAATATGATTAGTTTTATTTGTTTACTTTTTGGATCTTCTTGTCTCCCCTTTAGTGAATACAACTCACTCACATCAAAAGAACTTCACTTGCTTTAATCTAACCAGTGAAAAGCACAGATGCAAAACTAAGATTATTTGGAGTGGAAACACTTGACTCAGCCCGTAGCCTTGACACATTTCTTTGAAATGTGCAGATGAACCACAGAAACCTCTTGTGATCAGAATTACATTTACGCTTTAGTGCTCTGCAGCCTTGTTTAGTACAAACACGAAAGCACACAAACACACGTAGACTCAAGTTGACATCTGTTGAATTATGTTTTGTATGTTTTATGTATGTTTTTTTCCCTCAGAAACCTGGTAAAAATAAATGTGCATTTAAATATACTGCACATGAATGAAGCTGTTGCTGTTTGCACCTCATTACCCAGCAGAGAAGGCCAGAGTAAGAGTTTTTGGATCATTAGCTGGTGCTACTCCAACAGTTGAGCTGTTTCATGAAACTGTCAATATATTTTTGCCAACTGCAGTGCTAAAAAGTCAATGAAACATAAACACTGACTGTGACATCCATGCCATCTGTTACACAAATCCTATCACCCTTCACCACCTCGTGTCTTTATGGATCTCTAATGCTTTTAACTTCACTTCTTGGAATACAAATTACTTGCACTCTCTTGCCTGGGGCAAGCTTAGACAACAGATAAGAAAGTGAATGTTTAAAACTCAAAAGTGCAGTGACAGAGCAGCCAACATACAATTTCTTTCTATCTCTCAGCTTTCCAAAGCTCTTTTTGGACCCCCTCGTCTCCTGGATACTACTCTGCCACAGGAGGTGTCAGATGAGTTTTATAAATGAAGAACATAAAAGAAACACCAATATTCTTTGGTGTGGATGTACTCAAAACAGCCCACAGAAGCATGTCTTTAAATTCTGTGACAAAGTAGATGAACCTCAGAAACTAGGTTCAGGTTTGAGCAACAGTGTTCTCGCAGTCACAGTTATGAAACTAATGTTCAAGTTACATTTTGTTTTTCAATAAAGGACAGCTAACAGTCAAGCAATACATGTCACTGTACTAACTGACCAAAATATGTTTAAGTGTCATACAAATTTTATCAAGTGAAGTGTCTGACTTTAGCCAAACATAACCATATGTACATCGAGAAATATAGCTGCAGCACATGCAGGCAAACATGCATAAACACAAACAGTTGTTATACATTTAGCATTTATGTCGAAGTCAAAACAACAAACTCCATCTGAAATACTGTATTTCTGATTTCACATTTGTTTTGCATTAGAATATTAATAACTTTACTTTTATTCTGTGCACCATCTGTAGAAATGAGAAAAGTTGTGTAGTAAACTTTTCAGTGCTCTGTGCAACCAAAAATCACATATACATCAAACTTACAATGAAAGGTTTTGTGACTATCATGTTAGAAATAGGTTAGGTTAGGTTAGGTAGTTACTTTATTAATCCCCGAGGGGATTTTTTTTTTTTTTTAATATTTTTTTATAGGACCTTTCATTTCTTACTCTCTAACTTAAAATTGTTTCCATGTTCTGATGAAACTGAAACAACAGGCAACAAAACAGTATTTGAAGTTGGACTTTTATTTTGCCTTTCCAATAAAGAGCTAACATTTGAAGAAATACTTCTGCAATAAAAGGAAGGTGTGCTGTGCTGTCATATATTTAACATTTTTTCTTCTTGAGAATATTTTTGATCCAGTGCAGGTATTTTGATGTATCTGTATAGATGTTGGGTACATTTGGGTAGTCACAGTTTTTACGCATGTTGAAAGACACAATACCAGCTGCGACCCCGCCACACACCAGAGGACCACCAGAATCACCCTGTGAAAAGAAGGAGGCTTTATTTGTTCATCCATTACTTAAGACGATAGAAACCAGATGATAACTTCTGTGAAAAGTCAGAAACCTACCTGACAGAACCCTTTGTCCGTGCCATATCCACCTGCACAGGTAACATTGTTTGGAAGGTCAAATTTGATCTTTTTCCATTCATTTTTACAGTCCTCCAGGCCAACAACACGCACATCTGTCACTTCAAGCCCATCAACAACTTTTCCACCAGTTTTTGTGAAACCCCATCCAGCAACACGGCACTTTGCTCCGTTTTTCACTTTAAAATCTGTCTTTGGCAGTTGAATCGGTTGCACTCTGTTGTCCAGTCGGGCTTTCCTAGAAAGCTACAATACAGGAAATCACAAATTGAAAATTGAAAACCAGCAGATACTGACTCTGATACACTTCTTTATTTTCCATC
Organism: Embiotoca jacksoni; assembly: GCF_022577435.1. Taxonomy (NCBI): domain Eukaryota; kingdom Metazoa; phylum Chordata; class Actinopteri; family Embiotocidae; genus Embiotoca; species Embiotoca jacksoni. The sequence continues at coordinate 2,193,296 of NW_027185296.1, read as the reverse complement.
TGACCTCAAGTTTAAAAAGATTTGTCCTAAACAATGTAAATAATTAAAATACATGTGATCCTTATGGACAGTTAGTTTAAATAATACATACTTACTTTGAGGAGCATGATGTCATCACCATTTCGAGAACTGTCAAAATTTGAGTACTTGCATCTCTTTACAGTGTATCTCATTGTGTCATCTTTAATCTTCTTCAGATTGTGGGTTCCGAGAACAACACTTGTAGGATTCCTGAATGAGTGATCATGAAGTGGTAATCAGTATTTTATTAAGATCAAAGTTAGTAAATCTGATGAGAAAGTGAATAAAATTTCAATTGACACACAGCTTATAAACTTACTGATTGTCACAGTGTGCAGCGGTGAGCACAAAGTCTTCACTGACAAGAAATCCTCCACATACATGACCTCCTTTGCTTTGCACCGAGGCCATATAGAGCATCATGTTATCCGGGACCTTTTTACCTTTAATGATTTCACTCCCATGAGCTGCAAAAATAAGAGGACAGAAGGATGAATTAATGTCTCATATTTTTAACTTAGAGTAATAATTATATATTTTTTGAAATCTTACCATTTTGTCTGAGACATGTCAGAACATAGAAAAGCACAAGGTTGAGCAGAGTGCACTTCATGTCGACAAGAAACTCAGCCTGTAATCTTTGAGGAGTCGAGTTGACCCCTTATATGCAGCCTGTGGGTTTTAAACTACTTCACCTTGACTTGTTCATCCGCATCGTTCATTGTTTTAAAATTCGGAGTGCGTGTGGTCAGTAAAGAGATGAGGTCTCATGCAGCAGTAGACACTTTTACAGGAAATATAATGCCTGTGGTTCTGCTGCCTGAGATGCATGAAGCGCCTTAAGTTCATGTGATACGTGATCAGACGGTGAAGAGTTCATAACTCAGCCTGTTTGATTATTCAATGTTTCCCTCCTACATAATAGCACCTTTTCCTCTTTATTTCTTTTAGACTTTAAAAAGTGAAAAATAAAACCATTCCCATGACTTAACTGTGACGTTTGGCCTGTTTGAGAGCTTCTGTTCCCGTAATGTTGCACCTGTCAGTCAATGTTTCAATTAGTCTCACAGATATGACTGAGAAGAGCAACATTTAAACCTGTGGTTTCTGTGACTAATTTTCAAAGTGAGCATCATGACTCAGCGTGTCATTTCTCGTAACTATTGTGGAACATGTCCGCAAATGATGTAATGTCTCTGACTGGATAGGCTGCTGCAAAGGTCATTTTGGACCATGTTGGTTCTCATCACTTTTTAAGCATCGTACTACTGTACAAACTACTGCAAATAATGCAAGTTTTATGCATATATATATATATATATATATATATATATATATATGATGGACATTAATTATTGCTATTGTTAGTAGTATCATTGTTTTTTGTTTCAATGAATCATATTGTCCTGTGTGTCCTATGTTTCCCTCCCTGGAAATAAGACTTTCTTTTATTTCAATTCACATAGAAGCCTGATGTCACCTGGGACTCTGAAGATTTGTAGATATCTGCTGACAGTAAGGAGCAGGGTGTCCTTCCCAGGTGCAGTATTCTTATAAGATGAGTGTTTGCACTCCTTTATCCTGTATGTCAATATGTCATTCAATCCTCTGGGAACTGTGGATGTATAAAACGACAGTACTGTTCCTGTGTAAATAATGATTGACAGAATTATTTAAATCATATCTTGGTGAATAAAAGATTACTGGAAGAGAAGAGGTCACAAAGGCTTTGCTGAAGAGGACCTTTATTGTTATGCCTTGGGTTTGTTCTGCGCCTTTTTGCCATTTATGATTTCACTTTAAGAGTTGAAATGAAGATATAAATTAAAAGAAACAAGTCAGGTGTGGAGTATAGCAACACCTCTCACCCCCTCCGTGAGACTGTAGGAGCTTTAAGCAGTTCCCCCAGTGGCAGACCGCAGGTCATTTGTTCACACGGCTGTCTGACTATTCAACACCACCATAAAATAACTTTGGACTGTTCATTTCATTTCATTTCATAGCACCTGACACTTTCCATTCATCCCAAGCTGTATTTATTTATTTTAATTTAATTGTATTTGTTTTTGTGTATATAGTCTTTGTGTGTGTGTGTGTGTGTGTGTGTGTGTGTGTGTGTGTAATTATTTATTCATTGATCTTATTTTCACTTTTTGTCTAAAATAATTATTTTTATCTATCTTATTTTATGTATACGTATTTGTTAATTTGTTCTTACTGTGTGCACCTTTTTTGTGTTTCTATGCTGCTGTGATAACTAAATTTCCCCACTGTGGGATTAATAAAGTCGAAGTTATATAAGAATAAAATTTTATAACTTTACTACTTGTTCCAGAGCATGTGATAGAAAGTTGTGCAGAGCACGTTTTACATATTCAGCAAACTCAACCTGCTGTTTGGGGAGTCAAGTCGACCTCTTGCACACCACAGTTTGTTTAGCAACCTTTGCAACCAGTAATTGTCTTTTATCTATCTTTCCAGTTGTTTGCAGATTTCCCAATCAAAAAAATCAGTCAACTAAATTATTTGATACAGGCATCTAAGTGCATCGTAGTATGATAGAATATTATTACAGCTTGCTTCCTTAAAAACTACTTGGTTAACTGGTGTGGTTTCTATATGTAGTTAAGAAAAATGCAAACATTCTCCACAAACCTTCACAAATGTAAAACATTTCCCTTATGTTTAGCAAAATGCAAATATGTGTTTGATCTTATAGTTTGATGTTGCTGTTGATCCATACTGCTTTCTTTCTTTTTGTTGATTAGATTGACAAGGGTAAGAGTAAGTAAGTTTATTAGTAGATTGGCAGACATCACATGCATTACATATTACTTATGTCAAAGTCAACAAAAATCATATTCTACTCAGACATAGTTTATGTAATTTACAATAGGGATTCAATATTTGTCATATTCATTTATTACATTTAATTCTAAATTTACTTTTATTTAGCATCTCTGACACTTTCATTCACTTTATTTATTTAGTTTGGACCAAATATTATATTATTTTATTGTATTATTTATGTAGCCCCATGAAATAAACTCAAGGATAAACACGTGAAGCAAACACACACACACACACAGCACCAATGTTCTTTGGTTTTGATTCTACAAGATAAAGATACGTTCTTTTAAATTTCATGACAATCTTGATGAACCTCAGACACCACAGTCTGCAGATGCAGAAATTGAGCACATGCAGTCTCTTGATGTTATAACAGGCCAGAATTGAAAATGTTTTTAAATAAAAGTTTTATAAAACGCTAATCTTTTTTTCTTTTATAAAAGCTAATCTTTTTTTTTCTTTTATAAAACCTCATCTTTTTTTCTTTTATAAAAGCTCATCTTTTTGACTGAAAAATTGTACCAATATTTTCCGAGATGTCAGAAAATGAAACATCAGAAATTTGTATATGGCATGCATTTTGCTTAGAGTACAAACAAAGTGATGTCTTTCAAGAGGCCAGCTGACCACTTTATAGAGACTTTGTTGTTGTTTTGTGGTTTTCACTTTCTTGACCTACACTTCCCCTGTCTGTCTGCTTCAAGTTTCATGTGTCTTGCTATGTGGTTTTAGTTTGTTTTTTGAAGGCCCCCTGTCTTTGTTTCATTGTTAAGATACTATTAAGTTTAGTTGGATGAATTTAAAAGGAATACGATTTCAATATATATAAATTTGTAGCTTTGCTGTTTCCTGTTTCCAGCAGTGTTGGTTGTTATGAAATATTCTACCTTGACTAGGAGCTTGCAGGTGCTGTAACAACCCCGATGGTAGCTACAGCAGCACCCCCAAGACATTTCTGTGGTTTGTTTATAATTTTTGATTTTAATGAGAGAATTCGAAAATCTAGATTTTTAAAAGTGAATAAATCTCGTGATTAAAAAACTGTTTATTTATAGACTAAAAAAAAAAAAAGCCAACACAGGTGACCTGATTCGGCCAATGGATGGAGCCACATTGAACCCGTGACCTGACATATACTTCTTGTCAGCCAGTGCGCGATGATTTGGTAACTTAGCATTAGCAAAGTGCCGCTTTTCTAAATTCATAAAAGTCCATGCGTGGAGACTCGTTCAAAACATGGAGATGGAAGTGACTGTGAAGCTAATAGGACGCATATTGGTGAAGGTAATGAGTGTCACGAAGGTGTAGACACAACTTTAGTAGCCACTGGCCAGGAAGGAGGAGGACCTGCCAACATGGCTGCTGAGGATGGTAACACTCCTATATATATTAGTGATCAGTACCAGGAGACCCAGGAAGGCCAGTTCTTCCTAAATACCCCGCGTGGCGATTTAGGAATCAGCTGACATTTTTTTTAATATAAAATCTGGTTGGATTGAAATGCATGGTGACTATACAACCTGTCCAAGGATGCAGTGTTTTGATAAACTACTTGATGAGCAGTGGAGACCCTGGAAACAGAAAACTGCACTGTTGGCTGCAAACAGATGCTGGATACTGATAAAACCTCTAATGTCTTCAACGTACAACAACAGACACATCGTTTAAAAAAAATAAATATATATATATATCTAATGGTAAGTAAGTGATTTTTCCACCTCTGTTGCCTGTTATAAATGTAATAAGACTGTACAATAACTCACCTCTGGCAAAATCCATCACACAACAATAACACTGTTGTCTGTGTTCTTGGTTGTTTGTATATAATATATATATATAGATATATACTGTACTGTATATACTGTGCATTTTATATTTTATATTTTTACTGCTATTTTATTGCTTTCTATTCTATTATTATCTATTGCTTCCTGTATGCTGCTGTAGCGAAACAATTTCCCCTCGGGGATTAATAAAGTAACTACCTAACCCAGGGGTCTCAAACTCGCGGCCCGCGAGACGATATTTTGTGGCCCCCACCTTAATATGAAAGTTTAATGTTAGTGCGGCCCGCGAGTTTTATATGAATGGCACTTTACAGTGTTGTGTGCGGAGCTGAACGAACCTACCAATCACGGTGGGGTATATGGCTCTCGGGGGCGGGACATCGACCGGGCTTGATGCAGGCAGAGAAACATTTCTCAATGACTGAAAGTTACAGCAGCTTTGCCGTGGAGAGTTTTCTTCCGTGCCTGGCTGGCTGCCTCGTTTCTATCAGGCAAACGCGGACATTCGTCCCAGCGCGCTGCGTTCACAACACTTCCAAAGAAAAAGTTTTTTAAGTTGCTGCCCAGCGGGACATTATACGTATATATGTCTCTCTCTGACAAAATAAATCAAAGTGATGCGTACGCGGCGAGATAAAAGAAAGGAAATAATGTAGCCTAATGTGGTCTGCAGTCACATACCGACACCTGTCCGTCGGCAATAACAGTCTCCGATAACCCGGACCAATTATAGGGTCGCACCGTTATTTGGGGGGGGTCATTATTTTTTTTATTTGCATTGCCTCACACGATGAACACTACATGTATTTCTATATGATGTCATAAACACGGCTAAACACGACAGTGACACCAAGTGGAATTAAAATATATTCCACAGCCCCAAACATGTCTTTTTCAAAGCCTGCAGTGAAGAGAAAGGTTGGTGATGAGCACAGACAATCCCAGGAAAAGTGGGAGATGCAATATTTCTTTGTTGAGCACAGGGGCACCCCGACGTGTCTTATTTGCACAGAGAAAGTTGCGGTGCACAAGGAATACAATTTGAAACGTCATTACACAACTAGACATGCTGAGGAGTATGCAAAATACCAGGGATGCTATGCGAGAGGAAGCGCTGCCAGGTCTCTAGCAGCAAGGAGTAGGCAAGAGAAGCCATGTTCAGAAGAACAGTTCATGTTCTTCAATGTTCCATTCATGTTCAGGACAATTCATGTTCAGAAGAACCCATTGAGGTTAAAGAACTGTTAATAAAGACGTTTAAATCTGAATACAGCAGATATAGAAGACTGAAGAAACCACACATAGTTGCTGACTAGAGAAATCTAATTATTATTATTTTATTTATTACTGATTTATTTACTTATTAATTCTTAATTTGTTTATTTATTTTTTCATCTTATTTTGTGTTAAAAAAAATTAAAAATAAAGACATTTGAGAAGATTGGAATTTTTTTAACAAAGCTTTTCTTGTGGAATACCCAATGCGGCCCAGCCTCACCCAGACTCTGCCTCCAGCGGCCCCCAAGTAAATTTTGAGACCCCTGACCTAACCTAACCTAACCTAATGGATTTGGTGGTTCAGGCACTCTGTGATGCTCATTCATTTAACATCAGGCCTGCTGAACTGAGCACTGCTGATTGATTAATCCAGATGTTTGTAACTATATACCCTATTCCATGTACGTTTTACTACATATTGCTTTTCTCTTTCTATATCGACATCTGGATCATATCAAATGAAATGCAGTGCAGCATGTAGGCCATGTTCAGCTAATCTGTTGCTCATGTTTCTTCGATCAATAATACATGGTATCCAGCAGAGGGCCAGAGTTCACTGCAAGACTTTTAAAGTTGCTCTGCTCTTCGACCATCAGAGGGAGCCACGTCTCCATCAGTGGAAAGTCTTAAATAGAGTTAGAATGTTAAAGCATGTTGAGATGTTAACCCTCCTGTTGTCCTCGGGTCAAAATGACTCGCAGCTGTGTTCAGCCAAGTTCTATTTTATTTCTATATTTTTTTTAATATTTTTTGGGGGATCATTGGTCATCATTCTTTAAAGAAACCCTCACAGCCTCCTCGTCACCAATGATCCCCAAAAAATATGAAAATAAAATAGAACTTGGTTGAACACAGCTGCGGGTCATTTTGACCCAAGGACAACAGGAGGGTTAACCATTTAGGAAAAACAATAATAAGGGTATCCTCTTACAAATAATGTAGTTCGTGTCTGGTCCAAATATGAACAAATCCAAGTAATTTACAAACTTGGAAAGGAATGTATGCAAAGGAAACACCATCTTAGTGAAGAATCAAACAATTGAATGTCATGATTCAAAGATGACCTGGAAATAAGACAAGTTTCATATGAAAGAATTCCACAAAGACCAAATATGTCTAGATTTACTTCTCTTACAGTCTATCTGCACAGGTCTCACTGTAGCCTACAGTAAATTAATGTTGCCACTACTACTACTACCCAACATTCCCGTAGTTCCCTGTGGCGGCCTGTATTATCAATATTATGAGGTTCAGCGCACTTCTCTGCAAGGATTATAGATGCAGCCTTTAACAGGGCTGAGACCTGGGTAACTGTAGGCTACAGTAATATCAATACAGTTGTGATTCATTGTTCTTTCCGTTTGACATAGTTTCCTCTGGCTTGATGGCTGTCTGCAGATAATTTGTTGGAAATTTGAAGATTGTATGTAAAAGTCTTTGTTGTGGGAATCATGTAATGAGGATGCACTGCACTGACATTGTTTTGTGTCACTATCATGCACTCTCAAAATAAAAAAATAAAAGTTTTTGGCTTTGCCCACATATTAGTATACTTATTGTTGTGCTGTGATACATGGATTACTTTCACTTTAGTAACACCTCCCAGCTTGTCCAGACATAGGCGGCTACAGTACGGAAGAAAATGAATTCAATTATTTATTTTAAATCCATAGTTTCAGCCAGGATTTAAGTGGAAGATTGTTGGATGTAGCATCCTAAAGTGTTCCAGTCAGAGTCAAGTTCTTGCTCCTACGTTATGATGATAGACCTTAAAAGAGGAAAGTGAAATTTACACATGCTTATTTTTTGATACAACCCACAGGTTTTAATCCAATAAAAACCTTTTCACCTGGTTTATTTCAAACCCACTCCCAGCACAAAAGACAGCAGAAACTGACACCGTGCCTAAAGAAAATACACCTGTTAATCTTTGAAGTGAAAAAACACTGCAGCACTGAAGAAATATCACCATGCATGCAGTGACAAAACACAGAGTCTGTCTGGTTTCACTGGCATGAAGAATTACTTCACACACACAGCGGGGCTTGAGGAGCAGGGTGGATAGGCTTTGGCGCAGCTCAAACTTTGCATGAAGCGGCACCGACTTTGGTCTTTTCCAGTCACTTACAGCCAAAGACAACCTCATGATGTTGACCGGGACCTTGGCCAATATGTGGCTGGCCTGCCTCAGCTAACCAAACTCTATAGAAGGAGCCCCTTTAGGTGGCCACCACCTTTTTCAGCTATCCTCTTCGATTTATTCATTTGTTACATATTTTTGATAGTTTACCTGTCACCGGAGCGGTGCAACCTTCGTGCTTTCGTGTGAGTAAAAGTCTGCCCGGTGTAAACTCTCGCCAAAGTACCGCGACCAACAAGCATGATCATGCAGCTGAAACTACATGAAGAGCCATAGTGATGTTCGGCCAGTGTCGCCTGTATCTCCACTATATCCAGAGTCACAAACAACTGCCCCTATACACCCAGTGGCCATTATATCACAGTGTACAGTATAATGCAATCCAATACGACAGCTGTCCGGCCTTTACGAGTACTATAGTTCTAAAATGTGTTAATTCAACTGTTTATAATTGAGATCATGGTGGACTGCGTCATATTTGAAATGTGTTTCTGAAATTCTTCCTACCTCATGTCTGTAAACAATCAAAAAATATTAGAGAACCCTCTCAATGTAACACGGTGTCATGAGGTGGTGTTAGAACGGACCCAAATGCACACACACAGCAGATGACTTGAGCATATGTTTATTTCCAACACGGAGCAGGAGAATAGTCAGGTGGTGATTATGATTAGTCTGATACGACATCACTTCAAGTGTCTTGTTTTTGTTTGAACAGTGTTTTCCACCAAAGCCTTCGTATGTCCTTCTACCAATCTCAACCTGATGCACACTTAACTGTTCCACATTATTCCTGCGTTTATCTGTTGAAAGGTTTGTAAGGATGTCGGATCTGTGCAAGGTCAAAGATACGTGCTATATTTCTTGCAGTGTGTGAGAAGAGATACCTCCCTCATAATCATTCAGCAGTGTACACGATGAAATTGCAGCCAGCAGCTAATTATCTTAAGTTAGCATAACACTGGATGTAGTAACAGCTAGGCTGGCTTTCTCCAGGGTTTAAAAAAAACAAAAAAACTGCTCACCAAGACCTCTAAAGCTCACAAATTAACATGTTGTTTGTTTAATTTTGAGTTGCTTGGTAACCTCATGGTGAAGACAATTACTCAAGGAAGTCTCCGCACCAGGCCAAGAAATAGCAGCAGCACATAACCACCCATGAAACCACAATTTGTCTATTTTTTTTGAGGATTTGGTTTACATAAAATTGTTCAAACGTGGTAATTATCAAGCATAATTGTACTAATAATATTACAAATGTTTATTTATATAGCACTTCTCTGAACTCATGTGACAAAGTGCTTCACATACAAACAAGCCATAAAAACAAAAACAACCGACACAGTTAAACAAGTAACGCAATGACTGAGTAAGATAAACCATAAAACAAATAAAACAGTTACCGTTTAAAAAGGGGAAAAAAAAAAGTAGATAACTAAAATCAGGAAATGCCCTCCAATAAAAGATAAATTAAGAATATTTAAAAGATGTCACTGACTTTGCTCAATGATTTCTTCAGTCAGCTCACTCCATAACTCGGGGGCTCTGACAGCGAACACTCTGCATTGTTTAGTTTTCAGATAAAAGTCTTTTGTCTGAGGATCCCGGGATACCTACAGGCTGGTATGCAACAATGATGTCAGATAAATAGGATGGAGAGAGACCATGGTGAGTCAAGTAAAAGAAAAGTCAAGATCTTAAAATCAATTCTAAAACATGCTGTTAGCCAGTGGAAGGAAGCTAAAACAGGTGTGATGGGGTCCTTGGACTTTTTTTTTTTAAAGTCTCAGTTCTCTACCCCCTGGAGTTGACTAACTGATTTGTGATTGAGGCTAGTGAAGCAGCTGTTGCAATAGTTGAGGTGTGAGATAAAGGCGCGATAAATGGTCTCTGAGAAACTTGATTGCAATTTTGAGATCATTGTAAGACGATGAAAATATGATTGTGTGAGCTTTATGATATGGTGTTCAAAACCCAAGTTGCTACCAAGATTTTTTTGAAACAGGTGTAATGCGTTTTTAGAATGGGCCAGCAGATGGCAGAATTTGTTTAGTTAAGTGCTGAAAACCAACTAAGAACCTCTGTTTTGTTGAAATTAAGCTTGAGTAAATTTTGTAACATCCAGTTTTTAGCATCATCAAGGCTGTCATATAAAGAATGCAGCATGCCGGGATCAGGGTCTCTAACGGGCAGATAGATCTGCGTGTCATTAGCGTAGCAGTAGAAGGAAGCAACATATTTGTGAATGATTAGAAAATAAAATTAGACCCAACACAGACCCCTGAGGGACACCATACTTTACAGTGGAGAAAGATGACCGAAAGTAATTAATGGCAACACAGAAGCTCCTATTGGCCAAATGTGAAGGAAACCACTTTAGTGCTGTAGCAGATATTCCAACCCAGCGCCTTATGGTGCTTGTAGGTTGATTTTTTTTTTTTTTTTTTTACCTTTGCAGAGAACCAGGCTAACTGTCTGCTTGTGTTTTTAGGTTTTATTCCAGGCAAAGCACACCATCTGCAGGCTCTTGCTTTATGTTTCCCATATCAGACAAGATTAGCCTTGACACACAACTCTCAGCAAGAAAGCCAATAATCGTGTTTCTGTTCTTTAATATCACCATTTTGAGGACCAACTTTCCTGTCACACGATCATCTTTCCATGCATCTCTTCACGTTGCCCCCACATGAAATATATCTGGCATGGCTGCAGGCATCTGGAGAATGCATGACATGGGGTTTGGCCACTCGGCACCACATACCTGTGGCGTGGCATGGCAGGGCTTAAGGGGAAATGTGGCGCAGGTGCCACTCAGCAGCCCTGTCTAAAGTCCGCTAAGTGGCTTCAGACATGAACACTAATCCACTCAGCGATGAGAAGGCCTCCGTCTGATGGCCCTGCAGCAGGCTGCCAAGACTGTCCGAGCACTCTGTCAGGTTCAGACAGAGCACAGTGGAGAAAAACTCCGAGCTTCAAAGGGAATTGTTGTGACTTTAATGAAATTGTATTGCCTTTGCAGGTATTTGTGTGTGATGAATCAATTTGTTCATGTTTTTCCTCTCTCTTATGAAACGTTTATTTTCAAAAGGTGACCGAGGACAGTGAACTCTGTCTTTGCTCTCTCTTTGGGTGAATGTACGCAGCTCTGGCTTTACACAAAAACACGTATGAAACGGGACGTGTTAAAAGACAACACATGAATATCAAAGCTTTGGAACTGTTAGATTTGCGTTTTTGACAGCACAAGGCGCCTGTACTGTCTCCTTGACAATCTACTCTTCAAGACAAACAAATGTTTAACCCAGAGACTCACCTTACTTCCCTCTAAAGTGGTTATAATTTTTTTTTTTAAATATAAAGTTAATGTATCACAGTAGACGTGTAGAGCTGAATGTACATTTTCTACAGTGTGACATATTTGGTATCTCTGGAAAAATTGTGTTTTAACGATAGGTAGCTAACTAGAAACGAACCAACTCTTATTTGTATTAGTGTTGAGCTCAGCCACTGAATGATCTCACAACTTACCAGAAGTCCCTGTTTTTCTCTTTAATTTGCCTGCTGTCTCTCATTCTCTCTCTTGTCTGTATATGTTTATGAAGCAGAGTAAAGCAGAGTCATAAAGCTCAAGGATAATCCAAAGTTGAAACATTTTCAGCCTGTGTGGACTCATCTTTCCCTGCGTTTGCGCTACCCGAGGTGAGTCTGTCTACTCCTGCTCCTTTCCTTCTTTTTAATGACCTTTTATACAATCGTACCACCTCTAAAATTCACCTGTATTGTGTGTGAACACAAGAAAATGTTACATCCACTTGTCTGCGGAAGGTTTGAAATTTACAATTCAAATAGCCACCTCCAGTCTCACATAAAGACAAAACTGTCGTAAACATTTTGCGGAAAACACATTATTTTGAACACATTACTTTTTTTTAGGTCTGTGTTGCTACCGCAAATCACCTGTCAAGGAAACTATCACACTGTATTCGCATGAGTTTGGTCATACACATAGTGTATACTTAATAACCGTACACACACATGTTCCAAGCCTCACATCCACACTCATCCGTCGTCCACCCTTCAGTCCATCTATTCAGCATTATAACTTAGGCTGTTTTTGTAACAAAACAAGCCCTAATCCTAAATTCAGGGAGCTGTGAATGTGCCTCAACAAATGGCAGACAAATGAGAAGGATTAGCGAGGGCCTGTGAAAGAGTGAAAGGTTTGCCATTGATCTACGGTGGTCCTGTTCTCTTTCAGGGCCACTCGGTTTGAAAACCCCACTGAGTAAGAGCATACAGGGCCACTCCAGAGCCCCCTAGGCCACCGAGAGACACACAACAGCCACAATTAGTCTCAGGAGCTGTAATGGCAATTCAATAAGCGCTTTAAAATTGTGCCTTAGTCTGTTTGCCACCCCCCCAACCCCTCCCATCCCTCCCATTTTCGTCTACATACATAAGATTGGTATTATGAGTGGCGAGGGGCTCTTTTTTTTTTTTTTTTTTTTTTTTTTTTTTTTTTTCTTTCCCACCCACCACAGTTCTTTTCAGTCACTGTGAGAGAAAATGACCACACAGGGTTTCAAAGGTTCCAGAGGCTGTGGTTTGTTGTCGCTGAAGCAGCATGACTTGTGCCCCTGTAGATTTTGGCTGAAACCCTCAAAATGGGCTTCCATTATTACTTTTTTATGTCACTCAGCTGCAAATTAATTTTGAAGTATTCAAAGTAACCTTCTCTGCAAACATGTTGGCTCATGCAGAATCATCATGTTTTTTCGGACGTGAACATGTACTGTACTGTATGTTTTAGGCGTTTGCCACATTTCGGTCAAAATCAGATTGTAAACAAACTAATGAGAGGTCATTGTAGAAACACGAGGACATGACCTGCTGTGCAGCTGACCAGGTGCTATTTGACAGACACTTTTGCCACTGCATGAGTGCGTGAGTCACTCCTTCAGCCCTCTGCTCACACCGAACAGATCAAACGCAGCCCAGACACCTGTGCTGGTGACATCAACACGTCGTGGCAGAGGAGGAACTAAGGATGTCTTCTCGATGGCTGTCCTTTGCATTCTCCCGAGCTCTCCCTCTTTGGGACATTCCTCGTTGATTTTGCACAGTGTTTAATGTTTTTTCCTTTTGCTTCACGATCAAAGGCCGAAGCTTTTGATCAGGACTTCCAAAGGATCCCTCTTGTTTTGCTGGCGAGCACACTGACAGGACAGTGGTGGAGCAATGATAATTACAGCTCCCATTTACTGTCCCTGGAACTGGCACCAACAGCCAATCGCACCCTCAGGCCAAGGAGAAAGGAGGGATTCTTAGACGGTTAAAAGAAGGGAGAGGAGCGGTGGAGGAGAAGAAATGGGGGACACTGACAAAGAAGCGAGTCAATCGAAAGAACGGGCAGAAAATGGGATTACTTTGTGGCGTGCATGTTTTAGTGTGTCTGTCCCAGCTGAGGGTCAGATAATGATCATATGTTCAGAAACGCCTGCATGGCTGAAATGCACTGTATTATGCAGTGTTAACTAGTACTTTCTTACAACAGGAGAGCAGAAACATACATAAAGACATGAAATATAGTATTTTCTTGTTTAAAAAAACATTCATAAACTTAAACGTTTTAGGAAATATGCTTATCTGCTTTCTCGTTCAGTCATGTTTTGATCTCTCAATGTCATGCCCTTGTGCTAACGAGCTAGAGTTAGCAGACAGCTTAACTTTGCACTGGAAACAGAGTAAAAGATGGCCTCCCCCTAAACAGAGGCAACAAAATCCACCTTACCAGCACCTCTAAAGCTTATCAATGAATATGTTATGTCTTGTTTCACTGTACTATAAGCTCAGCCTGGTATCACACCAAAGCATGCAATACACCCGATGGTCCACTTGAGGATACCGGGCCCGTGACACGTTTTGCCTTGTCTGGGTGTGAAAAGTACACGCAAGTATGTCCAGGGGTCAAAGAAGGAACTTGTATGACAGAAGTCATTGACAAATTAGAAAAAGTGATAAAAGTCTTGAGTAGGGAGTGGTTGAACGGAACAAACACACGACTTTAACCAGATCGATTAATAATTGAGTCTATTATGAAATTAAAGTCAATGCAGACTTCTTTTAATAACATAAACATAAACTGTACAAAAACAAAAATTACCTTTTTTTTTTTAGCCCTTACTGATCTTTTCCGGACCATAATCACGTGATTTTTTTTTTGGTGCCTAAATCAAAGGCATATTACTTTTAATGGCTTGCTGAGGCAAAACATGACACTGACACGGCATTGTGTCGTGGGCTGACGGGTGTATTTAGGCTCTTCAGCACGTTAACAGGGTGGGTAAGCCACATTGTGCCGTAGCTTCATATTAAGTGGTGCTAATCTCCTCAAACGATTGTCAATAAGAAAACGTTCTTCCAAAAATGTCAAACTTTATGATGACTATATTTGCCAGTAACGCGAGAATAACAGTTACAAGTAGTCTTTATTTTTTCCCGAATTATTACGGCACCACGAGGGTGCCCAGCTAAGGACAAATACATTTGCATGGCAACAGTACAGCCAGACCCCCCATACTGATATTTGTGTGCCGCACCCAGACCTTTGCAGCTGAACTACAATGTGACTTCACGCCATTCTGACCAGACATGTACCCCGTCACAGTAATCTCACATTATGACAGGCTGAAAGGTTGGCCTTTATTCACCCCAAACAGCCACTATTCATCCGCGGCTCTCCTTTCTGTTCGCTGAAAAGACCGAGTGGCCTCCTGTGCCACTGGAGGGCTCGTCTGTGTGTAAATGATCTCGATGCCCGGTCGCATAGTTCATAACCGCAGAGCTTTCATCAGACGCGGGGAGGTCCCCCCACATCAACGCCTCTCCCGCTGTGAGTTTTGTCATGATTATGATGAAGAGGGGGATTATGGGGAAGAGCTCTGATTGAGATGTTACCAGCACTTAACAATCAGTTCTGCGAACAAGACAAGATTAGCGGGCCATTGTTGCACGTCATGATTTCAGGAAAATATTTAAATAAACCGTGACTCAGGATTTATCCACATTTTTTTTATTTAAGTTTACCAAACTCAGCATTGACCAAGGCCACTCAAATGACTTTACTTAACTGAAATGGATCTAAGGACTGTTTGTTGTGGGAATTTGGCCTTATATATACAACCGGCTATTACTGGCCTATTGCTGAAAGCTGTTTATGATAAGTGAATCACAAATGTACCAATATCCAGGAATATTACCATACAACTTGAGCTGAATATGGACTTGAATACGATTATTTTTTTTCCCCTTCTTTTTAAACAGTAGGACTACAATCCAACAGAAAATTCGACGATAACAATAAGCATCAACCTCAACCAGTTAAAGAGTACAAAATGTTTTAAATATATTAAATGTTCTATTAGCAACAGCCTTGTTGTCGAGAAAATGTTAGCAAGACTTGACAGAGAGGCAGTATGTAATACCCATTTACTACTGTGTACAAAATTAAGGAAGCCGCTGCTACTTGACATCTGGTATGCCTGCGGCTGCTATGATACATTAAAAGACTCAAAATGAATATCAGTTATTTCACGACTGAACTAAAGACCAAGAATCAGAAACTAGATGAGACACACTGCATGTTTTCTGGTATTGAGTTCTAATCTATTAGCTGTGGCTCGTTTGACGGGAGAAGCAGACTGACAGAAGCATGCACAAACATAGAAAGGTCATCTCAGGAGATCCAGCACGTTATCCCAGTAGTTAGCTTAGTCTCTGTTGTGTTCCTGTCATATATAGACATAGTCGGACAGAACAGTACATTTATCATTGTGTTTGAGTCAGTAGAGATTTTCATGTCATATGTACAGTTCAGGTGCAAGTCAGTATGTCTTATCAAGTGGTGTTAGTTTATCCCAAGCAACAGTGAGGATGATACATTTGTAGTAGGGCCTAAGCTGTGGTTTGAGGTCATGAGTTCAGCTTAATGACAATTCATTATTTGGATTTCTCATGTTTTGTTTATTCTCTTAACCCCTTTATTATATTGAGGGGTGTATACCTTACTCACTTTATAAAAATCTGGTGAAGAAAAAAAAAACATATTTTTATGTTGTTTGTTTTTGTTAATTTAGGGGTAAAGTCATATTTAGCCTCACAAAACTTACTTTATACCTGTAAAATGTCCAAAAACTACACCAAGCCTATTTTTGAACCCAGTGAAATGTTGTCTTGCATATGGTATACGATTTGCCGGTTTTTGAATTATATACAAAACAGTGATGCACATTAAAACATTAGATGTGTTTTCTTTTACGAGTAAAATTTTCAAATTTCACATGTAAGCTACCTAAAACTCAATCAATGGTTTTAATATATGACATGGTGCTCGGTGATGAAAATGTGAAATGTCTATGTTATCATAAATTCACATGTAGTTTTTTGTAAGGCTAAATATATCATATTAAGTCTAAAAATACTGGAATCAACCCACGAACATCCCACCATGTTTTTAATTGTAGAGTATGACTGTCCATAAACCTCCTCTAAAATACAGAGGACAAGACCTCTGTGTCCTCAGTCGTAACTTTATCTTTAATTTGAAACTATTTTAAAGTTGCTTTTTTTTTGTTTTAATGGTGATACTTGTCATTTCCAAACAAAACAGTTTGTCGCAATTTGTTGTTTCCAAGACTCTCTGTCCCTTTTCTGTCCTCTTACAATCTTCTAATGCCGCCCAAACACCTCCTTCCATGCAGTTCACACTCACAGGTGGATACTGTAACTAGACAGATGCCTGAAGATAGTATAGTTCTACTGAATTGGACTGTATTACTGAACATCATTAGAAAATACAGAAAATAACTTAAAAGTAGATATTATTCTAACTCTACAAATGTTACAGACCTCAGCAAATGTACATTTATGTGACAGGAGGATGGAATAATAAAAATAAAGGTTGTCATCACAGCTAGATCGGCACTAGCGTGAGGAGGAGGCAGGCGAGCCATCCAGCTGCTGGTCAGAGTTCAGACTTGGGCAGCTAGGACGGGAGCATGGGCAGAAAATGAGTGGACGGGTGTCGTCGTCGAGCCTTGTGACCTCGCCGTGGTTTCCCGCGCCCGTTCAGCGAAACAAACATCTGTCTGCCGCCATGCTTCCAGCGGAGCGAAGCATACGTGTTGTAGCCGTTCTCTTCGATGCGCTCTTTAAACTTGCAGCTCGGGTTGTACTTCACCTGTAAGTGGAGATAGGGAGACAGGAAATGGTGAGTAGGTTATCAAAAAGGAGTTTATCGCTAACAGCTGACTGCTATTCTTGTAGTGCTTTACATGGCCAGCCTCCAAGAAGTGCACTAAGGATAATGCCTGTTGTTGCAGTAAAAGGCTTACTAATAAAAGGTGTTTGCCATTGATATGGTGAGTTTTTCCATTCCAAAGAATTTAGCTGGTTTGTTTTTTAATGTCATGGAAATTAGATATAAAGGGTTGGTTATCCCAAATTACAAAAAAAAACCATGTGTTCCTAACCCTTAGTGGTGTCTAGCCATGCAAAAGGTTTTGGGGCAACATCCACTCCTGAAACTTCTTTTCCATCAAACCAGTACAGTTTATGTCAGTGGACAGCAGCAGCATGTTCTTTCCAGAAACAATGTTCTGTGTACTTGAGAGAGGCCTGACATTTAAGTTTTTGTTGGGACTGACTTTTGAAAATGAATTTCCCACTAAAACTTGTTATTATTGGCAGGACATTTGAAATTATACTCAACTACATTGTGATGGGTTGGCAGCAGAAATCTTAGCGATGATAAATTAAAACCTTGGCAAATAGTTTATAAAAATACGTTTGTGTGTGTGTGTGTGTGTTTGTGAACTGACCCTTTAATGTTCTCAAATTTACCAAAATAGAACAAGACTTTTTTTTTTTTTAAATGCAACATTTAGCTTTCAGCAAAGCCACTTTTCCATGGGTGGTTACCACTTCTTATCAGTTTGTCAAAGAGGCTTGAAAGATATTGTAGTGACAAGAGGTTTGGGATAGCATTCCCTTTTCCAGATTGTTATCATGCTGCCATAACGAGTCCTGCTCTGCGATAGCATCAGGATTCACCTGCTGTTTTGCTACTATGGAAGGATCTTCAGGTCTATTTATGTCCTGTTTTGTGTGTTAGCTCGTCGGAGGCACTCTTGTCTTATCGCTGCTTGCTGACTGATTGCTTGTCCCTGATTTCCCTTTGTCCAAGATGTAAGTACATGAGCTAGACACCACACACCTCAGGTCTGATGTGTGTCTGATTTTAACAAAGAGAGGTGATTACTTTTGAAAGCTTGCTGTGCGAAACAACAATTGGCAGATGGCACGCAAAGTCTTAAATGAGCCCAGCTGGCTCTTTGTCACTGCTGGTTGGGCTTCGTTACTCTGCTATCTATTTTGACAGTGGAACAAGCCAGCTCAAGCTGCAGGTATCGTCAGCCGAGGCCCAGGTGTACAGCCATGATTGATAGCAGCACTCTGACCTCTCTCTGGACTTTCCAGCACAAGATTCCTGAGGTTTTCATTCACCTCAGTGGAATCAAACATTTTTGGGGAAGCACTCATTTGAGACTCTTATACATATATACCCCCCCCCCCCCCCCCCCCCCACTTTCCCAGCATCTTGACCTCAAGAAACAATGTTGCCAGGTTGTATACGCACCGATCCAAAGAGCGTGCCTTTCTTGGACATAGCTAAGTACAGCCCTGTGCTGACAGATTTGATGGCAACAACTCCCACACTGACAGATCGGATTTCCATCAGACCTGGAAAATAAAAGAGGGAACAAGAGTCTGGGTTAGACACATCAAGCTTTGGAAGTTTCCCCATCAAAAGACACTCTATCATTAGCGATTAGGGTACCAGACAGCCATATACTCTGAGCCCAAGACAAGAGGGAAAAAAAAATTACATACACACAGGACATGCCTAACAGCCTGAGAGAGCTGCCTTTGTGAAGAGAGCAGTCGAGCACAGAGCATTTCAAACAACAGCTAAAAGAGTGATCATATCGGAAGAAATGAGGATTATAATTATTATTTCTCAGTGACGCCTAACTGAACAGCTTTACAAATGCACCCCAGTGTTAGACCACACCCTCTAGTATATAAAATGTGCAGCACACACTCGTATAGCAGACACACACAGTGTCTGACTCTGCTCAGTGTCAGTGTGCTTTGCCACATGCATCCATAAAAGCCTCTTGACTCCAGACGCGACACTCCATCCTGATGATAGCCAGTGCTGTTTACTGAGGGACACAAAACCCGTGTCTGCTGGTGACTTAAGCGGCCACTCCAACTCTCTTCAGCCCATGAAAAAGCTGGCAAGCTTGTGGGATAATTGTTTCCTCTGAGCACTGATTGCAAACAAGTCCCATGTGGCCCTCTCTTGATCTGTTTTTTGTCAACATACAAAAATAATGTCACACACCAATTGTCAGGGATTGACAGGGAGATGTTTTGGAGATGCTTACCGCAGTGTCCTGAATAGGAGCTAATTGCTGGAGATGAAGCTCTCTTTCTGATAACATTTTGTACTTTCATTTACCCACTTACACCTTCAAAAGCACCTTTGTGTGTTTGCCTATCTGATCACAGTGTGAAACCTTTTTCTACACCCTGAAAAACAGGTTTATGCAGAGAAAACATGCCGTCTTGTTGCTCAAAGGCCATAGCCTGGATATTTGTGAGAAAGAATTGTTGGCTTTGGACAGATGCTGTAAACAAAACACCAGATCAAGGTGATGAAGGACAGTGGGACCCAAAGGTGGTAGGAAATGAGTGATGATGTTGAGTCATAAAAGCAGCAGTGGGCCACCGGCCACCTGACTGACCAACCCCCAGCTGCTTCGGTACAACCACAAGTCTTGTGCAGGGCAGTGAATGAGCTGAATTCCTGAACAGTCTCACTGGTTAAACCCATCCACCGATGAAAAATAAATGCTCACACCGGGGGGTTTGCAGGTGCTACTCCCTTGCTCTGTAATATGTTTTTAATGTTTATTTATTTGTGCAAGTTCAGATTTTGTTTGGAAGGAACAGTAAGGCGGAACCCAGTGCAAACGTTGAACTTAATATGTTTTTGGATTAAATAAAGAGTTATATTGTAGTTTTGGAAGAGGATTTAAAAGATTGGTTCACATTTTCTTTCAAGTATAGAGTATCTTAATATACAAGAAGTTCTTCAAGTCAATCAATTTTCTGTGCCATTTGGAAAGAAGTATTTCTAGATCTGGGGAACCTTTTTCCAGGATGCAGGATTCATTACAAACTCTGCGGTTAAGATTTGGTTAGATTAAGGCACAAAAACAACTTGGTTAGGTTTAGGGAAACACTTTATTTAGGTTAGGGTAATTTCAGCGACCATGGTCACAACATTGACTGTCAATTAAGAGATGGGAAACAGACAGCGGTTTGCTGTGTGAGTCGTTTTGTTGACCCATGCTCCACCGAGACTTCCCTTCCCTACTTGCACTCTGTGGCTCTATAGTAAACACCAGCCTGTTCTTCTATCCCGTCAAATACTCTTGTTTTGTCAAACCCGTTGACGTCTGACAAATATGGACAGTGCCCTTTGCCACCGGCACCGTAACCACCTCGGCTGAAGAAGGAGTTTCATGTGACGGAGTAGAAAGAGTGACAAAGTCACAAAATAGTTTGCATGCTGGGGTCTGAGATGCCGTCAGGCCTTGACAAACTGAATGAGAACATGCCGTAACATCACCTTACATTCTTCTCCATGTATGTTGTTTTGTGGCACTTGGTGGAACCACTGATGCTGCTATACTCCTTCGTCTTGGGAGGACAGCCTCCAATACGAAGCTCAGGTGTATATATACTTTCATTAAAAATCATTTTTGCTTTGCTCTAAGTGTTTCTTTTATCCACACAGGCCATCAAGCTCCCTCTCTGACATAATGTAGTGTGTATTGTTTACTTGTTGAGTTGCTGTGGTGGTACAACAGGAAAAAGGGAATTCTTAACTAAGGAGACTAAATTGGCTAGATATGCAACATGAAGTGCTTAAGTCTTAACAGCCAGGATGGACAGAAAGTCACCAAAATCAAAACTCTTTCTTTCTACCTATGAGAATTTGAGTCTTCAAGAGATGTTTGAATTGTCAACTGTATCCAATAATATACAGATGACACCGATGTAATATATATCCCCATATAAATCATGCCAACTGCTCTACAAGGGGGCTGCTAATTCCATCAGACTTCTGTTGCTGTTTTCAAAGAGAACATCTAAAGGACTTCAAAACCTAAAAGAAAACACATCTGCTGCTTGCATCACTTTAAACACACAACTATCTCTTTTATTCTTTTTCTTTTCAGCTCTGCACATCACTACTCGTGCTTACCAAGTGAGGTCATCTACTTCCGGCACGGACACAAAGAACGAATAAAAAGGAGGACAGAAAAGAAGGGTAAGGTAAACAAACACAAACTCCTGTTGAGTGTCTTTCTTCTCTGACAGGAACGTGTAAAATGAAGCCCTCTCTGAGCTCGCTCGCACACAGCTGCCTCATTCGAGACCATCCAGGTATCGGCCCAGCTGCACCCCCATCATTCCTGCGCTGCCTCTGATCCTCCGAGGAAACATTAACACTTTGATGGCAGCCTCCTCTTTACGAGCTGTGTTTACAAACACCGGGTGTGCTATGGTGGCACCTGGAGCGTGCAAGGGACTCATATGCAATTAGCCGCGGCTCGGTTGGTGATTGTGGCGCTGCGAGGGTTTATGGGGGATTAGTCCAGGCCAATGAAAACCGCTGGTGCCTGAAAGTGGTGCCAGCAGTAATTGCCATTATTGGTTGGTTTGAGTTCCAGGCGCAGTAGGTGTGATGGAAGCATGTTTGCCACATCTGAGACGTCGCGATGCTGTGGGTTTAAACTTAAGTACTTGAAAATAGACTTAAATAGTTTAAAAGGTTCATACACTGTTGCGATTTATTTTAAAATCATGGTTGCTTTACCTGTTTATAGCTGTTGCAATGTTTTCCTCATAGCACTGGAATAATAGCACCTTAGATATTGTCCTTTCCCATTCCAGGTCCCATACACTACATTTTATTCATACCTGTTGTTGTAGCAGCCAGCAGTCACAAAAGATCTAAGGACATGAAATGGGGGATTTCTCATTGTCTCGAGGAATCACTTGGGCTCTGGACGCTTGACCACACATCTATAAAGACCAGTTAGATCCATATAACTCACAGTCCCCCCTTTGAAAAGTCACTCCATTGTGTTCAAAGCCTGAGAAATCAGAGTGAGGTATTTCAAGCTATTAGAGGGTTTTCTCTAACTGTTGAAATCCAAAGGTCATTTTACTGGAGGGCTGTACGCTCACAGAGAAAGGGACTGTAATGTCGATATAGCTTTACAGAACAGCATGCATTTCCCACAGAAACTCTTACAACGTTTATTCTAAAAGTCTTTTTTTTTTTTTTTTTTTTTTAAGTTGATAGGGGATTTAACGGCTGTGTCAAATGTTCAATGTCAGTTTCTGAGAAAACAGTGAAACAATTTAAAGCATCAAACTGCATAATGATAAACCTTTAGTTTCTTGCAAAGCAGCTTTAGTTTCTTTGTAACATTTTGAAATGCAGCATATTACTAATCCTTTCTTTAATAAGAAATGTTATCAAAACAAATGGACTCCAATGAAATCCTCCTCATTCTAATCTAATAGTTGACTAAGTTAAGAGGAAATGAAAATATTTCAAAATTGTGAATCATTTTTATTCAAGAACTGCTTCATAAATTCTGAACAACATCACAGTTGGAAAGAACAGAGGGTGAAACAATGATGACAAATTAACTCTTTGTTACCGAGTTGCAGTGGAAACTGGAGGTCACGTCTTTGCCTCGTTCTGCTGAGCAAGTATCAACTGATGGTCCCATTGAGCTCATGAAAAAGCCACTTTTGGCTTCCCACTTGCAATTGGCAAGATCTCTTAACCTTTGACATGTTTTGGCTGGGACTGTCAATAAGCTCAAGCTGCCATTACAAGCAAATCCCGCACTATACATGTCTAGTCAACTGTGGATTTGCCATTTATTTCTCCTCTATGGGATTTTTGAAAGCATAGAAAAAGTCTTTTACCCAGTCTTTTTTTTTTACTCTTTCTTTTCTTTCCGTCCCCCATTTCTTGGACGTTAGCCCATCGTCAGATCATTCAAGCCTTTTCTGACCTTGAAAAAAAAAGGCCGAAAGGAAAGAGAGAGACACTCTCACAGGGTTCCCTTTTGTCAGACTCATGGTATGGGGGAGAAGGAGGGAGGGAGTACAGGGTGAAGGTGCTGTTTATAATATGGGGGCTTCAGTGGTGGGGGCAGGCGCTTCCAGAGGCTGCCCCCGCCCCCCCGCCCTCTCCCCCCGCTCCCCCTCCCTCCTCCTAACAAGTCTTTGTTACTCACCTGAGAGGTGAAGAGCTAGACAAAATCTTATTAATGACCGAGCGTTTTGAATAGGGCTCTGCAAACTGTGGCAAAATAGTTCCTTCCATCACAAATTTAAAGCAGAAAAGGGTGAAAGACTGAGCAAAGAGAAAGAGAAAAAAAAAGAGATTTTCCTGCTCCTTTCCTCCTGTCTTCTTTTTGTTCCTTTTCCCAGGTCTTTAATTTCTTGGGTTGCCCCCTTGAGCAGCCCTCCATGGCTCAGTGCTCGACCAGAGCAGAGCCTGGGAATCTTGGAGTTCCCGCTGTGCTCCTGCTCTTGATTGACATACCTTTTCAATTATTTCACAGTTTGCTTGCTTTTTAAACGGAGAGGGTCCTGTTGTTTTTTTTCCTTCTGCCCTCCTTTTCAAAACACAAGCTTTTCATGTCGGGTTTGGGCTGCCAGGCCTAATGGCTGTGACCAGCACCTTTGATCTGCCATGACCCCCTCGAAGGGTCTGGTACCAGACGAAGTAGCCGCCTGTGTGTATCGGCACAGACAAAGGCTGCATCACTCACTATTGCTTTAAACACCTTGAGAGATTACCATGAAAACAGGCACTCTAGCGGAGGCCTTCACAGGTGCTGTGATATGGAAACCTGCATGTTAAACCTTGAAAGTACAGTAAAATACCAAAATGATTAGGAAGGACTTTTGTCTGGTTGAATCCAGAGGTGAATGTGTGCACACATTGCTATGCTCAACAAGTTGCAATTCAAATCTGGCATTTTCAACCCGTTCTCATCCAACACATCCAATACCAGGGTTTTGTCACATGCTTATGTACAAAGTGATTTAGGTGGAGGCACCCAAAACCACGTGGTTAGGTTTATGAAAAAAAAGATCATGCTTGAGTTAAATGTGATACGGTTGCAGTTTGGTTACCATTAGGCAGAAAAACTATTTGATCAGGGTTAGGATCATGGTTTGGGTAAGTCATTTCATGTAAGTACCATTACCTAAACATTATGCAATATGTTAAATCTACGTTACGTTTGCCTTCTCATGGACTCTAACACCATTCTCGTGGATGAAAGTCCTGTTTGTTCCATCTAACCACTTTCTGTCTCCTCCTTATGTGGAGTTTGTCACTCTTTCTACTCGATCTTTGACCATCTCTCTGGCGCCAACAGCTTTGACAATACTGCTAAATTCCTCAAAAAGTTTGTTACATTCATATATTTTTTTCTGTTTCTGTTGTTAGACAACAGAACGAGTATGACATAGTGACTAAAACGCGACCTGTTAAGACAACATGTTAATCAGCAGTCACTTTCAGGACTTTTAAAAGTCTGATGTAGAATTATCACTCAGAGAGAAAGTTAGAAGTGACAGAATATCTTTCTCACACAGTGCACTATTTCTATCTGGGTAACAACTCACTGGCAATGGCCTGCCTGTGCAGAGAGCTGCTGTGCACACGCCATGTGAATTGGGTTGTGGGTCGTCTGGTTACCTGGTGTCGCATAGATGATGTGGCAACTTGGGTAACGTCAGACAAGCTTTGAAAACTTATGGATCCATGTATGATGATTACCCAAATATGGTTTAAGAGCCGGGCAAATTACGTGAGTTTCCTGGGGGAAACAACAAAACTGGAGGGTGTCGAGCGATGGCCGTAAAATACTGGAGAACCATGGAAAAACTAAAGTGTTTGCAAGTACGCATGATATGACAAAAACATTCGCAAGAAACGAAGTTCCTCGATAAATATGGGGGAGGTCGTGGGATGCAGCCAGGAAGACGCTGTCATTTTTTGTTGTTGTTGATGCTTTCACTTCACCTTTAAATGTGGCTACTCGCAAGAAGTGTAAAGACAACCAGTACACATTCATAGCAAGTGTTTTAAATTAGCTTTACTTTAGACCAGATTTAAAAAGTGTCACAAACCAGAGGTGCCAAGATTTGTGTTTTTTTTCTGCTGCCACTGAAAGCAGATTTGTGGGTTATCCCAGTGGTTTGGGAGCAAACAGCTACCTCAACATGCACATTTTTTTCCATGTTCATTGTCCCTCTTCACTCTTGACTGACAAATAAAGGCACAAACTAATCTGCTTTGGGACAGTTTTACCTGCAGTTTGAAACAAAGCTAAGATAAGTGATGATTTCACACTGCCTGTTCATTTATTAGACTATAAAGCCCAATCGGAAGATGGATTGTGTTTATGCCTTGACAACCAAACTGTGATTATAGCCCACAGCATTGGGTGACAGATCAAATTCAAGGCAAGAAGTGTGTCCGAATCACTGTCTCTATTTCAGTATCTCGGGGTACACACAAGGAGATGATCAATGCTCTGTCTGAAGGATGTTTCAACAAACTAGGGCTGATTTGTCCATGAACCCTAAAATAATTTGGTTCTGTGTCATGAAATTTGACCAAACTGAAAGCCTTTGATAGAGATAGATTACTTAATTCAGTGTAATTAAATAGTAAATAGGTAAATAATAGCTGTCCCGAGCTTCCCAACTCCAAACACTTCATATTGATTGGTAGCTGACAGATGAAGAAAAGCCTCATCTGGAGGCTCATGCACTGGGTGCCTGATATCACTGCTGTATGGCACGTGATACTGGTGCACTGATGATCTCATTGCAATGAGCGGCTGAGATGAAAGCTGATCTGTGGACTATGACAGTGCTGCTGAAATGGAAAAAGATCATTTACAATGAGCACAGTGTGCTGGACTTCAGGTCCAATATTGCTGTGTGTTCCACACCCTCGTAAATTAGATTTAAAACCAATTTTAAGCAGCTCTATATAATAACTTATATAATATATAAGTCAAATGGAACAGCAACTTTTCTGGAATCTTAGGCAGCTATCTGTGTTTACAAAGGTTTACCAAAGTGACTGACACTAAAGCCCAAATTATTACTTCCCACATCCCCACGGTTTTGAGGGTCCACGTGCCCTAAATGTCATCATCTTCCCACGTCTGTCAGCATGCAAACCAAAATTTATGAGCCTGTGGACTGTATGCTCAGAACATACGTGCAGACAAAGGTGTGAACACACAAGAGTGTGCAGACCTCAAGCAGATCACATCATGATTGTCAAAAATTTTAGCAGTTTTATGTTGGTGGAGGCAAAAACAGTCTTTTGCAGTTTCTCTTGCTTGTGTTGAGTCTTTGGCTTCAAGGTCTTTTCCGTGATATTTTCCCTTGAGCAAAGATCAGGTCAGAGAGGCACAGATGGGAACAGCACTGATCAGTCCTAAATAGACTCGGGGTTGGCTGAGACCAGAGGAGGGAGTTAAATCACACACTGACAACTCGCACACAAACACACTCAAATTAAGTAAACATGGCAACAGTAAACACCAACCTTGTCTTCAGTGGTTGACTAAAAATGCCTTCAGGTGAAGTTTAGTTTATCAACCAAACTTTTGAACCCTGGGATGGATCCATCATGAGTCCTCGATTGGCAGGTAGTGCGGCATTCCTCAAAAGTAATATTTTTTATGTGGTGGAAACAAAGTATGCTCTCATACTTGTTGCCTAATATAAATCACATACATACATAGATAACATGATATGATGCTCCTGTACGTATATTGTCATCATAGCAGCATGCATTGGTTGCAACAGTTTGCTTTCCTTCTCTAGCTACCAAACACAGCTACTTGAGTTGGGTCCTCACCAGGATGATGATCTTTACACTCTACACCAGGGTTGGGCAAACTTTTAAAATTTGACAGACGGGCCGGGCCAGCACCAGACGCATACATATCAAACGTAAACATAAAAAAGGCATTACAGTGTTAATACTTACATTCACTTTTAGTGGGAACAGTGTTGTTGATCACCCTTCTTTGCCAGTGCATCGAAGTCTGGTGTTAGTTTTGTTGTGGCAATTCTCAGAACAGATCTGAGGTGTTCATCACTCAACTGGGATCTGTGAGGTGCTTTGTTGGTGTTCATCACACTAAAAGTCTGTTCATACACGTACGTAGAGCCAAACAACACCAGCATCTTCTGTGCCATCTTCTGGATGTTTGGAAATTTGGCTGCGCTTAATGAAGTATAAAACTCATCCAGTTTAAGAGAGTTGAACTTCTCCTTTAAGACAGTGTCACATTGGAGATCAATCAGTTCCAACTGCAACTCCTGTGGCGCCGTTTCAGGGTCTCGTGTGAAGGGACACGACACCAGCTGAAGGGACTTGCCAATTTTTCCAAAATCAGAGAACCGATGGCAGAATTCTCCGTGCAGGTCGTCCAGTGATTTCCTGTATTTTTTCACATGTCGAGGGGCCTCATTCAGCGTAGCCAGCGTGGGGAAATGAGCAAATGACTTGTTTGACATTTGCTTTGAGAATAAAGCTAGCTTGGTTTTGAAGGCTCTGACGTTTGTGTACATTTCATGCACAAACTGGTCTTTCCCTCGTAGCTTCACGTTCAGCTCATTCATGTGTGTCAGTACGTCCACAGCAAAAGATAAATCACAAAGCCGATCTGTGTCACTCAGCTCAGGAAAATCGTCAGCTTTCTCAAGTAGCTCCAAAAATGAGATAATCTCCTGTTTGAGCTCCCAACACTCGTTGACATACTTTCCCCAAACTTAACCAGCGGACGTTGGAGTGGTAAAGCAAGTCCTGGTGATCAGCGTCAGTTTCTTCAAGAAACTTAATAAACTGACGACGGTGAAGTCCCCTCGCTCCAATAAAGTTAACCACTTTTACAACTGGCTTCACTACGTGGTCGAGCTGCAGTACGGATTTACACAGTGTAAGAGAATGACCTCCTGCTCAGGGTTGTCCTCTTTCACCCTCTTCCTGGATTCTTTTGAGCAACCCGACGTTTTTCCCAGTCAAATTTGGCGATCCGTCCGTGGTAACGTTGGGCGAGCGTACTCCGAGGTAGCCGGAGCCTCTCGACGACCCCCGGCACGCCGTCATACGAGTCCTCTCCCCGCGTTTTCCCCTTCAGGGATTCCACGGCCAAAAACTCCTCTGTTATCTCAAAATTGTCATTAATCCCTCTGATAAAAATTAAAAGCTGAGCGGTGTCCTTTATGTTATTACTTTTGTCCAGTGCCAAGGAATATAATGTAAATGACTCCGCTTTTTTGTTTAGCTTGCCAGCCAAGTCTTCGTCAATCAGCTCAACACAGCGAGTCACCGTCCTGCGTGATGAGCTCATGTTTTCTAATTTGTTCTTGCTCTCAGGACACAAGATACCTGCTGTCTCTACCACGCACTCTTTGAGAAACTCCCCTTCGGAGAAAGGCTTGCTGGTCTTTGCTAATTTGAATGCCAGCAAATAACTTGCCTTCGTGCTTGATTCTTGGATGGCAGTTTGTCGGATAAAGGTGTTTTGCTGAGCCTGCAAACTATCTGCCGACCTCCGAGCGGTCGCCGTCCGTTCCCGCGTTGACTGGTTGTTAGCGCAATTAGCATGCTTGGTGGAAAAGTGATGGCTGATGTTGTATTCCTTTAAAACCGCAACGGTTTCTTGGCAAATAAGACACACGGCCTTCGACCGGACTTCAGTGAAAAAGTATTTAGTCGTCCGTTCCTCATTAAACACTCGGCGCTCGCTGGCGACTTTTCTTTTCTTTGGCCCGTTCATTGTTGCAGATGGGTTCAGAGCAGCAGCAGAGTAACAACAGAGAGCAGCCCGGCCTCCGCAAAATCAAGTCAATGTGTCACTGCGTCTAGTGCGCCAACTGGTGGACCGCCAGGTATTACAGGACAAGGTCAAATGAATGCAGTCATAATTATGATATGATTTGATTTGGGCAATTCTGTACCAATCTTCGGCGGGCCGGATTAAAAAGCCCAACGGGCCGGATGTGGCCCGCGGGCTGTAGTTTGCCCACCCCTGCTCTACACTGTATTTCAGAACATCAGGAGTGTTGACCACAGACATGGTGTTGAGGGTGCGCTACAACACAAGTGAGGGGCAAATCTACTTACACATGTAATAATCAGAAGCAGATGTGGGCTATATTTTTGATACGACGTGACAATGTGAAGGGGGTTACGCATAATGATTAACTTACAGAGAGTGATTACCCAAATCTGCAGCTCCGCTCAGCTTTACAAAGCTTTATAATGAGTTTCAGCTCATTGTTTAACTGTCTGGCACGCAGCTTTACTGCTCTGGTTCCCTCTCATGGCTCTCATCGTATCATTTCTGGCAGCAGGCAGCTGTTTTCAGCAGAAAAGCTCTAAAAAGCCGCTGTAATCTACCTGCTGAACACCAGCAGACAGACCCGGCAACTAGCTGATGAACATAGTGGAGCATTTTGCAGAGTGCCATGGGGGTTGGTATAGACCAAAAACAGAGCTTAAAAAAAGGTAAATGTTGGACTTCCAGTCATCAGGTGGAAAGAAACACAATTTCAAATGAATAACAATGCTGCTCTGTAACTGCTAAATGTGTAAATTAGCGATTTTTCAAACATCTTTACCATATCGCCTTAAAGCTATAGTGCAGGACTTTAATCTATAAATTATAATAAATAATTACATTCAAGCCCTTTCTGAATGAGTTCACATTATACTCATTCACCAAAACCCCTACAAATTTCAGAATCCCCAAAACCAACAACAGACATCCGAGAAAAAAGAAGTCATAGGGCAGTTTAAGGTCAGTGCAAAATCACAACAGCAATGCAGTAACTAAAACCAAAAGGAAACGATGGAAGATATGACAGTAAAGAAGATCAATCAGTACTAAAATACATATGGTAGAAAGTTCGGTGGCACTGCTCTGCTAACTGTAGAACTTGTGGTGACATCTCTGAGTGATGTCATAGCAGGTGTTTTCCATCTGTTTTCAAATGCAAAGCTTTTACTTTACTGATTGGAGTGCCACTGTGATTTTCTGCCCTGTATCTGAAGAAACATTAGCGGCTTTCGTTCTCAAATTTTTTCGGCTAACCAAGAATAAATAAATTTATAAGCAGTTGTGTAATCTGTAATCTACTTCTCAAACTGCAGGTATGCACACTGAAACAAATTATTTTCATAAATATATTTTCTATAACTGTTATGCCAAATACAGTTCAGGTT
The DNA here is from genome assembly GCF_022577435.1 of Embiotoca jacksoni. NCBI lineage: Eukaryota > Metazoa > Chordata > Actinopteri > Embiotocidae > Embiotoca > Embiotoca jacksoni. Next base: position 2,162,719 of record NW_027185296.1, on the reverse strand, counting down.
CTTTGCTGCTTTACTCATTGATGTGACTATTTTGTGGTTCCAAAGCTAAGAAAAATGCACATGGCCTTATTTTTCGTTTTCAGTTGGCAATGAAAATTGTGACTACAGCTAGAAGCCTAGTTCAGTTTAGGTGGTCCATTTTAAATGTTTTGGCAAATGTCATGGGAAGCTGTTTTCTGCTCTTCAGTCTGAGGTTTACTCTTACAAAGGTTACACTCAAATATTTTGGTTAAAGTTGAGGGTTCACTCAGGATTTCCCAAAACAGCCTGGTTGAGTCACTGTCAGCAATGTTTCCTGCACGTCCTGATGAAATGATTACATTTATTTTTGTTTGAATGTGTGTGATCAGACACAAAATACAAATGATGCAATGCCCTCAATGGCTTAATGGACCAACCAGTTCTGGACAGCAATATAAATTTTACAGTCTTTTTAACAAGGGCTCTCTGACTGCACTCCTGTTACAGCAGAAGATGTGTGTGTGTGTGTGTGTGTGTGTGTGTGTGTGTGTGTGTGTGTGTGTGTGTGTGTGTGCACGCGCGTGCGTGTGTGTGTGTGTGTGTGTGTGTGTGTGTGTGTGTGTGTGTGTGTGTGTGTGTGCGCGTGCATACGTGCCCTTGTGAGTGGCCCTCTGTTGCAGAGCAAAGCAGCTGTTGGTCTACAGACAGAGCCTCCCTCCCTCTCTACAAACTCTACCTGTCTTTCTCTCCTTCTTTCTGTCTCCCATCTGCCAGCCTGCTTTTCCCTGGCCGTCTGTCCCTCACGTGTTTGGTCTCTCTGTCTCAGTCTGGGTCTCTCCCTGCCTGGGTCACCCCTCCTCTCTCTCCCTCCAGCCCGTCTGCCCTGGGTCTCCGGACATACATCCTACCTATAAACTCTCACACGACAGGGATGATTTATTCCACCCTTCCCAGCAGCTAGGAGATATGTCTGCACTGAGCCGAGCAAAGCAGGGCTGAACTGTTTGCACACACACAAAAACTTGAAAGAATGAGACACAGTTACTTTTTTTTTTTTCCAAATAGGAGCAAGAAACAATAAAGAAGAGTAAAGAAAAACATGGAAAAAAAATCTCGAATCTCGAATAAACTTAGTGACCGACCATCAGTCCGATCACCCACCACATGTTGGTCCAAGAAGCACAACTTGGCCCTGTGATCTGATTCTGTTCCTCAAATGAGCTCAGACTGTCTGGAAGTCTGAACAGGGTTTCTCTTGCCCAATTTAGCTCTGAATTCCCGGACAGTTAGGAATCCTTCAACTCAACTTATGTTGGCTTAGATCAAACAAAATCAAACAAGTATGCAATGAAAATAACAGCAGAGGAAATAAGAAACAGGGTTACTTTTACAACCTTTTTTTTTTTTCCTTTTTTACACACTTAAACATTCACAGATCTAAACATGCTGTAACACTCTTAATTCTTTTGCACACACTATATGTGCATAATGTGCAGTCGTTTAGATATGACTGTTTCCAAAACTCGAAGAAATAGGACACAAAGAGGCTGGTTTGCATGTTGTGTGTTGTGTGTGTTGTGTCTGAGCACATTCCCTTGCATGTGGCCCACCCTGTCAAAAAAAAACCAAGAAGGATGGATAGAAAGGACTGGAAGAAAGGAGAGAAAAGACTGGCAGAGGGCTGGTCTTCCCTGCCCATGTATCACTTGCTGTTCCCACATTCCACTGAAATCTCTGGAGAGATGGGAGAGAAGATGAGACTGATAAGAATATTTTTCTCCTGTCTTTTTATTCTCTCTCCATATTCAAAGGCCAGTGCCTTCTGTTCAGCAGTGGTTTAACAATAAGTATTATTATTAATATTATAATTTTTTTGGTTGTTGCAGTAGTTTTAGATTTTCTAGTCCATTTTATGTCTCGTCGCTTTGACCGATGTCGTTGACTGCTCTGCTTCACTTTAGCTCTGTATTCCTTGCAGGCCCACAGTATTGGAGCTATTAATCTCTTTTATTACTGAATGAGCAGATGTCATCCATGACAAAGTATCTTAGCTCTTATTCCAAACAGAGTCAGGGGATAATTTGGAGTCCACTCTCTCAGAGTTGTGTGCAGGCAGGTTTTCAGGCCATTCTCCCTGCCTGCCAGACTGAGCCACTGAGGGAGGTGTAAAGCAGAAGACGATCTGCTTCTCTACAAGCCGGGCCCCAGTTTTTTTTGAGCCTGTGAACAAGCCACACGGCGGTGATCTGTTGAAAGCTGACTCCCGCGCTCCCTCGGCCCCAGCCCCGGCCGCAAGGGGTGACATTCTCTCACACACAATCCAGGGGCTGGTCCTCTTTCAGGACTCACACTCGGCCCAGTTACCCCCACCTTTTCATGCGGTGCTGCTGGGAGAAGTACTCCAGGGATTAGCCCAGCCAGGTCTTTCAAAGGCCATTAGAGCAAATTACAGGTATCCAGTTACCAGTGCGCTGGGACAGGCCAGGTGAGGGGCGCAGAGGCCAGGCAGGAGAGCAGGGGTCAGCTTGGGACAAAAAGACAAGGCCACCCTGGGCCCCACTCTATCGGAGTGTCTCCCTGGCTCCACAAACTGGTAGACCTGCATCTATGAATGGCTCACTTGATGGGACCTCAGAGACATTGTCTCACTAACGTAACTTTAGCCTTTTTTTTCTTAGTGCCCCCCACCCCCATGCTTCACTCTCCCCATGCTGATTTTCTTGTCTTTGAATTGATGTGGGCACGACTTAGCCTCGATAAATGATCACATAAACCAACTACAAAACAAAAGTTCAGCAAAATATCACACAAGGCTTTAACCACAATGCATCAGATGATGCCCCCCTAAGCAACCATGCTATTGAGGGTACAACCTCAATGCTACAAACACTCACAGTTACCTCTACACTATCTGTGTGTACCACACTAAAAGCCCTGCCTTGGGTCAAAATATAATTTGAATAACATTAACTATTTCCACTTCAAATCTAAAGTTAAACTGTAATGGTGACCACACAAGCATTAATGTGGGGTCTATCAATGTATCAGTATGCTGCAGGCATCATGAGACTGATGCTGCTGATAAAAGTGTGGGGATGGCCACAGGGAGTTCCGCATCCTGCCATTTTCTCTGGACCCCACACACACACACACACACACACACACACACACACACACACACACACACACACACACACACACGCCTCACCCTATCCCAACCGGTGGATGACAATCTAGTGGAGGAGCTGCGGAAGTGTTTCATTAGCCAATTACCGCTGGTAGATAAAGCCTGCGTTCCCACAGTCCGCTGGGCCGGGGGGTCAAATGTGGCCAATTACCCTCCATCCCCTCACAGGACAGATTAGTCTGTCTGATTTATCCCCAGACAGACTGACCCAATACTCCAGAATCACCATCCACATCTGGATACCTCACGTTCATGTTTGTGGGGAGGCAGTATATGTGTGTATGTGAACAATTTCACTGTTCACGAACGTTGCTTATACTGTGAATGAAACAACAACAAAAATGACACTAATAGGCTTCAACGTTTATTAAAAGACAACGATAAAGCTAAAAGAAAATAAAGTCAAAGATAGAGGCAGCACTGGAATATCCTCTCCCACACACATGGACTCCAGACTCATTACTGGGCCTACATGTCCTGTCAGCATACACTCCACGGTGGTTATACTACTGAGCACAAGCTTCCTTGCTCAGGCTAAGATGTGATTGTATGTAATGGAACATCAATCAGTTCATTTGGGACCTCCAGGATGCTGAATCAGACCCTCCGCTGATCAAACACCAAATTTATAAGCGAAGTGGGGGCAAGCCAGCCAGAAAAGGTAACACTAGAGGATAACCCGAGGGAGAGGGAGAGGGCGAGAGGCGGGGTGAAGGCCTGCTGCGGTTAGGCTGAGGGATAGCAGAGGTGAAAAAGGTTAACGAAGCCCTCGGTGCGCACGCTCCCTGTGAGGTACTAAGGGGCCGCAATCCTACCAACGAGGAGGCCTTCTCTTTAATCAAGGAGGGAGAACAGGGAGGGCGAACAGCCTCCAAATCATGCATCACATCCGTAATGAGTGAACGACAAGCTATCAAAGGCTTCACAGATAGTTACGAGCAGATCTGCCCACGGAGACCTTTGTGACTCACAGCTTCTGCATTTTCCTGCTCTTTAGTGTACTGTAGGAAGTGCAGTGGGATGGCGGGATCCACTTTAAACTGAGGTCATCCTCTGTGCCACTTGGTAACAGTAAGCGGGGGGGATTTGGTTGGCTTTCCAGTGGAAATAAAGGCAATGTTTAGTTACCTTTCCTCATCTTCACTGAGCTTTGGACAAAACTTCATATTAATAGTGAAGAGATATCTGAGCCAAATAACAGTCTCTGTATGTTGGAAGGTACTCCAAAGATAAGGATTAGGTGTATGAGAATGGATTTGCTCTCCTTTTGAAGTTTGCCATTACAATTGAACACAGTTAAGTGGAAATCAAATAAGTTGTGCCATATTGGCTTCTTCTTCCTTGGTGTCTTGGTTGGCTGTTGGCAACCAGCTTATACGTGCATTGCTGCCACTGACTGTGTGAGACAGGAGATTATGCAGAAAAAAAATAGAACAAGCTTTCTGAATTTTTACAACTGTATACCAGCCAGCTTGAACTAAATGCTTATTAGTTTTATCATAAAGCAAAGTTAAACACATGGTAGCATTCTGGGTGATGTGTTTTTGGAGCCTGACCCTAATGAAGGGCTGAAACTGTGTTGCATCCTTTAAAAAAAAAAAATCTGTTTCTTTTGACTGCCCCAACTTCATAAGTGCAATATTAAATGGCTGGAGTGCCCCTCAAACTCTCTCACATCCAGCTCTATGATAAAAAAAAAGAAATGTCATTGGTTGCCAAATGACATGAAAAATCAGATGACACTAAGTTGCAAACATCTTTAACTCAACCATCAATCCAATATAACATGAATTTGTTTTGTTGTGTGTATATGGGAAGTAATTGTATGCTCTCTTATTGTTCTCCGCTTGTTGTCAATCATGCCAACTCTTTGGCATCCGATTTAGTCTGGAGACTACTGCCAACTTTGTATGTGCATGTGTGGCTCAGGTGTGCAGTGGGGTTCCAGTGACTGAGCACCAGGACACAGAATATTCTCTGTGGCCTGAACTTGCCCCATATTTACATTATTTAAAAGAGAAGGGCATACAGGAGGTGACAGAAGGCACAAGAGTGAAATCAGGGCCCTGTCAGAGCTGTCACTTGCTCCACTGGCCAAAGGCCCCGACCCCAATCCTATCCACTGCAGGGGAGCAGAGGGGGAAATGGAGACAGCAGGAGAGAGAGAAAGAGAGAGAGATGGTGATAGGTAGAAAAGGATGAACAGATGAAAACAAAGAAACAAGGGGAGTGTAGTGAGAGATATGTGTATATAAATATATATTCCATGAAGAGATATGGGTGCAGAGTGGCAGAAGGTTCATATGACATCAGCCTCCACCTGTGCAAAGATATAGTTAATATCTGGTGTTTCATATGCATATAAGTATTTTCTCCAACTGCTAAAGTATGGATGACTGCAGCAGAAAACAACCCTGCACTGACAATTGCAACCTATTCTTCCAGCATTCTTTTCACGCATAACAAAATAAGCCCAAAGAAGTATGTTGCATCTGCTGAACAAAAAGGAAGCGGGACAAAGACCTCAGTAGTGATCTGATGTATGGCGTGGACTATACTGCCTCAGCTACACCACTGCTTTCTGCCACCCTCTGTGTTCTAATGAGGAGCATGGCCTTCAAGATGAGAAAAACACCCGAGTGCACGCAAGCTTGCACTTGTCAGCGTGCATGCAAGCACAACCACACATGGGCCTGAACCTAGGGCATGGTAAGGTCTGGTTCATATTAGCCATTCGGGAACGGAAATGCACATCTTTTTCAGTTTAGGCTCCACTTCACGCTCCCGCAATGGCACAAGTATAAACACAGGCGCATGCATTCTAAATGTACACGCACATTCAAAGAGCTCAGACATGATACTCACATCCTGCTCATGTTCGTTTAGTGAAATGGCCTCAGAGATAAACAGCAGGTACAGCTGGATGTGTGTAATGTAATTTAGAGAAGACTCTGCATGGTCTCAACCTGTTGGTATGCACAGACCTGCACCAGAGTTGCTGTTTTTAGTATTTCACATTTGCATTAATTATCGTACTTGTACTTTCAGGAAACACATTTAGAACAGTTATTCATTCCAGATAGTGACTTCAGTCCTCAAGGCACAAGGACTCTGGCACAGTTAAAAAAAAAAATCTTACACACTATTAACTTACTTTTACTAAAATGTAATTGAAACACAAGACAAATCAAAATACAACTTGTTATGGAAGTTATGAATGAAAATGTTTCACTTTATGGACCATCCTGAGATAGATTAATCCAATTCCTATCAAGTTGTTAGTCCATATGGTATGCATTTTTATGTTGTGACACGTGTACTTTTATCGGCATGTTCCATGTTTAAATGTAGACCTTTCGCGGACCACAACCGTAAAGCAGACCATGTGTGTTCTTCAATCTCAAATGAAGGCTTTAAGATTGAAAATTAGGAAATTACTATATTGCTAATGTCAAACATCCAACTGCAAATTATCAATCCTTATCGTCTGTTTTGGAATTAATTGATTTAATGTTTAATTAATCATGGTCTCACACTAGTAAACTTTTAAATACATCATTATGAACCAAAGATGTGTCCCCACTAACCTATCAACACTGCCCGTAGAGTCATGTCGATATGGTTAGTGACTGACAACCACTGGATGGATTGTCAAGAATGCCTGTGTTGACATTCATGCTCCTCAAAGGGGAAAAAAAAAATTGTTGATCTCATCTTCATCTTTGGAGATAAAATTTTGACAAACATTCCATTGTGCCCAGAAAATTTGCACAACTTTGAATCATCAGACATTCATGGTTCCTAGAGGATGAATCCCAGTGATTGTGGGGATTTCCTCACTTTCCGCTACAATGCTTAACCACAGCTTCAGTTTTCTTCAATGGGATTACAGTCTGGAAACTCTTTTCATACTAATGTTTGGTCAGCCACTCTGAAGGACAAACCAATCATTGACTACTGTGCGATTACATTGAAGTCAAGCATTTTTTTCTAAATGTTGTTGCACCGGTGGTTGTAATTAGGCGCATGTGTTTGTCAGTCCCGATTGGTTAAAGGTGGTTCCTACAGTTTCAAAGTTAACCCGAGGTCTGCACCCAGTAGGATGCAACGACTGGAAAAGATTCATGGACCGCAGCCAGACCCGTGAATTCAGTCTGAGAATTTGGATCTGGTAACACCAGGCCATCTAGCGCCACCATCGGGTTGAAACTTGTGGTTCAGAGTTAAATGTTTCAAAAACTGTTGGGTGAATTACAGTGCAATTTGAATTGTTAACTTTGATGACCACCTGAACTTTCATCCAATGTAAAAACTACATTTTCTCCAACAGTTTGGATACTTTCCAATGAGCATTATAGCCTTTCAGAGCTATTAGTGTGTAGACTTGACATAATCTTAACTTGCATAGAAATTCATGATGCAATGTCTGTATGAACATTTTTGGGCAGATTATCTCTCCATTTCCGGTGTTCATTTTAGGTGCTGTGCATACTAGGGCAGTCAGTTAGTTGTAGTAAACGTGAGGTGAGATTTCCACTATTACACATAGTTAAACACATTATGACTTGATTGCCTAACAGCAAGTCAATATTTAGCCACACAGGTTGACAGGCAGACTGTGGTTGCTCAGTTTATGTTTGTGAGAGAGAGATTAAAGTCTACTAAAATTCCATGAAGCTTTCATGTGCCCTTGTAACCCATAACTAAAAAAGGAAAAAGGGTGGATAAGCCCAGATTTACCTGTCTCTGAGATAGATTCATTTTATTGTCTCTTATTGCTCCCTTTTATGATCTAGATAAAATTATACAGGGAGTGATATCTGTTTAGAGGGTAACAGGTGCATTACAGTCCTAGTCTCAGGCTACCTCCAATTTTAGGCTATATTTGAACACCTTTAAACTCTTGTAGCGGTGGCTAGTCATCCGTAGTTGTATTTAGGGAAGCCAAGTTGTTTCTTTTTTCCCCCCATCTACAGCAGGGGCTCTCTTTCAGCTTCTTTATTCCCGGGCCAGCGGTTAAACGCCTTCCAAGACATGATGTCTGGCTCAGTTCATGCAGGGAGGTGAGAGACTTTATTAGAAGGGTCAAAACAAGACCATTAATCTGTCTTGGTCTATCTTAGGTTGAGGCAAGACCTGTATCCACTGTCTCGGGCTGATTACGTCAGCGCACGTGTGTGTGCATGTGTATGGTTTTGAGATGTGAGAGTGGCGGCTGCTCCTTCACGAGTGTTTCCTTTGGCGAATGATTTCAGAACATGTGGTGCTGAATGAGTAAGGGTAGCGGGTCACCTGTTCCCAACTGATCTAATTAATACTCATTTTACACCTTTCCCAAAAAAGCACACAATAATAACAGTACTAATGTGCTCTCATTGAGGAAATGGCCCAACTGTTCACTCCCTCTTTAAAAACGTATTGCTTGGCGGTGACTATGTTCAGTATTGCATTGCTCTACTGCAATTAATTGTTGCTCATTGCACTGGTGTTTAAAGCACCTAAATCACTGCGGGAGTAGCTCTTGGACAGAAACAACTAGGAGGAGAGTGAAAAGTAGAAGCAAGTATACTACTTATTTTTCCTGGCCCAATTAATATTTATAGAGTGAGACCTCAGTCTCACTCTATTACACACTCACACTAAAATCATGTACATGTTGATATATTTGAAACCTTGCATTCAAAGTCATTCTCTGCTTTTTACAAACTTTTAAAATGGCAATGCAAACATCTTCCATCAATGGCTTTAAGGTTCAAGGAGCTGATTACTGGCACTGTGAAGTCTTCTCCTTTGTGTTCCCTTCACACCCACAGGATGTCCAGAGCTCTGCGATGTTATAAAGGAATTGGCTGCCAGAGCCAAAGTCAGACTCTATAAACCTGCTGATGAACCCAGTAAATCCCAGAGAGGAGCCGGAGCCAGACTGCTAAAGGTTGTTAGCTACTAATTGCTACATTTCTCGAGCCCATTCAAGATATCAAACCCTGGTGGCAGAAACCAGGGATGCGCGGCTAATTAGACTGACACTGACACTCTTGTCCTGCGATGTTCCCAGGGCACTGTGTGCACATGTGTAAAGGCTTTAACATGCGTGCTCAACATGAAGGTGTATGCCCGGGATGTTTTTGGTGTCTTAATAACAGGAGCAGCCGGCAAAATGCTGTTTTCCACATCTTGTCCCACAGGCTGTAGCCATGCACTGTCTTTACAGTGAAGGGTAGGGTGGGCTTGTGGTTGTGGTGGGGTGGTAATAAATGCATGATTCGTGGGATTTTACCCTCCCGCTGGCATCCAAAATGTCCACGAATCCCCTCTCAGTTGAGACGACCCAGAGGAAACCTTAATGCCTAATGAGCAACGGGAAACGCTCCAGCACTCCTCTAGCCTTTAATTTCCACCTCAATACTGAGCAGAGCACGCCCCAGCCCTTCTCCTAGCCTCATTAACATGTGTATTCTCCAGATTCAAAACACCAAAGCACTTCCTTCAGCCAGGTGCTTCCCTCTTTAGCCCCTCCAGTCTTGGTGCTGTTGATTCAGACACACATCCCCGCCTGAGCTCTACAAGAATTAATGGTGAGTCATGTTGAGGATGAAGGCAGGCCAGCGCAGGATAATCGTCCTTGCACCTTTAAAATGGCAGGCGGTGCGGAACAGACATTTTGTGATGTCTGTTGCTTTGGTATGTGAATGTCATTGTCCCCAAAGTGCAGGCTAGATAACACATAAGCTGCTGATGAACAGTGGTACTTTTAAGGGGTCAAATATTATTTGAAAGAATGTCCTCCTTGTTCATAAATAGTCATTTCTATATATTATGTTGGTTTAAATGAAAATAATGACATATTAAATGTTTTCAGTTTTAGTATCTCATAATAGTGAGTTCTTAAGAAGAGCTTGAAAGTACTTTATTGTGCATGACTGTTCACAACTAGCACATATTTATAGTTTCTGGAATATTTTTAAAGGTTTAGTGCGTAGGATTTAGGGAGCTCTACTAGCAGAACTAAAATATAGTATTCATAATTACATTTTCATTAGTGTATGAAAACTAGAAGGTCTCCTTACCTCCTCTGCATCGCTTTGTACATTGCCGGCAGCGTTTCAGAAGCAAAGTGTTTTGTCTCCCCCAATTTTTGTGACTTCAGTCTGTCATTTTTCCTTGATTTTTGTCCTTCTCGTGTTGAAAAATTGGCTAATTTGTTAAATGGTTTCAATTTTGCCTGTGGGCTTATTATTGTTATTTTCTGCTTTGTGCTGTTGCTGAAAAAGTTAATGCGGTTTAAGTTGTTAAAAAAAAACACATTTAATTTTCATAATCATTTTGTATTTCGCATACAGTATCTGTTTCAAGAGAACACATTTCTTGTCCTACATGAAAGACTGTTGGGTAGATATTGATGTAGTGATCTCATATACGATTGGGAGACTGCAAAGAGTGTTTTATTGTGAAAATTAACCGGATTCCCAATGCCGTCCGTCTGTCTGACTTTTCTTGACTGTCCGGCTTCTGTCAAAAATAGACCAGGCATGAATCACGTCGCAGCCAGTCCTGTTGGAATCCAGCCTTTGGAACGAGCCCTTCCTAGCTATATAAGGTGTAGGCCCTCTTTCACAGATGATTGTACTGTAGTCCAGAGGGAACAAACCAGCCACTGGCTCCAAAGAGGGACTTTCACATATTTAATTGATAATCTCTTACGGACTTGTAAAGGGAGGGTTAGGCGAGGAATATTCAGTCGAATGCAATCTGCCACCTCGCCACTAAACACCACTAAATCCTACATACTGCTTCTTTAAAGTGTCCACCAATATCTGCATGACTCAGAACCCGTATTTACAACTTCGATCCAAAGAAAATACAACATCTTTTGTGAAGACAGCAATAATAATGATTTTTAACTTTTTCCACCACTGGTCCATATCGTCTTTCCACATGGTTAAACCTTTTAGCTGCAGTCATCTGTCTGTAGCATTCATCCTGTCCTTTATGATTTTTAGTCCCTCCTTTGTGAGTGACAGTTTCCCCCGTCTACAACAAGTTTGAATAATTTCCACAACATATTTCAGTGGGGTGGAAGATTTTCTTCCCATGGTTCCCTACCAAGTCAAACACACACATGAACTTGGAAAACTTTCACATCAAACAGCAACATGCTGCACACCAAGGGAAATTTGGTAAATACAACACACCCCAGCTGTGAGAGTTGCGCGGCTGTTGAGGCCAAGTGACTTCTGCGATTTTAGCGGTGTGCTGAGGTGAACCTATTTCCTAAGGGTGAATTGGCTGACGCTACCTGGAGGCTGCACAAGCGTTTGATGTCACTAGCCACACACAGCCAAAAATGTAACAGTCCATCCTTTAAGGTGGGATGAAAAAATGTAAACATAAACTAAAATATATGCAGAGAGGTGTGCCAAAAAAGACTGTTTGAATTATTATAGAAAGATGAAAATAAATAGAAAACAGCCTTGTAATTGAAGAATACAATTACAAGAAGCCTTCATGTATTAATTGAATTAAACTTCAATGACTGCAGGTGGAGCTCTGCACTCTTTTACCCTACTCAGCTTCTACTGTTGCATTGATCATGAACTGGTTGCTGGGCGTGCCTGCACAGCTGTTGTGCCGTGGCACTGTCTAATTAGCAGGCTATGACCGATGACCCAGTACAGGATATGATGCGTACCTACCTCTGGAGCTTTTGTAAACACTTGGGTGTGTTTTTCCCCTCGATCATTTTCTGCCTTGCCATAGGTCAAAAGAAAAACATGTCACAGCCCTGCCTTTCGGTCCCTCAAAGTACTGTACTTTGTCTCTTTGTGTGCCTATTTCAACAAGCTATTTTTAGTTGCTATCATTAGAATAATTGGCGGATCTATATTTGGAGTTTCACATGGCAGATGATAGTCAGGTCGTTCACCTTGATTTCTATATCTCTAGTTTAATGAGCTTTACTGCAAAGTTCCAGTAAGTTTACAACTTGCTTGATTGTGATAGCAAACTTCAAGAATGGATACCTGACGCCTTAGTGTTTGTGTTTGAGTGTGTGTTTGTGTATGTTTCCACATGTGTGCTCACAAGGTAGAACATTTTTCTTGGAACACTTTAGAGATGTAACTGATACACATTTAGCCTGTCCCGTCTGTTGCCAGTGACAGTTTTGAATTTCATCGCTCTGCATTTAACCTCTCTTCTGTCTTTTAATAACAAGGGCATTTTATGACTCAATGAATGACTTTGCATGTAATTTCTCCTCAACTCTCACCAAAGACCGATAAAAAGAATACATTTATTTGCTCCATACATTTTGCAGTTTTCTCTATCCCTCTTACCCCCATTCAGCTCTCTAATCCTTTAAACCCTCCATCCCTCTAAGTCACTCTTTCTCCCTCTCACCTCGTCCCTCAGCTGTTCCATGCCCCTGCTCCACTGGGATTGATACAATATTTTCCAGCCTCAATTAGCAGAGAGCCTGTTGACTAATTCCAACTGTTTTTGCACCTGAAAGGGAGTTGGGAGTTGGGGCTGGAAAAACTGAGTGGGGTGGAGGTAAGGGCTGGAGCCTGGGTGTAGCAGGCAGAGCTGTCGGGGCAATATAGCTGTGTTGACAGGAGAGTATGAGTGCAACACAAAGGACACACTGCTGGGCAGGCTGAAGACACTCCTGAGCAGAGTTAGAAATGCTATATCCCGCACAAGCAGGATAATACAGGAAAAAGTACAGTACTATGTCTCCAAAAGGATGTGTGTCTGTATTGGTCTCTGTGGGGATGTATGTGTCCTGCAGTCTTTTAAGACCATCTACATTGTTACATTATACTCTTGATTGTAAATCAAATAGGAAATTACTTTTGTGTTGATAGAATCCTAAAAACAAATGCGTCCTCCTTCCTAAGTAAGACTTAGTGCTGCTGTTGCTGTCTAGTATCTGTGTCACTGCTCCCGTCATTAAAAATGTACAACTTCCTGCTTATCCTGCCACTCTAATCTATAGCATGGCCAAATTCTCTGGGTCAAGAGGCTTTAAGTCTGATTGAAAGCCTCCATATGTGACGGTAGCAGCAGTAGTCTCCCACAGAAATAGAGACCTCAGAGCGGTCTTGAACCAGATCTGTCCCGTTGTGAGGCGCAACCACAGACTGACCACAAGGTCCATTTTGTTCAATTTAAGGCAAAGCCTACATGACCACTGGTTTGGCACTGTGCTCAGCTCAGGGTGCAGGTACACACCCTCGCTCTCCGTGTGTGAGCACAGAAAGAATCGTTCTTTCCACCAAAGGAAATGAGAAGATGATGGCTAAAGTGTATAAGGACATTATATGTAAGGGGACTGCGAATTTTCATAGAGGGTTCTGCAGCCTCCTTGGCATAAATGACATAAAGTAAAGCAAGAAGAAGCATGAATTTCACAGTCAGCATCAATTTTGCTTTTTTCCACTGACTCTGAACACGAACTCCCTGATTTGGCCAAATTTCTGCTGGTCTTCCAGCATGACTTCTATCAAACTGTCAAATTCAGGCAAAGTTTGGGAGTAATATTTTATCATGGTAGCTGACATATATTACCACTATTATGAAAGAATAATGTCTCAATTTGGTAAGCCCACAGGTCCAAATTTAACATAGTAACAATTCATCTCAGCTTGAATTTATACCTATGTGTGTGATTTTTTTTTAAAGATTTTGCCAGGTGACTAATCCCAACAGGTTAACAAATGTTATCCAGTCTGCCGCTTGGAGCTCATTGAAACAGTGGCAACAGACCGACTGGACTGTTAGCTGGATGCAGCAGCTGCTCTTCCCCCCAGTAGCTGTATGGAAAAACTCTGACTCACCCGCTTGTATAAAAAGGCATTAACGAGCAAATACATAAATATTACCGTCAAAGGCAAAAATGTCTGAGAGCCATCCAATCAGTCAGTCAGCCGGTGACTAATGGAGAGGGAGGTCAGATCATGACCAGCCGGCTCATCTGACCTGGTCAAGCATCTGAAAGACACCCATTGATGGACACACTGAAGAGGCACGGCTGCTGCATGAACACACTCTTCTCAGGTGTCCCTAAACCACAGCTTGTGTATGGACTACAGTCTTACAGACAGAATAACATTGCTCTAACTGGGTCTGCACTGCTGCATACTGAGCACAGTTACTTCGAGTGTTGTCCCATCTGAGTGTCTGAGCTGAAGATCAGGATTTTTAAAAGAAGTTTCGACCTGTGCGCACTGACACATTGACATACACAAATCAGCACCTGCCCAGAGTAGATGAACTGTGAGCAATGCAAATCAACGTGTTTTTTGGAAAAATATGTTTCAGTTTACACCTGCCTCTCACAATTGATGCAAATGCACCACAGTTTTGACAAGTTAATTCCCAGTGAAACGGAAACTTTCTTTTCAAGCCCAGTTTGCGCCACCAACTGATGCTCAATGTCTTTCCTCAGTGCCTGCTGTCCCATGAGGGTTGTAAATCCACACTAGGGTATTCCCTCCTTTCCTAGCAACGTGTCTCTCATGCTCTAAACACAACACAAATAGCTCAACAGTGATATGACCAAAGGATATCCCTATGAACTGCTATAAAAGTGAACAGATAAGAAAGTTCAGTCATAAAAATAAAAGTGAGAATGTCACAGGGCATCCTGTCTCTGATACACATTTGAGATGCAGATCTTAGTTTCTTTCTGGCTGTGCCAGCTACTTACTGTCAGCGTAGTTTTTTCGCCGAGTGCCGTCCACCTTGCCTGTTTTGTCAATGCAGAGGAAGAACTTGTTGGCGGAGTAAAGTCGCCGTAGTCGGACGTCACCCTCCAAGTGATTATAACTGCGGGTGTGCCTTTCCAGTGTCCACGAACAGTTGATGCCATTCGCCAGCACCTGAAGGGGTTCGTGCCCTACCCGAGGAGGACAGGCCCCTGTGGCAGTGCCAGCGGTGACCAGGAGCAGGGTGAAGCATGCCAGGCAAAGGGAGGCTGCACTGGGCAGGGGGAGAAGTGGCCCAGTGGAGGCGGCAGCAGTGGTGGTGCTGAAGGCAGGTTCAGGACAGAGATGAGCTACGGACGCCGTCCATCTGCACATGGTGGGTCAGACTCCCAAGGTGCACCTTGTGCAAGCTGTAGGCATGCTGATGATCGGGAGATGTCCCTGAGGAGGGTGGGAGTCCTGAAGAGAGAAGGGAGGGAAATGGCACTCACAGCAGATCCTCTGGATGTCACTGATGGCCAATCTCCACTTTGGGCTGACAGCAGGCCTTCCTTCCTACAGCATCAAGCTTGCCAAATTGTCTCCAGTTGTCATCTTCAGTCTTGTTTGTTATTCTATTAGTCTGATCCTGAAAGTGTTGTTATTTTATGAATCCACTTTTTAAAGTTGTTCCTTGATGCCTGTCTGTTTGTCCTCCTCCTTGAACTGAAGTCTTCTTCACAGGTCCACAGATAAAGTCCTGGGATGTATGAGGATGCGCACGTGTGTTTGTGTGTGTGTGTGTGTGTGTGTGTGTGTGTGTGTGTGTGTGTGTGTGTGTGTGTGTGTGTGTGTGTGTGTGTGTGTGTGTGTGTGTGTGTGTGTGTGTGTGTGTGTGTGTGTGTGTGTTTTTGCCTGAGTGAGTGTGAATGGATGTGTATTTGTGTGTGTATGTTTCAGTATGTGTGCACCTTGCGATGCTCTGCTCTTTCCAGCTGGATAGGAACAAGGTGCCTGTCTGAGCTGCTGACCCGTGGCTGAGAGGGAGTTGAATGAGGGTTGGTGACTGACTCTGCGCGTGTGTGTGTGTGTGTGTGTGCATGTGAGTGTGTGATACTGAGAGGGAGAGAGAAAGAGAGGGAGTGAGTAAGCGAGTGAGTATGGGAGGGAGAGAGCTGGGTTTGCGACAGAGAGTGAGAGAGAGAGAGAGAGAGAGAGGTAGTGAGAGATAGAGAGAGAGAGCGAGAGGTAGTGAGAGTGTGTCTGTGTATGTCAGAGTGAGCGGCAGTCAGCAAGTGTGTGTCAGCTCGCACGGGGCAGCGAAGCAGTAAGTGAACGGCCTCACGCTCTGCTGTGTGCAGTCAGTCAGTCAGTCAGCCCTCTCTTCTGTGGAGGCACCGGCTGAGTTGTCCTGCATTTTATCCTGGGCAGGGCCAGCATCTAGGGGGTTGAAAGGAGAGGGGTGGGGGGATGGGGCCACCGCACTCATTCATAACCATTTCAAACAAAATAGAAAGCTTGCATCAAACACTGTCCCCGTGATCTTCTCTCTGAAAAGTTTCTTCAGTGAGAAACAAGTATTTTGCTTTTCACCTGCAGGATTCTTTTTTCTCTTTTCATGGTTACAGACACCTGGAAAGACTTACTTCCCCTTCTTATCTCATGACCTCTGCTGTCTCCCCTTAAAATGAAGAGTGAAGCATTTTGTATCATGATCAAATCACCTCCAATACTGTCCGGTGAACCAGCTAGGAGACCTCATTTTTTGACACCTTCTCTCTCTTTTCTTCTCTCTGGCCACATGGGGCAAATTAAGGGACCCTTTCCTCTTTTTTTTTTTTTTTTTTTTACAGCTGCTGGTTTGAATCATCAAGCAGTCGGAAATACAGAGCAGGTTGCAGGAGTGTCGGTGGAGCTAGTCCAGATGAAGCCTGAGAGACTTTCTGATCACCTGTGTTAATATTTCAATGAAACACCCTCTCTGATCTTTGCCGTTTAATTTGGCAGAGCAGGACGGAAATGAAGAACACCTTTTTTGTGACTTCCCACACTCTTGTCTGTTTTTTACAAGCTGTGTAATGAACCTGATTAGGACAAGGCAGCATAGTGCAGCAAACCCATTCAAATCAACGGAGTTAGCTCTATATTTTGAACACTTTTAAAAACAATGTGAAGAACTAAAAAAAATTAAAAAAAATAACTTTGACTGGACCAGAACTTAAAGGACAATTTTGGTAAAAAAAAAAAAAAAAAACTTGTTTGCTTCCTGGAGTAGATGAAAAAAATGTTATTCCCCTCTAATATCTGAATGGTAAATATCTTTACAGCCAGCAGGCAATGAGCCAAGCTCACCACGAAGACAGGAAAGGTAACAAAGTCAGTGTGTAATTTTCAAGTGTGTGTTAGAAAGCAAGAGATAAGATGCAAAAACTCTCCGGTTAGCTTTGGCAATCATCTCCTTTATTAATAGAGTCCTTGTTTTAATTATGAGTACCACCCTGGGGCCACCCTTGTCCAGTGCTGGAGGTGTGTTTGAGGACTTCACGCTCAGAGAGTGTGACAGTCACTTCACACTCTCTAAGCTTGTTAACTGCCCCCAGAGACTTGCTGTCCGCCTAGCTCCCATTTAAACCTTACCATCATAAAAAAAAAAAACTTGAGAAAAAGACCAGTCACCAGTCACTGCTCTAAACCCCCAAGCCATTCCTGTCTACCTACCGCTATGCTCTAGTCCTCATTGCCCACGAGGCTCCTCATCAAAGCTACTTTCAGCAAAGATGTAGTGAGCTCTTAAAAATCACAGTCTTTCACCCTCAATTAAAGCATGCTGCCATGCCTGTTGACTTCCCCTGGCTTCAACTCGTCTTTTCTCTCCTCCTGTCTCTGTCCAGGAAAGTAAAATATTCACACCACAGTGTGTAAGCTTTTCAACATTACTGGAGCCAATAGAAGTCAGAATGAGAAACAAAGATGAGCACAGAATTGGGAACGAAGTTGTTTCTCTATTTAAAAAAAAAAAAATGTAGGTCGGTTTTAGGCGGTATTTGAAATAATCTTTTCTCAATTAGTATTGTATATGAAGTAGAATTTGCTTCATAATGTCTAAAAGTGAAAAATGCTTTTCCTGAAAACACAACAAGTACAACACTGATGGAGCTGGATCATCATGGCCGACTTTAAAGCTCCTGGCAGTCTAATCAGTTGGTTTCTATGATCTTTAACATGATTTTTGCTCCAGAGAATAAATAATTGTAAGAATTAACCCACATTACAAAGCGCTGGTCCCTTTCCTTTCTCTTTAATGATAGAGCCCGATCATTTGTTGCACATGTTAGATGAGGCTTCCGGCTAACAGTCCAATTGGACTGATGTATAAACTCTAAACAACTTTTCCAGTATGACATTGATGTTCAAAGCAAAGTGACAACTGTACTAAACAGTCAAAACAGAATGTGTGATACTTTTTTTTTTTAAATCTGAATGTGTTAATGCACATTTTCTTTTATAGAAATCTGTTAACACCAAAGAGTATATAACTATATTCTAGAAGTCAAAATCTATCTACCACACACTTAACAAATGAGTGTAAATTCAAAATTATTGAAATTGAAGATATACAGATTTGTGCAAACTGTCTCTTAATGCAAAGTGTGCAATCCAGCCTGTGTATCTAACTGCCCACTACTTTAATTTATGAAATACATGACATTTTTTAAACTTGTCAGTAGCTTTTGATCTCTCTGTTATAGAGGTGTCTCTCTGCCAACAACAAACACAAACCATACAATCAGAACACGCATGGAAATAAAGAGAAGGTGAGAGAGAAAAAGAGCAGAAGAAGCCCCAGAAGTCCCACTTGTTACTCCTTTGCCAAAATTCCCCATCATTAAAATCATACAATCATTCTATGTAGTGCAGAACTCCTCAAAAACTGCCTCCTGAGGTCAACAACAAAGCTTGGGCCTCATGTGAATGTCAGATGTGGCAGCAGATTGCTTTGTGGTGTCTTAGAAGCAAATGTTTGGGCTCTGAGCTCAGTGCCAGAGCAGACACAAGTATAACGTGGCTCTTTGTCTTAATGTCTTAGCATGCAACGTCTTCCTGTTTTATACTTTGATGTTGAAAACTACAGTCATTTACGTGAGTTCATGGTCATAACAAAAACTGAGATTTTAATAAATATCCAGCAAATGTAACTGTATTTCCAGTCTATGTTGAAGCTGCAGTTTGTAATTAAGTCTGCTTGTAATCCATTGCACTAATAATTCCACTGATCAAAAGCAAGTACAAGGAAGTTTTGTAAAAAAAAGAAAGAAAAAGGAACACTAACATTAGCATTAGCTAGATGCTAATTTAACTTCTTTGTGTGTGTTGGCATGCTAGCATTCCCCAACACAAACTCCAGTTGAGGGTGAGGGAATACCATCCGTTTTCATAATTGGATATAAGTATTGGACAGATTAAAAGTTTGATGATGTCAGTAGAGGAAAGTTTAAGGATTTTGTCCTAGCAGCAACCAACAGTGACATCACCCATTGGCTTGTGAACAGCCGTTAGGAAGCTTTGAGTTCAGTATTTGGCCGGCGCCATCCTGCTAGTCCGGGGCGGTTTGGAGCCGGTAGTGACCAGAGTTGGGCGAGCTGGGGAGGAGTGAGCGGTGGATCTGACTCGATCTGATTGGAAACCTGGCGACACTACTTCCTGCCCTCCGATAGCTGTAATCTGACTGCACCGCAGGCCTGTCAATCAAACTGACACGCCCTCAAAAACACGGCTTTTTGAAGCTTATTTCATAATAAATGACGGGATCATTTTCAGATGGACCGCCATGAATCTAATAAGAAGGAGTGACTTTAGCTAACAACACCAAAATAACTTGTGGAGAAATTTTATTGACTGAGAACTTTATAAGACTTTGAATGGGAGTATATGGAGCCGGAGGCTTTTTGGAGCCAACGTCTGGCAGCATTCAGTGGTATCGCAGTTTAAGGCACATCCGCGTCGGCCTCATTTTTCAGAGCCGGAAGCCAGGTCCACTTTTATAAACAGTCTGTGGATTTATCCCAATTTATCCTGATTCTGTGCAAAACCTGATGGCAGTCTTTTTCGAGACAAAACATTTCACTCCAAACTACAAATATAAACCTAATAGTGGTGTCAGGGGGGATTTCAGGTGTCCTCTGGGGACCACCAACGTCTGCACGAAATTTCATCTTATTCCATTTAATACTTATTTAGATTTTTCTGTCAGGACTAACACGGTGGTTTGTCAGAAAATCAATGCCATCCCTGGAGTAATGGCTAAAAAGATCTATGATCTGGCTAGCTGCAGTTTAGTGTCTATCTAACCACCACAACACGAGTGGATTATACAGGATCAGTACCCCCTGAGTTGAGTTTAGCTGTGTTGAGTTGAATTGTGTTGAGCCGTGGGTGAGCGTGGGTGTGCCGTGAACTGAGAAGGGCGCTCTGAGAGCCCGGCACCCAAGAAGGATGTTCTGAAGTGGAGGAACCTAATCTTTCCCAGCAGGGATCCAAGCGGCTCTGTAAGTGTATGAATAGAGATAATATCTCTATAATGAGGCCTGTTTTGTACCATCAAAGTCTTCAAAAGGGCCTGAAACCTGACCTCCTTCCTAGCACTGACAATCCCTCAGTAATAGCTCCCTATTATTAATTGTTTTGCCTTCCTGCTAAATTCTTGTCCCTCTCTTTCTCTTGTCATTGTGTTTTAGCTACTCACCCTTGACCTAGTGCTTTTTGGTGCAATTTTCTGCAACTCAGGGTTATTTATTTTCCTTGTTTGAGATGAAACTCTTTCCAGAATCACAACAATCTTCTTCCCTTTAACTATGTATGCGAAAGTACAAAAATTAAAACACTCATGGAAGGAAATTACCTCATACATATTATTCACGGACAGTAAATGATTAGTGATCGCGCAGTTTATCGTTACGGTGTGTCAAACGCTGCCTGTTTTGTTGGTTCAGACCCAACGCACGTGTGCTCGATATCTTTGAGCTGTGATTGGCGACTCACTGAGGACATTTGCATATCCTGCTTCATGACCATTGTCTATTGTGAGCAACGCTTTGATAAGTGAGTTGTCTGACTGATGCTGAGAAGAGTTCTGACAGATACAACATCCCAGTTTTCCACAAGATAGCTAGCAAAGATCCAACTGGCTGATAAAGGGTGCTAAAAAAACATTTGAGTTGTCAGGACTGATTAATTATCTCTGCACATAATCTGATCTATCAGAAGTCTATAAAAAGATGACAAGTCTTTGCTGACTTGGCACTTCATCACTGACATAATGAAAATGAAGGGTGCGTTGTTGACTCCAGGTACAATAGCTTTGTCTGGATGTTGAGGTCGACCTGGCATCATTAAAGTCTGTATGGTACATGATTCTCTCAAATTCTTCCATTAAGATGCACTTGTAAATGGTAGCATGACACATCTTAAGACTGAACTGACTCACTAATTGAATCCATCTTAAAATGCATGTGTGGGGAAACCCAGGAAGATCATGTGAGTCATAACAGTCCAGTAAAGGCCTTTGCTGCTGTCTGTCTCACTGTAATGGACAGTAATGGGTGAGGAATATTGTTCTTGAAATTTGCTGTGGAAGTTTACGGCTGATTCTAAAAAATACAAATGTGCAGAAGGTATCAGCTTGAATCTCGAAGGCTGATTTAAAACAATGTTTTTAATAAGATGTCACATATACAGAGGTTCATGGGGAAGTTTCATAGAGGAAGCCAAGTTTTTTTTCCAGACAGGACATGGCACTAATTCTAGTGCAAAGGACACACACACACACACACAAGATGCTCACATGCAAACACATTCACACATGCCAAAGGCATTTAGCCCTACATGCATCTCACAGAGAAGTATCTCCATCAAGTTTCCCTAGCCAGGTGAAGCAGTTTCAATAACAGCCCTCTCTCCATCTGTTAAACAAATAGGGAGCCCCGACAAAGGTGTGCAAAAGAATCCACATGATCAAAGTGTACGAGAATGGCAGCCTTGTCCTGGCCTGGCCATTATCAGGCCCCATGAATGCCTGTCTTCTCCTCTTTTGTCGGTTGGGGCATTGACAGTCACTCACCCGGCAATGACTGTCACACCAGCGCAAAGAGCCAGCCGCCAACAGGGGCCAACCACATCAAACGAGGCTGTCAAGGGGCCCTGCTCGTGAACCGTGGCAACAAACACCTCCTGATCCTCACCTACAGCTCAGCAGCAGACACCCACCGCTGTGCTCTCAGCCACTGCCTCCACTGAGAAAAGATGTACTGCCCGGACCTCATTTCCCTCTCTGACCCCCCCATCTGACACCCCCCCCCCCCCGCCTCCCTCCCACACACACACACACACACACACACACACACACACACACCCCTGTCAAGTAGTGCTTGTGTTAACCTCCAGCCTGCCGAGACACAAAGGGCCGCTAAAGTGTTTAAGAATGCTTTATGGACGCATGACAAGGGAAGGCTAACACTGCTGGGGGTCAGAAAGTACGTCTACAGGATGTCAATGAGATAAATTCAGTCTTACTTTCAATCTGGAGCTGAGTCACACTTGATTTAAACTATATGAGGTTTGAACTTCAAAAGTCGACTAGAAAAAGAAGACAATAATTTTCAACATGCTGTAACAAGTACTGTGGTCGAGTGGACAGGAGAGCAAGTTGCATGTTGAACCACCAGCTTCAGATTACATTACTGGTGACAAATGTAACCTCATATACATTACTTTGTTTTTACTCAGTTAATGAAGTTTAGATTGAATGGTAATATCCACAATAACTTGTGCAAGTCCTGGGAAAACTACTATATTGAATTGTTTGCCATTTTAAGTGGCAGTTTCTGTCCTTCAAAAGAATCCTGAAATAGATTTATGCAACCGTTTACGGCATTTAAAAGATCTTATGCAGAGTTATTACTATTTTACCAACTTCCTATCCAGTATTTACATTTGCACAAGGAAACCTAGTACAGTAAATGTGTTAATTTTGAAGATTTGGCCAGTTTTATAGCACATAAAACCAATTTAAAAAGCTAGTAGAAACATTTTGTTATCTAAAGTAAACTATAGCCTACTAATAACATGAGGATGAACAAAACATCTGATATCTGAAAGACTGATGTGTTTATATGGGGTGTATATGTACATTTGATCAGAAACATCAAAATGTGACACATTTTTACTCAAATTATTGCAAGACACTCATTTTCACCTTGCTCTCCGATTTGACCTCTGGTAACACTTTGATTGACTGTGGTGAGACCGCCATCTGTAGGCCCAAACATGATTCACCATTCATGTCGAACGACTGTATATCAAGATGTCATTGAAGCCACTAAAAAACATTCTGAAAAATAGTAATATATATATATAGGCTATATATATTATTTTTTTTTTTTTTTTTTTTTTTTTTTTTTTTTTGTTTGTTTTAAAAAAATTTTTTTTTTTAACAATCACAATTAATTCAGTGTGGCTTTGCCTAAAATATTATAAAGAGGGAAATAGATGATTAAATGGGGTCATTATGTCTGTTGTAGTTTAATTAATGCTAGACTTTTAAATCTCTCTCATTTTGTCCTGAATCCACTCCAAGGAACATTTTCAGTAAAGGCAGAATAAACAAATGCCCCCAGAAATCTCGCTCGATTTATCTGCACTCAACTCATCAGGCCTGAAGCAGCGACTATCACTCCTCGCGATTGGCTTGGTCTCATTTAAGATGGCTGCCTAGTGTGTTGGAGTAACGCGGTTATTACATGTCAACATGTCCCTTCTTCGAGTGTGTGCCTTTGCCAAATGCCTGAATCGTCGCCGTTTCTTTGAGAAGTTTGCTGATCGCGTGTCTTTTGCGGACACCTGCCGGTTGCGTGCGTCGGCGAGACACGGCGCAGTAAGACGGATATCAGGTGAGCCGAGGCAGGACACGGTCTCACGTTGGAAACACGAGCGGCTCAGCTGCAGTGTGATGGACAAGTTTACAGAGTCTCCTCGAGGACTCTTGGGTTGAATGTCAAAGTAGTGACACGCAAATATAACCCAGTGTTTACTAAATTCTTTGAGCAAAGACCTTGGTTAGTTCCTTTAACAGTCTGGTAAATATACATTATTGGGGAGTCTTAAAGCCTTCACGTTATTAACTGTGTGTTTCGGGGCATTTCACGATGGCAGTGACTGTATATGAATACAAAAAGCAAAAGCTTGAGTAACTCTAAACGCAACGATGAGAATCTGTTTGAATTTCAAACTCCTAATCAGACAAGTTTATAGTGCCATTCAGCTCCATTGCACTGCATGGTAATAAAATGTTGGGTCCACTCAGTCATCATAGCTGTAGCCTTCTTGTTGGGACAAACAAGCAACACTGAAATCAGAAACATTTACTTTAACAAGTTAAGGTCTTTAATTTCCCATTTCAAAAAGCTTAAATGACCTCTACAGAATTCTAAATACTCCCAGGAGGAGGAGACTGGGCAGATCTTGCAGCCCAATGTGTATCAACATGTCCCATATGGAGCGAAAGGGAATGTCTGAGACACACAAACACAAATGCATGCATAGGATATACTGTATGTATGTATGTCAATCTTAGTGTTGTGTTACATGTCATATGACTGTTGTTGGACTTGGGCTCATGCTAGTAACCAAAATGTGTCAGCCCCCAGTCCTGCGTGTTCTTTAATGAGGCAATAGGAGAAGATGTCAGGCTCCAAGATATTTATTTAACAGCAGCAGAATAACCAGTTTACAGAGCTCTGGGTCCAGACTATGTTTCCCTGACCGCAACAGAGTATGTGTCAGTTCACCAAGTCTGATCTCCTGACTTTCCCTCACCCAGTCTTCTTATAGTACAGACACCAAAAAGTCATGTGTATTGATGTATCCTTTGTTGGTTGGTGGAGGTGGTGGTTGTCTTCCTTCACCCCCTGGAGTCCTCCAGACAGCCGTCTGTTCCTGTTAATGCCTCAAAGAACAACAGTATGTGACCCCACAGGTTGCAGACCCCCTCCCGTGACCTTTTGGTTTGGCCAAGCAGTATCACTCTCATTTACATACACAGCCTTTTGTCTACACCTTAAGATTAGTAGTTGATAATACGAGCTATATATAAGTAATATGATATGACATATATATATGTTGTATTATTGTAAACATAACCCAGCACAGAATCGCACACTGTTAATGTATATTCTTCAAGTATTTTGACAAACTGCATTTTGAGGCTTCCCTTGAATTGAATTGAACAAAAAAAAAAATTCAGTGAACTGCATTTTGGTCACTATCATAATTTTGGATGACATAACTGTGGCTGATATTGTTGGTTGCATGGGGGGGCATCCAAAAGTTTTATGGTTCACTCTCAAATGCTTCTTCGTCCTTAAGCAAGATACTGATCCTCCTAGTTTTTAAATGGAGTGCAAATCCAAGCCTAGGCTGTTTGATATTTATTTTGATATCATATTATTTATGGGAAGTGGAGTCATATTCATGCAGCAGGATATTTTGCAGTATCTTTTTTAACTGATATTTTAAGAACAACCTTTTTTTTTTAATCATGTTTTTCAGAGACACCTTTGCAGCTTCAAAGAAGAAATGTTTCCTTTGTAATCCCAAAGACAGAAGATGTGAAGAAACGTGTACTGGAACAATCTCAGTTGTTAGACGGTATGTTTATGTAGAGGGATTGATGTCGTTGATTGCCTATTATGTATGCTGCCTGCCCAAACTGCATCTTTAATCAGCCTCACTTTACTGTTTTGTTTTAGACAGATTCTGTCACTAATGGGTCTGTAGCCTTTCTTTAAGAGTTCCTATGTGTTCTAGATCTGTGTGCTATTAGTCTGTGAGATGATGGAGTACTCAACAGGCCTAGTCAGCTAGTGTAGGCCATGTTGTTTTCTGTATTTTATTGTATTACTCTGAAAAGGACTTGTCAGTCATTTTGTTGATTCACATTTGATGCCTTCTCTAATCACCCTCTCAGTGCTTGAGGCCAGGATCCAACAACTCCAGTCTGACATCGTTCTAGATGTCCAACATGTGAAGGTGCAGTTTGTTAAAGCTCCTTATGGAAGAGCTGGGAGGGGTCCCAGATGCACACCTCAGGAGAAAACGGACATTCCTAAATCTGGACAGACTGTGAGTAAAGGGGGCTCTAAATCTCAACCAAGCCGCTGGATGGAGAAACTAACTCAGGAGAAGAAAATCAAACTGAAGAAACAGGAGCACCTTCAGCAAAAAATACAAACGAATGTCAAAGAGAAACCAGCAGCAAAATCTAAAGGTAGCAAAAGCAGCTTAATGCCCACTGGTACGACACATAAAATTATTTCTACTGTAGCTAAAAAGAGCAGAGGTCGTGTGAAATTGTCTGATGAAATTCGCGCAGCAGTTTCCTCAAAAACTGCTGATGCTGCAGGCACCGCAGCCATGCCGCATAAAGTATCCAAACAGGAACGAAAAGCCTCTAGAAATCAGGTTCGTGAAGAGGAGGGACAAGAACAGACTGGTGTTGATCCCCAGGACAGAGCCAAGGAGCTGGCTGAGGTAGAGGAGCTGGAGAGGAGACTCAATCAGCAAGTAAGCCACTGGACGTCTTCAAGTAACCCAGAGCGCCTGCAGGAGCACAGCGAAGGAAGTGCATGTGGGGACATTCAGCTCAGCATCCGATCTTACCTGGAGGCGTGTGTGTTTGCGGGGGACATCGAGCGGGCACACCGCTTCCTGCTCAGTCAGCACAGAGTGATGAGTCGACGTAAACAACTAAACACAGGAGTTTACAACATCGTGATGAGGGTGTGGGCCAAGAAGGTGAGTTCAACTACAAAATGTTGCCATTTCCAGCATGTAGACTTGGTAGCTTCGAGGTGGTTGATGTTTTTGGTTGTGACAAGGATTTTGTAACATGCAGACAGCGGAACGGGAGGAGTATGTGATCTAATGTATTCAACCAATGGCAGGCTTATACCATCTATATCCGGTGTGTCAGATTACTAGGAGCCTAATAACCAAAGCACATTAATTTAATTTAGTTGTAACAAATGTTATTGTTTAGTTCTGTGGTTTCCTTATTGTGATGTGTCAAAATGTTTTCCCTGAAGGAAGCCTTCAGTCACAAATAAATGTTCTTGACCCTCCCATGTCTCTCTGTTTGTAGGGTACACTAAATCAGATCGGCCGCATGTTTATTCTGCTAGAAGAAGCTAGTCTGAAACCAAATCTGGGATCCTACTTTGCTGCTCTGGAGTGTATGGGCCGCAATCCAAACTGCTCCCCAAGAGTCGTCTCGAGGTATGTGTGCAAACACCTCATGAAGACCTGTGTGTAATTACTTGAATTTGACATATCAACAATTTTTTTTCAGTATAGTTTATATACTGATATATTTAACTAGCGGCATATGTGACTATGGGACAAGCAGTAGTTCAGAGACGTACCAGCAGAGGTCATGCTTTGCTCATTCTTTTTTTTTTTTTTTTTTTTTTTTTTTTTTTGCACATTGTTTCTGGCAGATACTATTTACTTAGAATTGTAGTCACAGCTGACACTCTTTATCTCATTAATGGTGTGAGGGAAGCAGTGTCTCTTAAGGTTTCAGGTGATGTGTCCTCTGAAAGTGGCTTATCAGCCTATTTAAACAGCATCAACAGCGTTTTGTCACTTTGCTGCAGCACACTGCAGAGATTTAAGCACTGCCTGTGTCAATGATAACTTATGAAAGCACTGGACTTGACATTTTTGCCAGTTCCCAGCAGCATGTCGTTCAGATTTAGAAGGAGTTGGCTTCAGTGACTCGAGCTGCACATCGTGCATTCACTACATAGTGATACTTCTATCCACTCTTGGATACCATATGTTTAGAATTGTTTGCCGCACAACGTTTGGACACATTTTAGGTTTTACAAATCCCTTTAACATCTGACTGTAGCAATGCAGTGTTGGTCCTGTGTTGCTTTCACCACTCTTCGCATGTGGGGATTACCAAGCAGCAAGACCTCAAAAGACCATGATGAGACTTTTTAGATGTGCAATCAAGGTCTGTTTTGTTTATCAAAATGTCCTCTTTGGATTTTTCGCTGTGTTTCTTGAATTTAAGTTTTTGAAATTGTTTTCTGCTCATTTTGTAATCGCTTATTGTTTCTTTGTCCTTGTGCATCGTCCTGTGTTCGCGAATGATTAGAGTTCCACTTTGCTATAACATTAACACCTCACTGGATTTGTTGTGAAAACCAGGCTGTCCTTCGTGTCACACAAGAACAAAGGAATACTTTATTTTGAATGAGAAACAACATTAGTGTTCAGTGCCTCTCCTGCATGAACCTGACAACCACCGGGATTCCCGGCACTTTATTCCTCTTCCTCACCCTCATCAATTATCTGTTTTCTTTAGCAACCCTGCATGATGAGATTGCTTCCTAAAATTTATGCTAATTGTGAAAAATCCTTGTATTAATTAGTGTTGCTTTCTCAAGGCCACTTAAAATGGTTTTGGTTGTGTCAGCATGCTGACAGTGTTAATGAGGTGCGCTTAGACTAATTACATTGTTACAAAGCAGCAGAACTAACCTGGCATGCATTGTGGGCTATTTAATTTCTCTTTAAGCTTTGCAACTGGTTTCATCAAGGGCAACCTTGACAGCCTGTAGCCCAGCTCTGTCTCAGCAGTAACTGGGTCATCCTGACAAATCACTGTTAAGTATTATTAATTGACTTGCTTAATTTATTGCACGACATCTAGCACACATCAACCTACTGGGCACAACTCACAGCTTCAGGAGCAGGCGACATGAGTCGCAGCGTGTGCTCCTGTTTGATGGCAACCAATTCAGAATGCAATCACCTGGCCCGCTGCCCAGGCAGTGGCAGGGCTCATATTCAATTTTTTTCTGATGAGCCTAACATTAGACTGGAGTTATTGTTGCAGAAAACCTACAGCGCACAGCGGTGGTTTTGTTACATTTACCTTAATACATGTTGATACATAGACCCTGCTGAACATTTGCTTTCATACGATGCATGCCTTCTGCACAATAAGCTAACCTGTTTAGAATGCTGTCCTAGTCATAAGTATTAGAGATGACAGATGAGAAATGCAGCGTTTCTTTAAATAACAATTTTAAGTATTCAAGTTGTGTGTATCCTGTCTGGCCATGTCTCACAATCCCTTTGTTTGCTAGTCAACTGTTTAGTGGTGCATTTAGACAGTCAGCCCTATTCAAATCCACAAACATCACTCAACTACACTGTGCAGCATTTAAACTGGTAGTTGTGCTCAGGCGGTCATCGGTCACTTATATGAACTGGACAGATTACAAAAGACTATTCATAACTTCCTCTGTACAAGTTTATAAGTAAATACAATGTTACAAATACATAGACGATAAATAGATCCAAGTGGATTTATTTCTACAGAAATGTCAAAGATTGACATCTACTGTACTGTATTGTAATTCCACTGTAGGAGATTCTGAGATGCACTTCTTGAGTCACAAAACACAACTAAAACACAACTAAACTAAAACAAAACACTTGCGAATTAACATTGGTTGATGATGAATATCCAAGGTTATTGTAAAGATGGTAGTGAGCATTTAACCTCACTGTGGTAAACAAAAACAATATTACGTTATTTTTGTTATCATCATTATTTCATTTGATACAGTTGTTTTCACTTCACATGTTTTATGAAATTTGATCCCCAAATTAAGAGTTAAGCCTTTAGCATTGAACTGGGAAAAGTGAGACACAAACAAATGACAGCGACACAAAAATGTATGCTAATGCAAATGATGTCCCGTCATGGAGCTGCATGTCTCTGCTCTGCGCTTGTCATCTCCACCAACAGTTCTTCTCTTCTATCTCTATGCTGTCCTTTTCTCTCTGTGCTCTCCTCTCACCCCAACCGATTGAGGCAGATGGCTCCGCCCACCCCTGAGCCTGGTTCTGTCGGAGATTTCTTCCTGTTACGAGGGAGTTTTTCCTTCCCTCTGTTGGAGGTTTTTCTCCCTTAAGAGGAATTTTTCCCCCCTCCTAGCTTATGTGGGAATTGTTGGGTTTCTCTGTAATATTGTAAAGTCTTGCTGTAAGGACTTTAATATGTTAAGTGCCATGAAATAACCTATGTTGTGATTTGACGTTATATAAATAAAATTGAACTGAATTAAATTGAATTAAAGAAATTGGCATGTGCTGCAACTCTAGTTCTGCACCATCAGCCACTTTTCAATCTTGGTGCTGCTGCAGATCAATGGGAGTGAAAGACATGATCAAATACACACAGAACTTCGGGCACGCAGGAGTTTTCCTTGCTGGTACACATACATGGTGCTGATTGGCTGAAAAGGAGTTTTGTTATTCTGCACTTGATTGCTATGCCTCAGAGACCTGCATGTGTGAGACAAAAATTTATATTTAATATAAAGAACTGAATCTGAAACGTGAGAACTGAATGTAGGAGTATACAGAGAGTTGAATTGTTGGTTAAATACAGTTTAAGAGCAAATTAATGCAATTTCATGATATCACATTCAGTTTTAAGTTTATGGAAATTTTGCCTCTAACTATTGAATTGAATTTCAATATATGCTCTTCAGATTCAGTTATTCAAATTAAATCAATTAAATTCAAACATAAATGATTCAAATTCAGTTTCTAGTGACATATTTCTGCCATATTGGCTGCCAGTTGTGCCAAACTTATCATGTAAACTCTGGCATTAGGAAACATGACTCTGTTTCTCACAGTTCGTCACCACTTGGTAAGTGTTGTCAATAACCGTCTGAATGCAAGATTAGTTTTAGGACTCGGCTTCACCTCACGACCTTCAAAGTCAGTTTAATCAAAGCTAGTTTCTAATCACACCATGTAAAACAGCCCACTCCTACAACAGGATTTTAAAGTGAAATAATGAGATATTAAATATCCTTATGTCACATCTTGCTTGATTAGTTGTTGTTGTTTTTTTTAGAACATCATCAGCCTAAATCATGTCGACATGCACACACATACAGAAAAAAACACACACCGACTTTCCTCCTGGGCTCCGGGGACATCACCCTATGCAGTGTGGTCCAATAGTGGTACGGGTGGCAGGGCAGCGGGGTCGGCGGTTGGTCCATCGATCACTGTAAGCCGATGCTTATATGACATTGTTGCTCTGCAGTGGTGCACTCCTGCTCTGTCTCTGGCTAAAGCCGCCTCTCTTTTCTCTCACCTTCTGCATTATTATCATTGTTCTCTGTCAGTCAGTTTGTTTGTTTATCAGCCAGTGCCTGTTTTTACTCTGTTGTCGCCCCTGTTATTACAACCCAACTGCTGTTCTCTCCTAATATCACTCTTGCCTCTGTAGTCTCTTCTGTACCGTCCGTGTACCAATCTGCCTCCCTCTCCCCTGTTTCTGTCTTTCTCACAAACGCACATGAACATAGGGGTATACACACACACACACACGCGCACACACACACGCGCACACACACACACACACACACACACACACACACACACACACACACACACACACACACGCTTATCCCTTTAAGTTTTCCCTTTGTGAGTGCTGTGTCCTCCACAGCTTTGCGTTCCCTAGGGTGCAGCAGAGCAGTCACCAGGCTTATTATGCTCTATCTTTCAACCTCTCTGCCCTCTTTGTTCCTCTGGACCACACTGCCAGCACCCAGACTAATCCTGTCTTTGTTCAAGGCTCTCATTTACTCAGACCAAAATTGCACATTGCATCACAAGAAATTCTCAGGCATGAGTGAAAATGCTCCAAAACGTGACCTCTTTGGCTCGCTTTGGAAATATTTCCAATACATAACTTGAAGCAGTAGCAATATATGACCGAACGTTTTGTCACAGTGCCTCTCTTGTTTTGTTCAGTCATGTGAGGAACCCTGCTCACTTGTGATTAGATGAAATAGGTGCGAGCTGCTGAGTCAGGGTTTCCTCCAGATGCTATTTAGCAGGCTGTTATTTATAATTGTCTTGAGTAAAAAGTGTGCAGGGTGAAGCAGAGCTCTGCTGATGAGAAATGGGTTCCTTCACTTGTGTCTCTTTGCTTTGTCATGTAGTTCTGCTGTTAACCTCTAGGCTGCAGTGAAACCAAACTTGGTAGATGCATCATTATTATCTGATTTATTCATATAACATAATATCAGTTTTTTTGGTTGGTTGACATTCAGTCAGCCAACATGCAATGTGCCAATTTCTGGAAGATAATGATATTTGTATAGTTTCTTAATTTTCGTTAATATTTTTATAATTCACAGCACCTGAGCTTTTTTTCAACGTGCTTTCCCCTAATGTTAGGCTTTGTAAAAAGACGATGATGGTGCTTTTTATGGAATCGAAAAATACATCAGTTATCATCACTGATAACACTGTGTATCCATAAATACAGGATGTTTATCACTTTAACCGACTAATTAATCCCACTAATCACAGAACACAAAAATCCACCAGACTGAAAATGTTAATTCAGAGGTCTTCTAAGGTATCCTACATCAAACTGAGTTATTGAATAATCATGCCTTTACACTTCTCATATGTATTCCAGGGGCTGGTTGCACGTTGGCATCATCGTTATTGTACAGTCCAGTCATGGAGACGGAGCTCTCTACAGGATTTCTCTAAGAGATTCTATTTAAATAAACATTTCACTGATGTCGTCAGTGGCCATCTGCCTCTGGATCAAGCTCAAACTTTGACTCTGACAGGGGGCCTAATGCAAATACTTAAATTGATATTCTGCAACTATCAATTGGGGTAGGGGGAGACATATACAATGATAACACAGACAAAAGCTGAATTAATCAGCGACCCGGCAAGTTATATGATTATCATAGTCCCATTCCCAAATCGATAAGCAGGTCAAAAGGTTATGAACTCAAATCTTCTCTAAAGTATCATCCATTATAATAACCATAATCTCCAACGTAAATTAAAATCTACCTCGTGTTGTCTGATTGATGTGTGATGAATCGCCCGTAAAGGGATGCTCTAAGACGTAAAGCAAGCACAAGCAAGGCTGTGACGATATCATTGGTTAATGTCATTCCTGGCATTCTATTGGTTGGGGACATTTGGCACGTTATTTCACAAAAATCCGAGAGCGCAAGCAGAGATCTGAGAGCGGAAGTTTTGCGAGCGCACTGAAGCAGTCTGAATGCAAGCGTACAGTTTTGAAAGAGAACAGAGCAAAGCGAGTATTTGAGTCCGAGGGGAGACTTTTGAGAGAGAATATTACAGTAATTGATTGTGAAAACAAAAAAATCCTGTTCTCAAACTGACAGCATGCTATTGTGTTATTACATTACATTTCATTTAGCTGACACTTTTATCCAAAGCGACTTACAATAAGTGCATTCAACCATCAGGGTAAAAACCCAGAACAACAAGAGTCAGGAAAGTACAATTTTCTTCAAGAAAGCCAAACTACAAAGTGCTATAAGTAAGTGCCATTTTAGTGCGACTAAAGTGCTCAATTTTTTTTTTTTTTCCCTATTCAAGGTATAGTCGGAAGAGGTGTGCTTTAAGTTTGCGACGGAAGATGTATAGACTTTCTGATGTCATTGGGGAGCTCATTCCACCATTTAGGAGCCAGGACAGCAAACAGCCGTGATTTGGTTGAGTGTTTAGCTCGAAGTGAGGGAGCAACAAGCCAATTGGTAGAGGCAGAGCGCAGTGAACGGGCTGGGATGTAAGGTTTGACCATGTCCTGAATGTAGACTGGACCCGATCTGTTCGCAGCGCGGTACGCAAGTACCAATGTTTGGAAACAGATGCAGGCAGCTACTGGTAACCAATGAAGGGAGCGGAGTAGTGTGAGTGAATTTAGGAAGGTTAAAGACCAGTCGAGCTGCAGCATTCTGGATGAGCTGCAGAGGACAAATGGTACTAACAGGTAGACCTGCCAGGAGGGAGTTACAACTGTCTAGGCGTGAGATGACCAGAACCTGCGCCGCCTTCTGAGTGAGAAGGGGACGTATTCTCTTGTTGTTGTGCAGCATGTATCTACAGGAACGTGTTGATTTAGTAATGTTGGCATTAAGGGAGAGTTGACTGTCGAGTGTCACACCGAGGTTCTTAGCAGTCAGGGTCGGGGCTAACACCGAGTTGTCAAAGGTAATAGTCAGGTCATCCTTGGAAGGAAAAGTAGTTCAGTCTTGTCATGGTTAATTTTCAGGTGGTGTGCGGACATCCAATGAGAGATGTCAGTCAGACAGGCAGAGATTCGTGCGGCTACCTGTGTTTCAGATTGGGAAAAAGAGAGGATTAGTTGGGTGTCATCAGCACAGCTGTGGTAGGAAAAGCCATGCGAGTGAATGACAGAGCAGAGAGAGTTGGTGTACAGAGAGAAGAGGAGGGGACCCAGGACGGAGCCTTGAGGGACACCAGTCGTGAGAGGACAAGGTTCAGACACAGATCCTCTCCAAGTTACCCGGTAAGTGCGATCGTTGAGGTAGGATGAGAACAGGGAGAGAGCAGAGCCTGAGACACCGAGGTCCTGAAGGGAGGAAATAAGGATCTGGTGGTTCACTGTGTCAAATGAAGCAGAAAGGTCTAGAAGGATCAGGACAGAGGAGAGAGAGGCTGCTCTAGCAGTGTGAAGCTGCTCAGAGACAGCAAGGAGGGCCGTCTCTGTTGAGTGGCCTGCCTTGAAGCCAGACTGGTGAGGTTACCAAGATAAGAACTTGATTGGTGAGACGGGGGATGAAAGAGGAAAGCGAAGGGGATGACGACGAAGTTGATGGAGATGTAGTTACAGAAGATGGATTAGAAAATAAGGACCGTATGTCATCTATCTTTTTTGTAAAATAGTTGACAAAGTGGCTTGGTAGAAGGGAGGAGGGAGACGGGGGGAGGTGTGGGGGTCAAGGAGGTTGGATAAGATGGAGAAGAGCTTTTTGGGGTTAGAAAATGAGGATTGAATTCTGGCTTGGAAGAAAGAGCTTTTGGCTGCTGAAATAGAGGCAGAGAAGAGATCGTCAGGGTGTTTCGATTTTCTCCATTTCCTTTCTGATGGTCGCATGGTGGCTCTCTCGGCACGCACCGAGTCAGACAACCACGGAGCTGGGGAGGACTTGCGGACCTGTCATGACGTAAGAGGACAGAGATAATCAAGAGAGGAAGACGGAGTAGAAAGGAGAGTATCTGTGGCAGAGTTAGGATGCATGAGTGAGAAAGAGTCAGTTGAAGACAGGGCTGATAAAACAGAGGAGGAAGAGAGGGAGCGAATGTTGCGACGGACAGGTACAGAGTCTGTTGATGTGGGAGTGTTGTCAGTTTGAGAGAGTGGGAGAGAGTTAGAGATAAAGAAGTGGTCGGAGACATGAAGTGGAGTTACAGTGAGGTTAGATGTAGAGCAGTTTCTGGTTAAAATATTTTGTGAGTAGGAGGGGAAGGACTGCGTGAGAGCGCAAAGGAAGACAGTAAAAGTAAAAGGTCAGATGACTTCTCTGTCTGGATGTTAAAGTCACCCAGAAGGACAAGTGGAGGGCCATTTTCTGGGAAGTTTGATAGGAGGACGTCTAATTCTTCCAAGAAATCTCCCAAAGAACCTGGTGGACGGTAGAGAACAACAATGTTTAATTGTACCGGATGAGTAACTGTCACAGCATGAAATTCATGCTGGCAGTGATTCGTGCTGGCAGTGATGTACCCCCAAATCAGGTCCTGTAATTACTTTCTGCTACAGAGTTGGAAAAATGTTTTGTTCACGTAATCTGTTATTAGACCATGTAAGTGTACCGTATATACACACTGTGTCCGCATTTTATTTGGTACACCAAGCCAAAACCAATGCAGTCTCATATAATAGTTCTGCAATAAATCACGTCTTCATGAAAGTTTTCAAGTTCAGTTTTTGTTAAAACTTTTTTCAGTTTGGCTCAACAGCAACACAGACTAGAATCAGAAAAGTGTCCATACAGTTATTTCAAGACTTATCTAAGACGAGTTCAACCCAAACTGAACATGATGACCTTCAAGTAGACATGATGTATTAGTTCTGATAAACATACCAAGGTCCCCACAAACATAACAAGGCTGAAACCTTTTTAAGGGCCAATGAAAAGCTGATACACTGACTGTATGTGTCTGTACATTTCAGGTGCCTGAACAAGATGGAGGAAGACGGCCTGTCTGTGGACGATCTGTTCAGCCAGTGTGTGTTTCGTCAAGATGAGCGGGACATGCTGCTGACAGCCATTCGCATCGTAAAGCCCGACTTCGAGCCCAGCCTCAACCTGCAAACAAGACAATGTTCTTCATCGCTCGTTCACAACTTCTACACACAGGTAAATCATACGTTGCATACTCTGGTCATGATATGATATTATTACTATTTTAAACATTTTATGATATGATGAGTATAATGATAACATATGTAGCCATCACAGACTGTATATAGAAGTGGACGTAGCTTACGGTTCTGAAAAATGAGTCTGTGGCAGAAGTGCCATAAAGTGCAATACCACCAAGTGCCACACTGGGGCCTCAGGCTCCATTGACTCCCATTCAACTTCTTTTATGGAATACAAAGTCAATACATTTTTTAAACGAGTTATTGTGGTGTCGTTAACTCATGCCACCCCTTCTTATTCGTTTTCTGGCTGTTCATCTAAAAATATTCCCCTCATTAATTTGAAAATTAGGCCTCAAAAAGCTGTGTTTCTGGGGGTGTGTCTGTTTGATTGACAGGCCTGTGGTGCAGTCAGGTTTCTGTGATAAGTGGGCAGGGCGTAGTGTCTTCAGGTTCCCAATCAGATTGAGTTAGATTTACCGCGGGCTCGTCCAAGTATGGTCACTTCTGGCTCTAAAAGTGCAAAATGGCGATGACCAAAATCCAAAGTTGAGGCTTCAAAATGGCAGTTCACAAAACAATGGATGATGTCACTGTTGGTTGCTGCCTGGTCTGAATCCATGTTTTTGAGACTGTCAGAGTCTAACTGCAGTTCCAAAGTGGTCAGCAGTGGCATTGGATGCTTATTTATCTCATAATCTAGCATTTAAAAGACACAACATGGACATGTTAACACGGTTACAAACTTGATTTACAAACAGTACAAGGGCTCTTTAAGTTAGTGTATGTAGACACTGCTGCATGTGACTTTACACAGGAATTATTTTTAAGGCTGTCTGTTGAGTATATTTTGCCAGTCAAAGCGCCAGAGAGCTGCGAAATCTGTCAGAGGGCTCCAGCGTGACTACGAGAGTTTTGATTGTCA
The DNA here is from genome assembly GCF_022577435.1 of Embiotoca jacksoni. Lineage (NCBI taxonomy): Eukaryota > Metazoa > Chordata > Actinopteri > Embiotocidae > Embiotoca > Embiotoca jacksoni. The sequence goes on along the minus strand of NW_027185296.1, from coordinate 2,125,622 downwards.
CCCCTTCACAGCCAGACAGGCACTGGCCTATTTATAGTGAGCCAGCTCTGCTTTCTAATGGCTCCTCTGCTTTAGTTGCCTCTCCTCCTCTCACCTCTCCCCACTTTTCCCACTTCCCTTCTCCTCATTATTCTCACATGATTCATTAACAGCTTTTTCGCACAATTGTAGTATTTTTAGCTTCAGTACATACACCATGTTCATTTTAGTCTTCAGCTGACTGACATATTTCTGGTCCTCTCCATCTTATTGTTGGCCTGGGTGCGTGTGTGACATGGAAGAAAGCAGCAGGTCATATATTTTTACTGTGACACTTAATGATATGTGAAACAGGTCAAATGTGACTGCTTCCTTACTGCAGGCTCTGATTATATTTGTAACGGTAGTCGGTTGATTATTTGACTGTGACTTTGACTTTTTGGCAGGTCGCAGTGGCTTAAAGACTGTTCAAATAACTGGTCCACTAGATAACAGCGGCAGACTGGAGTCTCTCTGGAGGGTTTTGAATCCGTGTTAGCAAAAGAACCGCAATCTAATTAGAATATTGTTTGTTGGTGTGAGATGGAATTTTGATGAAGCAGTAGATTGTAGAAAATGCAATTTGATCTAGTTTCAGCTTGTCATCAGAGATTGTCTGCTACTCTCATTCAGTTATTTTTTTCATCTGAAAACTGACCTATATTTGTGCTCTTTTCTGTCAATATAGTTTCAATATTGCTCACCTTGCAGTAAGGTGCACTGTATGTTCTCTGGACTGCAGGGTTTGCTGAAACAACTGAATTTTTTTCACTTCTCAAAGTATTGTCTTAAAAATCACACAGATGTACTTTTAACAATGTGCAGCAGAACACTTTGCTTTCCTTTGTACCGACGCCAAGTTTGTACTTTTCAAAACTATCGTGACAGCACATTTTTCCCTTGCTATCTATTGATTTCACTGCTATCCATTGATAATAACTTGTTAGCACATTCGTTGTGATGTTACCTGAGGCTTTGCTATGACTCTCTGAAGCCCGATTCACAATCTTGTGTATCCTGTCTGCTGTCTAGGACATAATAAAGGTTCTTAGTGCTGTAATTCATTTATTCAGGCCAACACCCTTTCTGTACTGACAATATCCTATGGTCCTATTGCCTCGGCAAGTTCACTATCTCTTAAAACAATAATTTACTTTTTTAAAGCACATTTGATTTCTTTCACCAAGGAATTTGCCAGAATCTGTCAAGTACTTCATCCCTCGGTCAGTGTAAGCCCCTTTGGTCAGCTGTGATGTAATAGCCAGCACATTCAGGGTAAATTGTTAAGGGTACATTTGCTAAGCCTACGAACATACGTGCAGTGATTCAGTTCCTGTCATTTCTGATCTATATATATAATTATTTTGGCTTCATGCAACAGATTACTATGTCTTTGGGTTTGATATGATACTGAGGTACAATTCAGCAAGCACGCAGCTGTGAACATACTGTAGCCGTAACCAACAATCATCTGACTCCAGACTTTGCTATCCAAGCTCTAGGTTTTCGACCATGTTATATAATGTTCAGTTAAACCTTGAAAATATGAATGTAGATTATTAAGTGTTTACAAGTTGGCTGACAATGCAATTTGATGAAGTGTCCACCATGTGTGTCTGCATTGTGAGTAGAGTAATGAACTCTAATGAACTTTTGTTCTTGTTTGTTTTGTTTGAGTAATGTTGAGCCAAAGCTTGTGACATGGAAACTCAGACTAACATGCTCCTGGCAGAGAGGCTGAGATGGCTTTACGAGTTAGCCTTTACTCACCTGCCTGAAAAGACTCTCCCTACATCTTGCCCTAAAATGATCCTCACAGGAAATGCGTTTTTGCAGGTTGTGTACCAACATTTATTTGGTGTAGACTCACCTAAAATTCAGTTTAGGGATTACAATACGGTTTACTATTGAGTGGTTGAGCTCAGGGCACTATAACACATTAATAACATATTTTCTCTATGTCTGTGTGATGTTTGACTTTGTTTTAGAGGGCAGACCACAACTACCCCAAACTGGACTTCACTCGAGAGGAGCTCCAGGAGCGTGTTAAGCTTCAGCTCAGCATGGAGCAGGCCTGCACTGTCACCATCGACTCTGTGGAGACAACCAAGCCCATCACTGCAAACATGGCCAAAATGGTAAATAGCCACACCTGTTGCCTCTCTTCATCTTCAGCTCATCCTCATTACTCACTGATCTGAATCAGAGTCTGCTTGATTTGTTAGGTATGTTTACACATACAAGGAATTCGACTTCGGTTGTATCTTGCTCTTTATGTATATACACAGAAACGGACACAAATAGACATGTACACAACTAAAACACATATACAGTTAAAGGACATATCTGTGATATGTTTTAAGATTCATGAAATGGAGAAGATTCAGTTGTCTGTAATAAAGTTGTTTTTTTTTGTTTTAAAATCTATACCGGTATTTGTTGGCACAGTGGTTAAGATAAAATGTTACGCTCTATCTACAATAGTGTTGTAAGTTGAGTGCTGTGTTTTTAGGAAAAACATATTTCTCACAAACCCTATTGTTCGCTAACCTGCACACCAGATGGTTTGTTACACAATATCATCTGCGAAGTCATGTTTGGAAACTGTTTGGAAAAGAGCAGGCACTCAAAAAATACCAGGCGGGTGATTAGATGAAGCATCTGTCTCTCGCTGCTATCACAATTTAACTTCAACCATTAGATCATGCTTAGTTTTTAACGAACAGTCACATCTCACTGTTGTTAAACCTAAACGACACCCGTAGCGGCATATAGAACACTTATTGAGAAACAAACACAGAACTCGACGCCTGACCAGATGGATTGCCTGATCTCGTAATCTCACACGATCTTGCAAATCCAGCTGCTTCACAAATGTTGTTGTTTTAAATAAAAAAAGGTCGCTTCATTTGACCTGGAAGGACGTCAGCTGTTTTCTGTTTTGTGCTGTAGGTTTGTCCCTTTTAAACTATTAGAAAGCCTGTCGATTTCACAACACATCGTGCTGGCACTAACTGTAATAGTGGCATTATCATCTTGACAGTAATCTGCTTTATTTTAAATAATTATAATATTTACTAAAAGTTTCTTTTTTCTCTCTGATAAACTTTGAAATGATATCATGCATCTAGGCCTGACAGGTTAGAGGAAGAACCATCGTATTCCTGTGGTGTGCCTTCTTTCCAACTTTGGCATTTACAGTCCAGCCTGGCTCGTCTGCCTCTGCAGATGGGCTATGTGGGAAGCGAGCAGGCTGAGAGTCCCTGGTGGTCAGGAAGCATTTACAGACAGCCAGGGCAGAATAATAATGTATTGTAATGGAGGCCTCTGGGGAAAATGCAGAGTCACCTCTCCATCCGAAATCCAGACCGTGTCTCTGTTTTATTCAGACTGAGTAAGGCTGATAAGAGAACATCAACACACACAGACACACACATTTTCACTTAAGTGCATCAAAAGTGCACGTAATGCCAAAATAACTGATTTATTCCCGCACATGAAAGCACGTTAGATTAGAAAAAGCACCAAAATATTGGGCACAGAACACAATTGGTTGAGATGGCTGCTCAACTTCAAATGAAAAGCAAAGCTAATATGGTTGGAAGATACTAAAGGTCTTTTTACCTTCTGGCAGTTTTGAAACTCCAGCTCTGTAGGTTTTGCTACATGAAGATAGCATAGCATTGGTCCATAGACCAAAAGGATGGCATTTGTGTTTGTGCAATATGTAAAAAAAAAAAATTAAAAAAAAAATGTGAATGGAAAAAAAAAAAAAAATCCCAGGAGTTTCCTCATTGCTAGAAAGGAGGAAATGGCCACAAATAAAAGAAAACTGCCCATTTTTAGCCACATCACATGGTGGATAATTATAATCTCTTCAATTAAAGCAATGCTGACAAACATAAAATGGATCATTTTGTAGTAAAAAGAGTTGTAGCTGCAGTAGATGAGAAGATTCATGCCAGTGTCATATAATGGTAAATATGAAGTTAGCAGATGCTTAGCTTAGCATAAAGACTGACTGCAAGAGAAAACGGCTTGCTTGGTCCATGTAACACAATTTGTTTATCGATATTTATTTTTCTATTGATTTGATGAATTAAATATGCCATGTAAATTGGCATGGATCAGATGTGCTGGTAGGCTGTTTCTCCATGTTTCCAGTCTTCATAACACCTGCTACTTATCCAGCTCATCTAACTCTCCACAAGACTGCAAATATATGTGTACTATTTCCCAGACTGCTTATCTCTTCCCTCTAACCTCAAGCCACTTTAATATCAATTATGATAATACATTGATAGTTTTTTTTTTTTTTTTTTTTTGCATTCCAACAATGATTTGTTCTGGGCCAGACTCAGAGAAAAGCAGAATAGGCTTTTCCTTCTGGTTTTAGTCTTCGATCAGTAAGTCTGTGTTTTCTCGGAGGGACCGTCGGTTTTCTCCCTGTCATCTGGTGGTATCTGGGCCAAACAAGCTTAACTATCAAGTGGAATTCATGGTCATGCTGCACAGTGACTCGTGTCTAGAGAGCGGTGACCCCATCTACTGCCTTACAGTTTTGATTGTTTTATTTGGATCATGCAGTATGTGATAGAGGCTGTAGGATTGTTCATTTCACAAGGGGCAGACAAAAAGTTCAGAGACTTCTTTCATTGTGTGCAAACAGGGTGCAGCACCGTGACGTGCACGGAGCAGTGGGAAGATCTCACCTTTGTGAGGAAGTATTCCAAATGACTTTAGTTGGTCAAAAACAGCACCTGAGTTGGAAACGTTTTTGTGACCACTGGTGTGTGTGTGTGTGTGTGTGTGTGTGTGTGTGTGTGTGTGTGTGTGTGTGTGTGTGTGTGTGCGTGCGTTCGCTCCACTTGTGCACAACAGTCTCTGAACGTTTTGATTGCCCCTCGTATTTCATTCTTTATGTTTTTTCTGCTCGTCAGATGGATGATTTCCAGTTGTATTGTCCTTTCAGCGCGAGCTTCTGGCCGAGCAGCGGACACAGTGGCAGAAGATCCTCCTCCAGGCCCTGAGGGAGAGCAAGATGATCCTGGCTAACACCAACACCAAGGACTACAGGCTTAACCTTTATCCCTATCTGTGCGTGCTGGAGGATAGGGAGTATGTTGACATTATGATACAGGTAATACAAGCCACCTAACCCAGCCTACCGGTCAATGAATTGTCAGAAGTCCAGGATAAAACAAAGACTTGTCTGTGTTTGGATTTTTAAAAAAAACATTTGATGAACAACAACTTAATTTTACTGAAGTCTGACCTAAAATGTGAGGAGGTATGTTACTGTTGTCTGTCCTTTGTTTCCTTGACATTGCTTTTGTGTAATTTGAGACAACCAGTCTCGGAAACCACAAAGCACAAGTCAAATGGCTGACAGTGACAACAGCTGGAAGCCCATCAGGTTTTGGCAGCGAAGCAGAGCATACTTTGATAAGATACCTTTGCTTCCAACATAGACAAATATCAGCTTGATTTTAATTCTGAAAAGACTGTGATTGTCCCTCTGACAGAGGGATTGTTTTCATGAGACTAAACCAGTCTTTACAAAAGCCTCTAACACTCAGTTGCTGCTTTTTGTGACTGAATTGTCACGCATGTTTTTATGCATTCAACCTTTTGATCTGTGCTGTATTCATGTCCAGAGTGTTGCCAACATGCCACCGAGTGGAGAGTCGCTGAAGATTTTAGCCAGAGATCTGGGCAACAGGGTGTACACCAAGTACTCTGTGCGACAGAAGGAAAAGAATCAGATGGTGGAAAAGCTGGGCAGCATTTATGATGCTTACACAGACCTGATAGCCAAAGATACCAAGGTAAAAAAAAATGACATCCTACTAGTTGGCTATAGATTTCCTGTGTATACTGTCCTGCAAAGGTACAAACTGAAGGATGTTGCAGTTCATTGCTTCTGCTCTACTTAAACGTGAAAGCACAACACATACTGTCGTTCTCGATTCTTATATCTTCTGTTTTGTCTGTCTTTAATTGCAAAGGGCGGCTTTTGTTTTGTGTCATATTGTGCTACCTTGAAACAATACTAGATGATTCCATTGTTTTACTCTGAAGTTTAAAATGTTGTACTGTTATAACATCAGTGTTCTGTATCTACAGTAATTGAACACTTGAATTTGTTTGAGACCTTGTTCTTCAGCTCATTGACATGCTGTTGGGTCCTTTTTTTTTAGTGAAATGAAGGGCTGTGTTTCCTCAACGGGATCTTACAGCCAGTATCACTGACTCTTGTGTTTTGATGTTTCTGGTACACTGGGGGGAAGACGCTAATGTCACCATGGCTATAATGAGCAACAGCTCATTATACTCCAGCAGTTAGTTAGACTAGAGGTTAGTTAAGGTGTTTGTTTTATGTAAGGTATTTTATATGCAGCCTTTGTAGTTAAAAATATGCCAATTATAATGTTTCCATCATTGTAATGACAGCTAGTGTTAGTCAGAGCTCTCACTTCACACATTTACATTTCCACGCATCAATTATTCGAGCTAAACATCCTAAATGTTTGACAAAACTATTTGTCACTTCAGTTCAATCATATTTACATATCCCTGTATTTAATTTATAAATAATAAACAACAATAGCTTGATGCTGCTGTGTTGGTGACAGTTAATTCAGATGAGATCGATAAGATGACTTACTCCTGAACTAAGTAAAGATCTTGTGGTCTCTCAGATGTTGACCAGCCTCCCAAATACTGTAACTTGTAGTGACAAGTGATGACTCATATTGTCTTTGTGTTTTCAAGATTTTAACTTACTCATACTCCATTCTTACGCAATGAAACAAACCTTCTTCTCCCTGTAGGTGTATGATGTCCTTCCCAGGGAGCAGTGGTGTAAGCTGGAGATGGAGCAGAGTTCAGGGCCCACACTGCAGGGTGGTGAGACAAGCTGGCCATTCATCGTCACTCTGGAGCTGGGCACTTTCATGGTGGACATGATGGTTAAGAACCTCAAAATTAACAGCGACACCCTGAACCCAGCCTTTGACAGGAAGTTCATCCCCATCCTCTACCACATGTACACCTTTCGCAGCACCCGCCAGGTACAGTGGATGAGCGAATCTTTCCAAGTGCTCGACTGGGTCTGTTCCACAGGGATAGTACAGAAACACATGGTTGAATAACCAGTTGGTTGTGATTTTTGCGAAAGCTGTCTCACCAAGAAGCCAGTGGAGATTCTTGCACATAAGCTGCTCCTGTAGGTTCTCTGATAAAACCCTGCAGAAGCAGATCTGAGAGAATTTTAATACCTTTGATAACCTGGTAACAGGATTTATGAGTATTAAGTGACCCTGACTGAAAAAAAATCCTTTCAACTCAGATTCATGTGGAAAAAATAGTCAAGGATTAGTGTTAAAGAGATCTCCTAAAAACTAACATTGAAAAGTATTCATAAGGATTAAAAAAAAAAAAAAAAAGAACAAACTTGCTCATTATGAAGACCCTTCAAATCATACTCAGTTTGATTTATTTTTTTTATGTGCAATTAGTTTTATTAAATGGGCAAAATTTAAGCAGTTGTACAGCTGACATTTTCATTAATAAGGAAGAAAAACCATTGAGGAGCAGATACAGAGAAAATACCTTGAAACACTTGACCTTCACTTTGGTCGAGAAGCCTGTGCTAAAGCCTGTTACCTTGAACACTTGAGCACCCTCCTATCCAGTGTGAAGCTCCAAAGAGCGTGATTTAGAAAACCATTTCCCCCCAGTGTGAATTGGCGGAGGGAACAGTTGAGTAAGATGAATGGGTTCCAGGCTAATCCCTTTTTTAGTGTCCCCTTAATTGGCTCGCTGATTCACTGCCACGGGACCCTGCAGGAGGCTGCGGCAGCTGTGTCAGAAGAAAAAGGCAGACTGTCAAAGAGGATTGAGAAATTTTTGTACTTGGGTCTCTTTGACAGCAGAATTTCATTCTTGTGTAATTTTCTATCTCTCTCCCCCCCTCCCCTTTTCTTTTCTCTTCTCCTTCCCCACCCTCTTCTTTCCGTCTGTGGAGGTTAGCCCATCAGGGTAGCATCCTAATGATTTTACAGCTCAGCATGAAGTTCTGACTCATTCGAGCAATGCAGAGGTGTTTCTGTCAGTTTTTTTTTTTTTTTTTTAATTATTTTCCTGTCAACAAGTGATGGTCTTTATTTTCAGTTCAACATGCTTTAAGTGTGTCGAGTAAAAACTAGAACACAAAACATCTCTAACATCAAAGGCCCGGCCTCAGAAATCCATCATCCAGAGTCTGAGGCTGTGACACCTGACCAGGTTTTACATAATTAGATCAAGTTAAGAAAGACGTTTCACCAGATAGATCACCTGCAATGTGACAGCTACAACATGTAAGCAACATTTCAGTGACTACTTTAAATAACATGAAAATGAGACAAGTTGTTAAGGGTTTATGAAGCTATAGTTTCCCAATTGTTGTGGATGTCGGTGGTATTTACTGATGACCAGTTGTATAAATGGAGGAATGAATGAACAGTAGAGAGTGTTTATCTTAGTTATTTTGATTCTGTAAGACATGTATTCAGATTAGAGGTTGTTCCTTGCGCTACATTCCAGTTATAATTTAAACTTCAGATGACTTAATTTGTTGTTGGTCTACTTTAATTTATCAGAACTACACTCGATTTTAAATTAACCACACTCTGTCTTGATTAACCATAACCTGCTTTTTTAAATGAGATGAATTAGCCCCTTTTATTTCATTGTAATTGAAGCATTTCTCATGAACTTTCACCCCCCAGGTTGGCTTCATCAAGCCCCACCCAATCCTGACCCAGATACTGCAGGAAGCCATGGAGACCAAGTTGACCTTTGACTCCTATGTGATGCCAATGCTGTGCCCTCCTGTGCCCTGGACTTCTTTTAGATTTGGAGCCTACCTGCTCACACCGACCAAACTGATGCGCACAGTGGACGGGGCCACACAACACGAGCAGCTGTTGGAGAAATGTGAAAACCTTCACGCAGTCTTGGACTCGCTTAATCAGTTGGGCAACTGTGCCTGGAGGATTAACAAACCTCTGTTGGATATTATTATCTCCATCTTCAATGACCGTGGCAGCGATAAGCTAGACGTCCCTCCGCCTCTGTCAGAGGCCCCCAAAATACCTCAATTCAACCCTAAAGACCCCACGTATACAGCTAGTGAGAAGGCCCACATGAAAAGAGAGGTGATTAATGCAAAAAAGAAATGCAGTGAAATGCACAGCCTGCGTATGGACGCTCTCTATAAACTCTCCATCGCTCACCACATCCGGGATGAGATCTTCTGGTTTCCTCACAACATGGACTTCAGGGGACGTACCTACCCATGCCCTCCGTACTTTAATCACTTGGGAAGTGATGTAACACGTGCGATCCTCCTGTTTGCGGAGGGGAAGCCTCTCGGTCCCAAGGGCCTGGACTGGCTAAAGATCCACTTAGTCAACCTGACAGGTTCAAAAAAGAGGAGTTCACTGCAGGGACGACTGGAGTATGCCAACAATATCATGGAGGACATACTGGACTCTGCCGACAACCCTCTGAATGTTAGTCTCTCATCTTTAATTGTTTTTGCTGTTCATTGATAATACGGTTCAACCATAGCGCTACATAGTTGTTTTTTTTTTTTTATTACTGCTGTGTTCTATACACAATGTGCAGATGAAATATGCAGATTACAAGATTGCTCGTCTCTCTCTGACACTATGTGAAGTGACAGTTTATTAAGTGACAGAATATGAATGTCAAAATAATAAGTGAACATGCTTCTCTTTTGAATGTGGTTACATTCGCAGGATAATGTGCCATGTGCTATGTTTGTCTTTTTAGGGTAAGAAGTGGTGGATGAATGCAGATGAGCCTTGGCAGGCACTGGGCTGCTGCATGGAGATTTCCAACGCTGTGAGGTCGCCTGATCCAACACAGTTCATCTCTCATTTTCCTGTTCACCAGGTACATAAAACGCCTAAAGATTGATTTATCCATTTAAAGAGTTGCTAAGCATTTCACCAATTTATTATGTAATATTTTATTTACCAAGAGAAAACAAATAATGTAAAGATACATTTATGTTTTAATCTGTGGTAAAATAGAAATTACAAATATAAAATGATATAGACCAGATTGTCCATAGGAATTTACTCTAACACTAAAGGCCTCTATGATTGTTCAAGTTTATAGCCCCCTAAAAATAGTGTGCCATTCAGTCGCGTTTTATAGCTTTTTTTAAGAGGGCATATCAAAGTTAACATGGCACAACCTCCCCAGCCATCTGGGACCATTTTATGTTATCTACCATAAACTTATAGCTCTTATCTTACAGACCAGGCGACATGTCAAATTATCCTGCACTGAGATCTGACATTCAGGCTCCTACTTTTTCCTACATAAACCAAAGGAGCAGAAAAATCATGTAAATTTATGTCATTGTTGGAGACATACTGTATTTACTGAGGAAGTATATATTTCCACTGTGCAGACTTCTCCTTGTCAGGAATTCCCTGATTTACACCTTTTATGTATAATATTCATTGCTGAGTGAAGCCACCTTGCGTGCACCTCAGGCCTTTGTTAATAATATTGTTATAATGCAGCTTATATTCAGAACTTGAGAAAATATTTCTCATTTATGTTGGAAAACACATTTTGTATAATTACATTTCTATGGCAAATTACACCAGAGAAAATGCAACTAATTCAAGTTTCAGAACTAATTTCCCTGCTTCCACGCTTCAAGCATATTCATAAGTATAAGACAAAAGGAAAAGCATTCAACTAAAATATGCTGCAGTATGTAATCAAGTGTAATCAATGTCACTAAAAGTATTCAGCATCTCCTCTTAGCAGATGTTTTGAAGGCACAATAGCTCCAAGCATTTCACTCAGTGCAGCTTTAAACTTTAAACAATCTGCTCTGGCACTAGATTAAAATGAACCTTTTTACCTAAATCTGAGAAATTTACATCACATTAATGTAAACTAATGTGTACTGACTGTCCCTGAGAGACAAATGTAAAAGCTATAGCCTAAACATGAGGGTCACATATGCAGAGCAGAGAGACTTCTTTTCTCATTCTGTTGATCCAATCTTCATGTTATTCATCCTGCCTTCTCTGCTTCATTTTCTTTGTCTTCTCTTCTCTCTCCTTGTTCTTGTTCTTTTGATAAAACCATCTGTTCTTTGGCAGACCTCTCTTTTCTACAGCACAGCTTTAATCTTTTTTCTTTTTTTTTTTTTTCCCCTCTCAAACTCTCCTCCAGGATGGCTCCTGTAATGGTCTGCAGCACTACGCTGCTCTAGGCAGAGATGTTATTGGTGCCACATCAGTCAACCTCCTGCCCTGTGACGTACCCCAGGATGTGTACAGCGGAGTTGCACAGCAGGTCAGCACCAGTGGGCTGTTTAAAGCAGTTCTAAGCAGCGTTGCTGCTGTTGTTGTTGTTCAGATTAATATTTGTATACTTCTTCTATACTTCAACAACACACCCAATATCATCAGAGTGATGTGTAATTTTTTTCAGAATGTTGTCATCAACATCTTAAGTGTCGTAAGCATTTTCACCGTGAACAGACAAAAATACCCTGTTTTTGCAATTTGCACGTTATGTCTTTGCCTCAACTAATGAAGTGTGCAGAAACTATTTCTCCCCGGTGGCTCAGTCTGAGTCACCTTCTCAAGGGATCCGATGGTTCAGGGATTAAATCCCAGTGTAAACATTGTGAACTTTTTCAACTTGTGTTCACAACGTGAATTGGCTGTAAAGTTGTCTGCATCACTGCTTGGATCCCACTTGTTGCTGCTTGTAGGTAGATATTGAATTTTGTATAGTTTTGTTCCCTTATTTGAACTGCATAGACTCACAGGCACACAACTTAATCGTGTAAAATTTCAGTTGCAAGACACGTCGCAGCTGCTCAGCTGTTAATATTCAGATGACTCACTGGGTCCCGTAGTGAGTGACAGGCTGAGCACTGAGAATAGATTTTAAGTTTCTCAGTTTAGGTCTTGCATTTAAAAGTGCTTAGTTTCTCATGCTTTGCATCAAAGTGCGGAGAGATATGAGACAGTTTTTCTTATCCGGAGGCTCAGAGGGTGAGTGTACATGCAATGCTATCAAAGCATCTGACGGGCTGTAAACCTGCATGCTTTTTAGGCAGAGGCAGTTTCAAGCTAATTGTGGTCCATTGACAGTTCAGGACAGAAGGAATCCGAGTGAGTCGAGGAAAAAACATCTGTCCTTGGCCTTTCAAGGGCAGTGACTTTGACTGCAAAGCATACAGTGTAGTTGTCAGTGATAGCTGCAAGACACTGTCTCACTGTCATATGTTTACCTCTGGGCATTGCAGCTACGTTAGATGATACTGTAGATGATATCAGCCTTGTGAAATAGCGAGCTACCTGGATAAATACATCTTGTTTACTGACAGAAAGTAAAACTGGTAAAAAGCCATAAATTACGAGACTATGTTACAACTACAGCTGAAATAATTAGCTAATTAATCCTTAATTTACCTTTTACCTTGTACACTAATGATGAAATGACATGTAAGATGCTCGCCTGCCATCGGGATCAACCTGGGTTTTAGGAGACCAGAACTGACATTTTTCAGGGTTTTTGTGAAATTTAAAAAAAAAAAAAAAAATAGTTGGTTTCTAAAGACAAGAATTGGCTGATTAATTGATAATGACAGTTATCTTTGGGATGTATTATTTGTATTTGTGGATAAGTATTTAAATGTCCTCCAAAAGGCACAATTTTGAAACTGTTCAACAATTGCATGTTTTTCAGGTGGAGGAGTTCCGAGCTCGGGACGCAGAGAGCGGCCTGAAGATCGCCCAGGTGCTGGAGGGCTTCATCAGCAGGAAGGTGGTCAAACAGACGGTGATGACGGTGGTGTACGGGGTCACGCGCTACGGGGGACGCCTTCAGATTGAGAAAAGACTGAAGGAGATTGATGAGTTCCCCAAGGTACAGCAGTGGTGGAAGGTGGTGGTAGTGGTGGCGAGCGAGGGGGTTCCCTCACACAGCGCACTGTTTTATTTTTAGCATGGTATCAGCCTTAGTATGACAGAGTGCTCCCCGGGCACAGGATCTCCTCTGTATGGGTCTCTTCTCACACTTTCCTCTCAGGCCGTACATTCTTACACATGCAGTGAGTTCAGATGGGCTCGTAATTAAGTAGAAGCTTCTCTCTACTCTGATATTATTGCTTCATTGTGCTCTGCATGAAGGCATTCATCACAAGGTTAACAGTGACCACATACAATGTCATCACATTTGATTGTGCAGCCAAATAGGTTGACCTTGACATTAAGAGTCACACTACACTGTTTCTAAGTGAGTGAGCAGCATGGAGCAAGAATAGATGCTTTTAATGTTTATTTTGATCATATTTATTCTTGATCACATTGCAGTGAAATCAAATATTGCATGGTTGTTTCAGGGAGGCTACGAGTGGAATCCAACAGTAGATATATTAGATAGTCTGTGCTCAGCCATGGTGCATCTATTTTTTGTTCAAAACCACTACATTTTGATTTGGTTGGACATAAATGGTTCGTTGATGAGCACGCCGATTCTATTGAACGACACCATGGCAAGAGAACGGAAGCATTTCATCTTCTTACAGCGCTGTAGTGCTTATTATCTGTCTCCATAGTTATAGAGTTCCTGATAATAGTTTGAGTTAATCTCATTGTCTGCGTAGATGGGATTAGTATGATTCTGCTGTCAGTGTATCTACCATCCCAGGGCCACAGGATTGTGCTAAATGACTTCCGCATAATGTTGCTAACAGGGAAGTAGGAGGAAGTGTAATTGTGACTGATTACAAGGGGGAGTGGATAGGGTGGATGAGGCAGTGTCTCCTGAGGAGGAGATGATATCACAGTAATGATATGAGAAATAGACCACTCTCAGTCCTGCAGTTTATAGCACCTATTTGCATTCTACATTAAAAACAAAAATAACCCTAATAGTAGCTGAAAAAAAACAACAATATTTCTTATTACATCTTGATTTAGGATTACAGCAGAGCAACACATTGTGAATAACTGTGAAAGGCTAATCATGTGTTGTGTTTCCAGGAGTTTGTTTGGGATGCATCCCATTACCTGGTGCGTCTGGTGTTCAGTGGCTTAAAGGAGATGTTTAGAGGAACCAGAGAGATCCAGGTAAGTTCAGTACACACACACACACACACACAGACACACAGACACACACACACACACACACAAAGACAAATACATGTGTAAAATGATATTATCCAACTAACTATCACCAAATATGAGCCCTTGTCTGTTACAAAATCTATAACACTGATGACAAATATCAGTTAAAGAAAATCTTGTTTTCACTGCAATACATCTGAACATGCAGTAAATACTTACACACTTAAATACTTTCCACAAAGCACAATCACAAAGGTATCCAAAGTTTTTCTCTGTAATAGGAGTAATACCCATTTCATTAACATTTATTTTAGAAGTATTTTCCAGTCAATTTATAATAATTTCTTTAAAAGTTGACTAATACTCATAAATAATTATATAACCTCAAGACTTTCTAATCAGTGAACGGCAGGTGAGCTGACAGGCAAACACACAGTTCAGCATACAGTATTTAAAGAATAACGTTTCAAGTAATTAATGAACATTTATGTCGGTTTACATGGAACTCTTTTATCGAAATTTTACGTGAAAGTAACTCCTGTTTATAGACGAAACACAACTACTTATCGTCTTGCTAAAATAACTTAAATAACAGCCTCTATTTTCCTTGCAGCGAATACTAAATCAAACTAAATGATTCATTCAAGGAAACTCTCACATAAATGTGTTATGCAAATTTCAGACTCATAAAATATTTTTTTTTCCTGCTGACCTACAGCAACAAATAAGATGTGATTTTATTTTTATTAATGACTGGTTTACTTCTCTGGGTGCCCGGCAACGGCACCCATTTATCACAGATTCCATTCATAGATTTAGGACACGCACCTGGTAGGGGATTGTATATTATCGCCACAGGCAGAGGGGAGTCTAGCGAGCTAATAGAACCCCCACCTTTTGCTAGTGTGTGTGTGTGTGTGTGTGTGTGTGTGTGTGTGTGTGTGTGTGTGTGTGTGTGTGTGTGTGTGTGTGTGTGTGTGTGTGTGTGTGTGTGTGTGTGTGTGTGTGTGCTGCCTGTGCTGGTGCATGTGTGTGTGCTGCTTTTATGTAGGTCACTCTCGATTTCATCGGGAAGAGTTGATGTATGAGTGAGAGAAAGGTAGCTGATCAATCCCAGCGCTGTCATCCCTGACTTCTAATATGTTTTCTGTACATTTCCCAATTATTCTGTCAACACTGCTATTCGTTCCCTTCAGACTGCGCTCACACTATCTGTCCTCTCATTACTCTCCCGCTATTCCCGCCTCCATCAGCCTGTTGACTGACCAGGCAATCCTGCCAGCTATCTATCTAGTTAATCGCTTACTTCTGTTAGCTTTTATACCATCTTCATTTCATCTTGCTTGGAAACATAGGGAGGCAGTGGATGATGAATGGAGCCGCTTTGGGTCAGGCTGCTACCTCTGGATACTTGGAACATATTTATCTTTCCTACAGCTCAGTATGTGTGTGCGAGTGTATGTGCAAGGAGGACATAAATAGGGCTTCCATTCTTGGAGACAAACTGTGCCAGACACCTTAGCAAACAACACTGTTGCAATTTTTAGAGTAAGAAACAACTCCTCACCTGTTCCACAACAAGTCTGCAACAGTTAGTGGCAGCTCCTTAAAGTAGAGCAGCAGAGGTAGATCTTAAATGCATAGATCATTTGTTGATGCTGTGGGCGGTGGGAGTTCTCATTTCCTCTGTGTTGTTCCAAATGCACCATAATATCTTTTTATTTCTAGCCTCGCTTATTAAATCTTGATCCAGCTAAACATGAAAACTTAGTCAGCAAATTACCTGATTTGAATTCACAAACTTCAACTTAATTGCACTTTTGTCCACACAAACACATACAAGAAAACAAACATGCACACACAACAAATGGACAGATATTTGCACCCTTGATTGATGCAGCGCTGTGAATATTTGTGGGCTCCGTAAGCATGTGCGCTCACTTTACCTTTGCTGGCATCCATCTGTTGCAGGATTGGCTGACAGAGAGCGCCAGGCTCATCTCCAAGTCTGGCCACACTGTGGAGTGGGTGACACCGCTGGGTTTACCCATCATTCAGCCCTACCACCGCACACGCAACCAAGTGGTAAGTCTCACCGTAGGCCGCGTGTAGCGGCTCTTTACCGCTTCTCGTCACGGTTATATAGTTTCCATACATATACCAGATAGCTTAGCCAATTACAGGCCGACGTACGTTTCTCTGTATTTTCTGAAATTCACCAGCTGACCTTTCTGCTGTTCTCCTCCTGTATCTTTGCCTGTTCATCTTGTTCTTCTTTGCTCTTTGTCTCAGCTTTCACAGCTTTCTCAATATACCCACAACTGACCTTTCCATAGCACACACTCTAGACACTTTTTAAGTACAAACAGTATTCGTTAAACTGTCTCTTGACGAAACAACTAGTAATACAACCCCTTTTTCTACTGGTCTATTGCGGTATAGTGTCATGTATTACACTTAGCACATCACTATCTTTTTGTTCAGACTAATATTTCCATGAAGTAGTGAAATGCTTTGGATCATAACTTTCACTATAATTGCCATTCCACAAATTATATTCATGGAGTTTGATGGAATTTCTAATGAACCTGATAATAAATGAGGGCAGCTGGTTTGCAATGGGCATAGAGCAGACTTCTGAGTGCACACATTATGAATGAATCGGTGTTAACACACAGTTAGTCCATATTGTAAGTACTTGGACAGTCACACATCTTTTGTTGTTGGTTGTTTGTGTTCTCTTTCACATTCATTTCAAAATAAAACCTGAAAAAAACACTTCTAATTTGTCAGCTTGTAACAAACAAGAAATCTTGCAATAATTTTGTGCTTTTATCCACGGAGAACTCTGCGCTGCCCTCACACAGGCAGCCCACACAAAATTTCCCTCCATCGTTTTGGTGTGACGAGACTCAATAAGTATTTACTCAAATTAATGGCATTGCCTGTGTGCATAAACTATAAAGACTTTAAATGTGATTTTATTCGCCTCTTTTGAACCAGTAGATAATTGACAAGTACTGTTCAATCAAACGAACATTTGCATCGCGTTTGGTGTGAACACGGCTTAACATGACTGGATGGGTGGTCAAGGTTTTCAAAAAGGTTTCAGGATTTCTAACTGGAAAAAAGTGATGACTCCTCTGGTGTTCCTGTGATTGACTGGTGAACTGTCCAGGCTTAGTACATGTTTTGTTTCAGACTAAAGTAAAAAGGGAGCTTGTGAGACATACTGTAGTGTGAATTTGGACTAAATAATGTGTCCACACTCCAGCCCCTTTGTTTTTACCACAAACAATTTTTGGTAAATCCAAATTATTCCATTTTTATTTTTATCTAAACTCTTTTAATTCACTCTCGTGTTCTGTTTTTTCCATCCCTTGGTCTTTTGTCTCCTGGTCCACAGGAAATCCAACTACCTAAAATAATTATTGTCTCAGTCTTCTAATATGCAGAACACCCAACCTATCATGTAGCTGTAAGCACTCGTTGCTTTGTAGATGATATGTGCCGGCTGGGTTTTCCAAGTCTCGATGGGTTTGGTGTCGAAGTGCACCACTGATGGTGTATTGTGATTGCTGTGAGTGGGCAACTTTAATGGAGCTCAACAACATCGTTAGAGTTGTCCATCACCATGGAGATCCTGACAGTAACACATCTTAGAGATAACATGTCTGTATGACAGCACATCTGCAGATAAGGCAAGCTTTATCTGTGTGTGCATAAAGAATAAGAAAGACCTGCCTACGTTTTAAATGTGTCTCGGTATATAAAATGCACTTTGACCTCTAGTGTCCTTAAGTTCACTTTTGAAGTGAAAGGTGGAGAACGACACACAGCGCATGCAAAGCAGTCGGACATCTAGCTTCTTGGCCGGCCCAGCACGCAGCCTACTCTTTCTATGACATCAGGCATACGGTTGGCTTGGAGGGGGAGTGACACCTCATAATCAGGTGCAAGAGAACGAGGGTGACAGATGGGCGGTCCCCTGAGGGTGCGTCTCTCTTTCTCGGTGGATGTAGTAGGGCGCGTTCCCCTGATTTGATCTCCTTCTTTTAATGTCCAACAGGGACAAGGAAGATGATTAGCCGTGCCTTTTTCAAAGCCTCAAATTTAATACATGAATGAATGAAGAGATAACTTGGCGGCTTTAGCTTATGTTTCACAGATAACTTTCTTCATCCCCTGCAATAATTCTCTAATCCAGTTGCATCATTGGGCAACAAAAATGAAACTAACTTGCATAAAGGTCACCTTTTCACTGCGAAGCTGGATTAAATTCAATCTCCCGGTCTCCTCTGTGCCTCTTAAATCCAAGGCCGTAGTGTTTCTGAGGGTCATTGGTGATTAGACTCTAGATAGAATAGAATGATGAAGTGTGATGCACGGTGAGAAAACCAATAAGTGGGGAGAAAAGAAGCTACAGTAGCATCACATCAGATGGGTGTGCGTGCATCTTTGCGTTTTTGTTTGTTGGTTGTTTTCAGCCCGCATACAGAGATGGGATACAAATGCTGACCTGCGTAATCAAGGATTTTCCAGGGCTGACGGAAGATGAGGATATTAGAGTAGGATGGAGTGGCTGAATACAGCATGAACATACATCAGGGAGGCTGCCTAACAGGATTGGGAGATACTAATCTGATCAGAGGTCACTCTGGCTCAGATTCCCGGTTTATATTTTTTTATTCCCTCTGAGACCGAGCTACAGCGAAATCTCACTCAGCGGATGGTGACACAAGGGAATCATCAGCTGCTTTGGCTGGATTTGACGGGATTTGCGAGTTCATAGTGTGACTAAAAGCTTCTGATCTAATGCCCTCTACGTGGAGAGAAACAGGTTTCGGTGGTAATTGATGATTTTCTGTCACAGTTTGGCCCTGTGCATCCTTTATTTTAAGTACAGTACAAAACAGAAAAGTACAGTAGCTGCTTGTGGCCTATAGTAATACAAAAATAGTCCACTGTTAATAAATAATTAAATCTAATGTGTTACAAGCCCTGAGAGTTAATACCTTTAAATAAAAGTTTTAACAAATCCTCTTAACAATCATGGATGGATTATGAGACAGTGAGGCCCGGGGGCACAGACATGTAAAAGGCCCCCCACCACTTTACGTAAGAGCAAGACACATGCTGATTGGTGGTCATTTAGCATCTCTGTGTGGTCGATCTGTGTCTCTTTTTGGTCTTTTTCTTTGTGGTTGTTTTGCAACTCTTGCAGGTCATTTGGTTCTCCTTGGTTCTTTTTAAGGCCATTTAGTACCTCATAATCTAACAATATTAGGAGCACTCATGTCATAAGAAGCACTCATGTTAGATTTTTAAAGACTTCTGTTTCCATTTTCAATCCCATGGTGGTATCTTGATGAACAGCTGACATGCTCTGTCTGTCCAGCTTACTTTTCCTTTGTATTAAACAGCATTACAGCAGAGTTGGATAAAGTCATGTGGGCCTGTACAGCCAGAATGACTCTGCTTTTCATTCAAATTGTGGAGAACTTTGTATCTTTAAATGTCGATGTGATGTCCTCCATGCTTCCTTTTGCTATGGAACAGAAGAGAGACGTTCCCAGGGGTAGCATGATGATTCGTTGATCTTGCAGAATCTTGTGGCATTTTGGGGTGAAATAATAAATTCAGTCTGAGTTTCAAGGACACCCCCCAGAGGTAGAGAAAGAAAGTTTGGAGGAAAGAAGGTCTGGAAAAGGTCAGTGTAAGTGTGGCGAGACTCGGGGGGGAGTGTGTGACTGCAAGTCTGCAGCTGTCTTGATCTGTCTACAGAGGGATAATGGACAAGAGAAAGGCCCAGGTGACCCAGAAAGGCCCAAGAGTGTTTGGTGTAATGCAGAGCTGGTTCTGCTCCAACAGATGAGGCGGCGTTATTAACCATCATGTGATAAATGGGGATTCCCTTCTTGGCTCATGTGTGGTTACTGATGGCTGTTGGATCCACAACCATCTGCACTGAAACTCTGGGAGTAACCAAGGTCTCATTCACCACAGCCTCAGGGCTTCAGCCGGGTCATGTATACAGATCACGCACATATACATTATACTGTACAGGGTTGTTATAGTGTGCGCTAGTGACCTCATTTACAGCATGGCAGTCCATAACTCACCTCAAAGGGAGCCTCCATTTCTTTCAACCTCACCCCATTTTACATCACAGCTTCTCGTTTCCCTCCATCCAACATATCCATTAGGAGAGTGGGAAAGGGGAAGGACACATCTCTTCACAAGTCCTACTGGAGCGATGATCGATGACATAGAAACCATGGCAGAAAGTAATGGGGTTTCACCACAACACACTTTTGTTCGAAACCCCTTTATTGATAATTGTCTAGTTCTGTCATTCATCACACAGAGACCTTCAAGCAATCAACTGGAACCAAACGGAGTACCTTGATGACCCCTTGAAGCTAGCTCGATGTTATGTACTTTCGTCCGTGCAAACACCTGCCTCTTTAATCCCCTTATGTCCATGCTCTTTTATTTGTGACACTCATAACTTCAGTGCAGGATTGTCATATAGAAATATAGAGAAATTTACAGAGAAGTGCAGGATATATTTATACAGCCGTATTATGAGCAAAGCATTAGTTCTCTGCTACAATCCATCTGAGAAGAGACCGAAGATAAAATAAGAAAATCAAATGTGTAACCAAGCATGACTTCACCCATTGTAAGAACTCAGTTCGGCTGGCGCCATCTTGGGTATTTTTGAGCCAGCTGTGACCATTTTTGGATGAGAAAATGGGACTCGGGTGGAGTGAGGCGTGTATCTAATTTGTAGTTATGACAGAGTACCCGAGGACACCAGTTTTTTTTGGAGCCAGCCCCTAGTGGCCCACAGTGGTATTGTGCTTCAAAGCACTTCTGCATTGGCTTCACTTTTCAGACCCTGAAGCTAAATTCTTTTTGATGCACAGTCTGTGTTTAATAATAGCTATTCTAATTGAGAAAACTAAAGTTTTCATACAGTCACCATGATACTAATACTACTTAATTCTGTTTTTAGTCTCTAGTCACTAGTATGTCACTCAAGGGATGGCAGTGTCATTCATTAGGTTGGTTGCTAAACCATCTTGGTTCAGACTGACATATCTGAATGACCAGTCCCCACAAGATGAATCTTCCTGACTTTTCCACAAGTGGCAGGGAAGTCAGTGTTTGAAATTTCAACATCTATTGGACTGACTTTCACAGTTCCCAGGCAATGTATTCTAAAGATTTTGGTGAGCCACCACGTGAACGATATTAGTGCTTTTGAAATGTCTCGAAAACTACTGGATGAATTGCCATGAAATTTTCCCAGCATGTTGGTTTGTTTCGACTTTGTATTATTTAATTCAAAAAGTACTCCTTACGAACAGCAGAGACACAGATTAGAGTGATAGGATCATACAGAGAAACATCCTAGAGGTGCTCTTTAGACACTGAATAATAGAAGAGTTGTTGTGACAGCCATGCTGAGCTTTCACAGTTGTAAGCCTTGTCTTCAATCGAGAGTCATCTGGATGTATAGTAATATCTCAAGCAAAGGTGCAGTGACTCTGTCAATATGTCAGTGGATCAATTTCCAAAAGTCTAATCTGAAGTCAATATAAATGGAGGTCTTGATCCCCCAATTTCCACCTTTTTCAATAACCACAGTCATTGAAATAGCCATGTGAAATTCTGGGCTGTATGTTTCCCTTTTAACGCTTGAAAACACCTCCCAGTCAGGGCCCACAAGATATGTTACTCCCCTTTACAGCCCCTGAGAGAGCTTGCCATGTGAAATGATTGGTTTCTTGCTTTCCAGGAGGTCATTAAAGACTCCGAACGAAGCTGAATGGTGAGTAGTTAGAATTGCAGAGGGATGTACAGGGGGATGTCCTCTGTGTCCTCAGTGTTCATCTCACAGAGAAGGAGGCAAGATCGAATGAAAGAGTTCTGAATTAGTGTCAAACACGTGGTTTTTTTTAAGGCTTTTTAGGGTGTCAGAATGGCAGTGGTGACATTGTGGTCTCCCGCGCTCCTGTTCGGAGGAAGTATTTATACTATGGAGGATGAAGCAGTTGAATTCAAAGACCCCACCCAGAAACAAATTAGTACAAAGTCAAGATTTTACAGTCAGTCAGTGGAGGCATAAAGCCAGCCAGCAACTGATACAAGTTGATCATCCATTTTACATCAGCCTAACTTAATCCACGAAAGACATATAAACCCCCACTCTGAATGGCTCACCACTTAGCCAGCATGCTCCTCAGTATGGATTTATTATTATTTCTCTGTTTGTGATTTCAATTCCATGTATTTCACCTAAAAAGCAAGGAAACAAATGCAAATGAATCAATGTTATCCCATTAATTATTGCGAACAAACAAACAAACTCAACACATTTTCTATTCATTCATACTACTGTAGGTTAATCCTGTTCTGAACAGTAATAATGATGTCTAATGACAATAAAAGCACTATTCATAATACAGAAAAATGTAAGTGTTTGCAGCACTTTGAATCTAATGCAATTGAAATGGCCAGACGTTTCAGCATCAAAGCTCCAGTCCATCAGTGAAAAATGACAATGTGTTCAGGCAGAGTAACAGATAGAGACACTTAGACACATTAGTGTCAGTTCAATGCAAGGTAAACACAATAATGGAATTTGCTTAAATTGATGAGGAGTGGGTTGCCTGTTGCCAGTCATATCTCTGTTTTGATATCAGCCCGTCGTTCCCACCCAGGCATGGTTCCAAGGGTCAGGGAAAGGCTGCCCTACCACACATCCCTGGCACCGCTGACTGGATGGACCCCCAAGGCTCAGGAGATTAGAGTGCTAAATCTTCTCTCCATTAGGAACAACTGTCAGTAAAGGCATGTGTGTTGGTCTTGGAGAGTGTGTGAAAAAAATAAAGACGGATTGAGGAAAACACAAATCTAAAAGATGTGTTTGCTTGATGCCTCCTCAGTGTGCATGTACTTGCTTGTGCTTTGTTTATCCTTCCTTTTCCACTGATGGTGTATTATTGGGGTTTCGTGTTTCCTGGCTTATATTATAAGATCTGTCAGACAACAGGACAGTTTTCCACTTCACCTCAGTCTATCTTAAATGAGCTTGTGCCCAGGGAAGGCGGCAGCGTTTCTGGATTATGTTTATGTGTGGTTATTTCTTTGCATCGTAGAGTTTTAACCTGTGTTTGTTGATGCAGCGAAGAACTGTGTTCACGGAAAATGGTTTTTGGAAGTGTTTCTGAGCCCATGCAGTGATTTCCACTACAGATTCGTGTCTGTTTTTAATGCAGTGCCACCTGAGGGCCCACATATCACGGCCATCCAATATTTATTTGGATAACATTGCATTACATTGAGGAACATTATTCCTAAACAGTTTCACTATTTGCCCACACAGTCTTTCAGAGTGCTGAACTCCATTTTCACTTCTGAGAGACCACTAGTGTTTCTACCTGTTACCAATGAACCTAATTAGCTGCGAGATGAGGTGTTTTTATTACTTTGCACAACTTTTCCAGTCTTTTGTTGCCCCTGTCCCAACTTTTTCGAGATGTGTTGCTGGCATCAAATTCAAAATGAGCATATATTTTTCATAAGAAAAGAAAATGTATCAGTTTCAACATTTGAGATGTTTTCTTTGTTCTTTTTTCAATTAAATATAGAGGTTTACATGATTTGCAAATCATCACATTCTATTTTTAGCTCCATTTTAAACAGCATCCCAACTTTTTGGAAAACGGGATTATAAATAATTCCATGCAACATTTGTTCATTTTGAAACTTTTTGATGTTGATCAGACAGTTCATTGGGTTTGTCGGGACATGAACAGTTTCTATTTTTTTATGTTGAGCAGCAGACTTTATGCAAGGTCTGATGGAAGAAATTTTATTAAGCCTCTCATGTCTTTGTCTTTGTTTTTCCTCTCCAGCTGAAGAGTACCATGCAACACATAAACCTCCAGATCAGCCACGACACCAAAGAGTAAGTCTTCCTGCAGCCAACATCTGTTTCTGTCCTTTGCTCCACTCACACGAACACTGACCCACAGCAGATGGAAAGTTAACCACTTTGTCTTCTCTTGTGGCTCTCGTTGACATTTTCAGCTGAAATGTCACCAGTTAGTCTGATATGTGACCTGGAACCGGACAGAGGATAGTCTGTGAAAGAAATTCCGTTTACTGCAAGTACATTTTTTAGTCTTTAGTTTAGACTTTTTTTTTTCTTTTTTTTTTTCAATTTGTTGTGACAACTTTTCAAAATGTAGCTTCCGACCACATCACAACTCTGTTTAGCTTTTAGATGTGAATTAACGTCAAAAGTGTGGCTCTCTATGGGCAATTAGCGTACACTTTCCGGAACCTCTGCTGCACTAAAGCACTGTGTATAGTGGCTATTTTGACTAATTGCCTCCTCAAACTGTGAAGTCACTTTGCAAGTGAAGTCGGAAACGGCGTCAAAAGTTTTTGCGTACTATTTTAACAGCATCGTTTTGCCCTTTCATTTTCAATTGTACGTGGAACTGAGACTTATCGAACGGAAATTAGTTCAAAAATAATATATAATCTAGCATAATATCTTATCGACTAGAAGCAAGTGGGGATATGCATAGAGAAGGATTCACAGGCTACAAAATCTAGACTGTAAAATGGATATAGACTATGTGACGTCACCCATAGGTTTCCTGAAATGTGGTTTTGAAGGTCAGTTCAAGTGAATCTGGCCATCGGTAGCTTGGCAGTGCCTTTCTACCAGCACATCTGAAAATGGCCAGAGGTGGCGCGTGGGAGCGTGAGCTATGGTGGGATAAATGAATCTTGGTCGCTAAAACCTGAAGGCAGCATTAACTGTTACTTAAAGCAGCCACATCCTTAATTATCCATAACTTTAAGCCCCATTACAACTTAAATGGGTGAGTTAAAAGAAATTTACCCCCCATACAGTTGTCATGAATCAGGAAATTATCTATTTAAAACCAAATAGTTTTATGTACTGCGCTGTAAACATGTTCATTTCTGCTGTAAAGTTGGGCATTTTAATATGGGGGTCTATGGGGATCGACTCACTCATCAATTCATCTTTATTCAGATTAACAATGAAAAAACAACCCATTAAAATCACACACGCGTCTCATCATGTCCCTGTCTAGCTTGTTGAGTATAAGTTCAATCCCCTGCTGACTCAAGTGCTAAATATGCATTTGGTTTCCTGTTAAGCTGAGAGAAGCCTCTAATGTAGATAGGAGATTTAACCTGTAAATGAACTCGGCACATTTCATGTTGAATTATTATTATATGAACTTTTTTTTTTTTTTTTTTTAGACGTGTACATAACTTCAAGAGGTAAAAATGTGTGGCTAGAGGATTGAGAAAAGATAGAAGTGAGTAGAGAACAAACAGAGACAGAATGAGAGACATTGATGGAGAGTCAAGGAATGACAGAGGGAGAGCGCTGGAGACACAGATGACAAAGACGGACAGCCGTCCTCTTCGGTCTGACATCTACAGTACAGCTCAGGTCCAGTGAATACGAAACACCAGCGAAAGCGGAACGAGGGGTTGGAGGATGTCGCAGTTGAGAGGGAGAAGAGAGCTGCGCTTCAAACTGGAGAGTTGCTGTCAGCGAACGCATCACAGGCTGACATTCTCAGCCAGACTTGACACAATTGACATGATTTTCTTCAGCCTTTCCATCCAGAGACACATGCACACACACAAACAGGAACACACACACAATTGCACTTGGTGTAATTAAAGTTCGGCATCATTCGGGCTATGAAGTGAACCCACAGCCAGCTTGTTTGCTCTATAGGGAGAACAGTTGTACCTCAGAGGACTGAATCTGCTCCTCTCCGGTCTGTCGGGCGTATGGGATTTAAAGGTCTTTGTTTTGTGTCTGTGTGTGACACAGAGGAAAAGGAAAAGGAGATAGACGGTCTCATCCTGAGAACTGATAGCCGAGCGTGCTCGCAAGCAAATTTCCAAGAATCTTGTTTTTTGCTCAGCTGAACAGCAGAACTGAAAGCACCCTGATAAAAGTCTAACATTTCCAAGCCAAAAATGCAGCAGCCAGAAGGAAAACAAGACTGACAGAAAGGCATGGTGTGTGCCTGTGTGATTGTGTTTTAGCTTTGGGTTTGGTTCAAACTCTCGCTGCTCTTTCTACATTCCTATTGGAAGGACGTTCTGGTCTGTGGCAGCCCAGAGGATTTGAATGGCTCAGGCTCAGGGTAATGGGAACATGGGGGATACAGATTGGCAGAATGCTTTTTTTTTTTTTTTTACTGCCAATTCCATCATCACAAGCAGCAACATTGCATTTGTAGCACTTTATACTATTTCTTTTATGGCCCTTTTATATTTATATGCTCTCACATTGACTATTGTTTAGAAAGCATAGAGCCAGGCTGTCCCTCCGGGTGGGTTACATAGTACAAAATAAACATTGATGTTGAGATCCATCCACACTGCAGACATTTTACATTTTCATAGCAGTGAAAGCACAGAAAGAACTAACAACGTTAATGATTTAGCTATTAACAATGATATGACTTTCACCTGCGATTTTCCTGCAAATGTTACTACATTTATTTTATTAGTTGTGATAAAATGTCCACAATATGCAAAAACTAAGAGTTGTGAGAAATGTGGACAGTTAAAGAAACGGTCATTTATTTACCTGGTAAAGGAAACAATTCTAGATTTAGGGAGATGTGGTTATTGGCTGTCTGATACAGAGTTCGGTGTTCAGATTTAGACCTCCATCATGTCTGTACAATAAATATGAAGCTAATACCAGCAGCCGACTAGCTTAGCCTAGCGCAGCCTGCATGGTTAAGTCATTAACGTGTTATATCTGGCTTTTTTAATATGTGAAAAACCGATGTATATAACATAATTTTTCAAGTTAATCAAAATTACCTCAAACTGGATGAGGGGCATACGCATACATTTATCCAATTAAATGTGAATTTGGGAAACTAGATAACCACTGCTCTCATATCTAACATATTTATATACAGATTAAACCTCAGATGAAAAAAAACAACCTTGTTTACATTTACAAATACATTTCTTTCACCTTCTGATTGAACAGTGCAGGTGAGATAGGTGTGGGCGGAGGCCAAACGTCCTCCACAGCTCCGTACCATCTAGTATTTGCTAAGCTACAGATACTTTTGAGGGATCCAAACACATGCAAATGATTTTCATCCCTTTCCAAATAATTCACTATTAGTGTATTTAGTTTTACTGTTATGGCTGATCATTTCTTTTTTTTTTTTTTTTTTTTTTTTTTAAAAAGCAGCTTTATTGAAAAGTAATCTGGGATTGAAGTTCTAAAGATATTAAAATGAAAAGCACTGATTAAAAACTTGTTTTAACCGTTACAGGGAGAAGCAAACTTGTTTAAACATCTCTGCGTTGTTTTCTGTCTCTTCTTAGGAGGCCAGACACAGTTAAACAGAAGAATGCCTTCCCGCCAAACTTCATCCACTCTCTGGACTCCACGCACATGATGCTGACTGCTCTCCACTGCTACAGGTATCACTTAACACGCTGCAGTCAGAGCAGGAATATCAACACCTGAAAAGAAAGCTGAGAGTCACGGCATCTCCTGTCAGCCCGTGCTGAGTCATTTTTCTGGCAGTCGATAATATGCTTCTGATATTGTACACCTGACCTTAAATGGCTTTGAGAAAGAACAGTCTCTCCTTAAATGCATTCGTCACCTCGGATAGACTTTGTATTATATGTCTTGTAATGTAACAGAATTGGCCTCTTGACAGGTGTGATAATTCATGATGGGACTCACACTGGCTTCGAATGAACGGCTACTGCGGTTTTGGAAGTTGCCTTTGTAATAAGTTCCTGCACACCTTTCTTTAAAGCCGACCTTTTTTTGACAATACGATTTATTCCTTCTCATCTTTTTTTCCTATCACATAATCCCTGCACATGAACTCTCCTCACCCCATCGTTCCCTCTCAGCGCCAGTCTGACATTCGTGTCAGTCCACGACTGTTTCTGGACCCACGCCCTCACTGTGGACACCATGAACAAGGTATCCCATTACAGTCTTTTCCTCTCTACCGCCTGCTCCTTCCCCGTTCCTCATCCTTATCATCCCTTCACAGCTGTTTCCATCCAGTCTGATCATGTATCATTGGGTTTTGTGTTCTCCTCTTTTTGCTGGTTAATTGAAGCTAAAAGTGACCCGCGTGATTCAGTTCGTCTCGACGTCTCCTTGTGAGCTCAAGCAGAGGAATGATTGTGTGTTTTAAAAAGCACTTAGAGCCGAGCTTGTTCGAGTGCTTTTACAGTGGCTGCAGGTTATGTAAGTATTTAGTGTTGCCTCTATGGCTGGAGCTTGTGTTAGCATAGAAGCACCTGCTTAGTAATGCCAGTGAAACACACTTCATACTGTCAGTGCTTCATACATTTCCAGACTGCTTGCTGGGTGCAGGTAGTATCACCAGGCAGCCCGTTGTGCTGAATAAATGACTGCCTGCCTGCTTCCCAAAACAGTCAGGCCCAGACTCAGACACAGTGTAGGATAAAATGGATTAAATTACCATAAAGCCCCAATTTTCTGTAGATGTAGCTTCAGAGCACAGTCACCGTTTTATGTCTTCACCCAATCTCCGAGGAGCGACAACCACTGAAGCAGCTCCCTCTCACTACATTTATTCTTGCCCGTATTCTCCCATCTCTTGATGTGGGAATGTGCGCCTTCCTCATTACACAAGTAATTGAGCACAGTGGCAGAGGAGGAGTATTAGATATTTTAGTCAACACCCAAGCACGTGAAAAAGAACCTTTGTTTTAGTGGCAGCTGATCCTTCCACCATCCTTCACCCATCTATTTGCTGTGCTGCCCGTCCTATTCAGGCTCACAAGGGGCTGGATCGTATCCCAGACTGCACCGGGTGAGAGGCGTTGTACGCCCTGGACAGGCTGCCAGGATTCACAGCGAGATGCACACGGAAATCTGAATAATTTAGAGTTTATGAGAAGATCGATTTAATCTGCATAAATTATAAAAGTAATGCATAGGGAAACCTCCCTGATAGCTCTGCCGGTCAGAGCTGTGGATTTTAAACAGGTGCTGGATGGTTTGGCACAGGAGGAGGTGCGGAGGAAATGCCTGTTTTACGGTAACACAGCAAAAGTTGATTACGTTCCGTGATGGGCTTTATGACGATCAGTTTGACCTGCGTTTAGAAATTCAGCTTAGAGGTGCTGACTGATGGCTTTGGGTAGAAAGAGAAAAGTACAAATCGCAAACATTGATTTGAGCTCAAACGATCTATAAATGGGCCAAATCTTATTTCCAGCCGATATCACAGATATATTGATATCACGGTATGTGTTCTCTGGTATGCAGAACAAAAGGCAGAAATAATCTTATAAAAAAATAGTATAAAATAAATATAGTATAGAAATAGTTATTTTGAAATTGTTCTGTGTTGTTGTTTTTTTTTTTTAAATTTGTAGTTATTCATGATTCCTACTTGTCCAGTGGAGTTCACGGTTTCAATGCACTGATGCCATTTTGGACTATAAATGTTATTGCTA
The DNA here is from genome assembly GCF_022577435.1 of Embiotoca jacksoni. NCBI lineage: Eukaryota > Metazoa > Chordata > Actinopteri > Embiotocidae > Embiotoca > Embiotoca jacksoni. The sequence goes on along the minus strand of NW_027185296.1, from coordinate 2,095,845 downwards.
AACTAAAATACCTGCCTCCATCACATATTTTTGTCACAAGTGTCTGATAACCATATTTCAGTTGGTTTATCGAGTTCTGCTCCTCCTAATAATAATATCGGCGTTGGCCCCCAAAAATCCAGTGTCACTCAAACTCTATTATTACAGACGTTTATCAACACGTGGTGTGCGGTTTAAAAAAAAAAAAATAGGACAAATGCTACATGACTGTTTCTCTTTTAAAAAAAAGTAGTTGTTCCTTTACACTCAATCTAATTATATATAAGCTATATCTTTGTAAATAGCAAAGCCATCTATACCATATCAATGACCGTGATAACCTTTAACCACCACAGAAGTAAATATCACTTATTTCCCCGGGCGTTATACTGTTGTGTGTCTAAAGTGGTGAATCTAATTCACGCTACCTTTTTTTTTTTTTTTTTTTTTTTTTTTTTGCAGCACATTTGACAAAATCTATTTTTAAAGCAGGATCAGAAAACACATACAGCCAAGGCCGAGTTGTTTTCAGCTCTTGGAGATGATCCGTTTGGCCAGATTTGTTTTGTCTCTTCACCTGCTGTCACCCTCATCCCTCTCCTCTCCACCTCCACCCGTCTTTTACCCGGTCAACTCCTCTGGGGAGCTCGTCCGTCAAGAGTAACTCGAAGTGCACGTCTCTCTGCCTCGTCCTCCCTCCTTGTCAAGGTCTGTCGGGAGCAGTTTGTCGCCCTGCACAGCCAGCCCATCCTTCAAGAGCTGTCCACCTTCCTGCTGCTGAAATACTGCACCGGACTACCGTGAGTTCACAAACACCCGCACGTAGCAACACGTTCGACTCCACAGAGCGACGCCGTGGTTGTTCTTTTACTGCTGCCATACGCTATCTGCGTTTCAGCAAAATATGATGTAATAGTTGCGAGTTCAGAGTTTCATGCTTACTTAAGCAGCAGGCTGCGCCTCTTTTCGTTTGAGTTGTTCTTGCACAACAAAGCCATCATTGCGATCCGTCTCTGTCTGTGTGTTTAGGCGACACCGTATGATCTTTATGGACTTTTATGGTATGGACAAAAGCTATCGCACACTGCACACGTGCTACATGTGCAAGCATTATAAAACAGAAGACACACACACACACACACACACACACACACACACAGACAGGGTTATTGGACTGTAAAACCCAGAGTTTCTCCTCCACTTGTCTGTGATGTTAGATACAAAATGATTCTTCCTCCCTCTCTCCGTGTGTCTGTCTTCCTGGCCTCAGGGTGGGTTACGCTCATCATCTGACTGCGTTTTTCCTCTCTTTGGGATAATTGGACACCTTTTCTGCAGCCTTTACTCCACTGCAGCGCTCGCCCTCTTTGTCTCTCTCTTGTTATCACTGTTCCCCAACTTCTCAAAAACACATTATTCATTCCCGCAGGCGTCGGAGAAGAGGATATTTGGAACGACGTTGTGAACTTTGAACGTGGCCTGAACAGATCAGATGCTCCATGCTTCCTGAGCGCGTCTCCGGCCGTATTTTTTGCTGGCCGCGTGTGGTCCGATCACGGCCGGGGCGCGTATGTCCGGATTGAAATAGCCGAATGGAAACAGCATTTGCTCGTCGGGGAGGGGGGCGAACCCTGGGATTAAAATGGCTAAATTCCCACAGAATACCAAAAAGAACCACGCAGGCCGGCCTGCTGATCCAATTCTTTGTCAAAACTTTCCATTTTCAGCGTGAAGGATCGCTAGCTCAGAGGTTGTTGTTTCTTGTTGCAACAGGACATTTGAAGACGGGACCACACAGATAGCAAAAAAAAAAAGAGAAGGAGAATGTCACCTGAAATATTCGACCAATGGCAGGTTTATAGCAACATATACATCCAGGGAGTCGGACTAGATTAAGAAGTCTAATGTGAACTCCAGGTGTGAACAACCTGCCGAGCTTTTAATCCTCAGGACCATCGGTCAGCAGAACTGAATGACACTTGATCGAAGCCTGAAAAGTCCAGTTTCCTTCCATTTTGTACTTCTGCAGACACACAAACACATTCAACTCTAAACTACTAAATCTAAACTTTTCTTCTTTGTGGCAGGACTGAAGCGAAGAACAAGAAGTACCAGGAGTACCGGAGGCTGCTGTTGCTGCTGGCCCAAGTGCCCCAGACAGGTCAGTTTTGAATGCAGCTGTCTAGCTCTCAAACACTCAGGATGGGGTCTTGTATGAAGGGGTCAACATGCAGGCCGCTTTTTTTTTTTTCCCCCTTAATTGGACAGAAGAGGACTTCTATGGGTTTGCCTTAAAGCTCTGTTTGAGGTTAGCAATAGGTCTGACTGATGGAGTGAAAGAACTGTCTTTTTTTTATTTTTTTTTTTATCATCAGTAGTTGCTAATTGTTGCTGCCTGTTGTCAGTACAATCACCCCGCTGTCATTAGTCAGTCATCTCGCTGCGTGTGTTCCCAGAAGTATTCGGAGCTCTTAATACAAACAGGTTCAGCTTTTGAGTTCGGCTAAAATGTAATTTTCTGCTCATGTCCTTTGGCGGTGATCACGTCTTCCCACGTGGCCACCGGTATCACCAGGTCCACCTGCTTCCCTTTTGAGTGTCTGTCTATTGTTGTCCAGAGTGGAGGTGCTGCACGGAGGCACAGCGTCTCTCTGTCGGTCAGTCAGTCAGGTGGATGCAGGCTTTTGCTGTTACGCAACCCCTCTCTCCGTCTCCATCTGTACACCTACTGTCTGCCTGACACTGACAGCTGGGTTGTATAAATTGATTACTGTTAATTGTGTCCCTCCTCTGCATAATCAGCTTATGTGGCTGAGACCGGTCAGGGGTGCACCTCAGGGGTGTGTGTTTGTGTGTGCGTGTGTGTGTGTGGTGTCCATTATAATCTCCACTATAAAGGATCCCGAGTTTATTAATGTGTGAATCAGGTTTCAGTGTGTGTAACGTAGAAGACCAGCTGAGGCAGAGGGGTTGAAAGAAACAGGATGGTAGATGCTGCAATTTATTCAGTGGGCCTTCGTCCTTCCTCTGTCTAAAGTTTAAACACTGACTTTGAACTTAGTTTCATTTGTTGCCACCAGTTTGAAACACTCCCAATAAGTGTTTGTCAAAGTGTGTTTTCATTATTGCGTGCCATTACTTGTGGTACACCGGGCAGTGTATTGCAGAGTTTTGACAACTACCAAGACATACATATATATATATATATATATAGATATATATTGTAAGTCATTAGATTGGCTTAAATGCTAATGACAGGCACAGTACGCTTTTCATTTTTCACTTTGGATGTCTTTTCCTCGATAATTCACGCTGCGGCTTCTGCCGCTTCACGCAGCTGCCAGCCCCCCTCCATCCGCTGTAAATACATACCTCACACGACCCCACTTTTTAGGAACAAAACGGACGGCCCCTTTAGAAGTGTTCCCATTTCTAGCTCGACAGTGTGAGTATAAAGAGTTAGCAGGGGAAATGGAAGCGAAGTTACACAAACGACGAGGTTGTTCCTGTGTTTATACGCTGCTCATATAATTTCCCTTCTGTAACTGTTGTCCACTGACTTAAACCTGTTCTGACACATCGCCTTTCCCGGCTCTGCAGGGGATTTTGATCTCCAGCGGGTGAAAGAATCCACTTATTTCTTCAGCTGAGAGGCTCGCGTGGGCGAGCCGGCAGAAAGAGATGAGCGGAATTGACAGAGTGCAGCAGGGAGGCTGCAGGCCCCGGGGTCCCCAACCGGCTCGGTCTCCCACCGACACGAGGACATTGATCCAGCCGCGCCCCGCCCGCCTCCTGGTCCGAAGGCCAACTGGAGCTGCCGGAGGCGTTCGGCACACAACGAACTCGCCTGATTAACTGACTAGTAGACTGATGGACAGTAAGGGTGGGCTACTCATCCAGGCGAGAGAAAAAAAAAAAAAAAAAAAAAAATGAGGGAATCAACACTGGAGGGAATGCCTCAATCACGGAAAAGTATCTCTTATAGCAGATGCTTTGACCATGTTCAGGTATATGCTGCGTGCCGCGCGTGCGTGAGCCAAACTCAATCCCGTGTGAACTGTGTTGATCTGTCCATCGCTCGGAGACACTTCTGCTGCTCGATCAGACGGAGCAACAACCTTCTACTTTACAAACCGAAACGACAACTGATTGCTGCTGTGTATATATGTATATATGTGTGTGTGTGTGTGTGTGTGCGTGTGTGCGTGCGTGTGTTTTCATTCTGCATCGACGTCCACCAAAGCGCCACCCCGCCTCTTGAGACTTTCCCGCCTAATCATCGACGCCGCTCTTTACTGAACGGCAGAATGCGCCACGAGGCGATGTTCAAACATTTCAACTGTTTCCTGGAGGAGCGCGGAAGAAGAGACATTTGAGATGAAGTGAAAGACGGGCTTTAGCGACGTGGGGGGGGGGGGGGGGGGGGGACGCAGGACGGAAACGGAGACGTGGATGGATGAGTCGACGACCTCTCGGGCAGCATTGCGACCCAGACTACTCTCGATTCGTATCTTCGTGGAGTCACTTAAGCATTTGACGATCGCCCTGGAATAAATGTGTTTCTTAAAACGTCTCCCTAACCGTGTGATGGTTTGCAGGAGCAGCTGGTATTCTCAGTGTGCTTAAATAGGATGAATGAGGCCGTCTCTGTTATTCAGTAACACCTGCACATTTTCAAGCCTGTTGTGTATCGTGAGACGAAGGCCGCCTTTTGGATTCACCACAAAGGCTTCGCAGTCTTCGCTAATCAACTCGGATCTTTATTTTTCTGGGCCGGCGCCGCATCTCGAAGTAAAAATAGCCAAAGTGCGATCTGATCATTGCTGGAAACATTACAGCAGTTTCAGACAAAAAAAAAAAAAAAAAAAAAAAGGTGCCGTTGATGCTCAAAGGCAAATGTAGATCTCAGCCAAACAAAGCTGGCTGAGTGACAATGTAATGAAATGGAAATAATCTTCGAGGGGGCATAAATAGTCTGCTGATTAGACTCTAGGTTTTTCAGATGATTCGCGCGGCAACGCGCGCGGGGAGATGCTCTTCAGATTTCACGACGTGCCCGGGATATGACACCGGCGACTTTGATCAGGCATTTTATTATTTTGGTAAAAAAAAAAAAAAAAAAAAGGATCAGGTTTTATTTGACTGTAAAATGTTATTTGAGCTGCATTTTTTTTTTTTTTTTTTCATGGTCAGTTTGCCTTTGATATTTTGAAAAAAAAAAAAAAAAAAAAAAAAAAAAAAAACCTAACCCGATCGAGTGCTTACAATGTTAAAAAGAAAACGTTCATTTTTGGTTCAGAGCTCGGTCCGGACTTCGGCTTAGATGTTGTCTGGTGTTAGTTCACGCGTAGAAATGACGGTTCCTAACCCCCCGTGAAAACGTTCCCGCGTATTCTCCCCGTGTGTCGTGACGTGTGGTAAACGTGTCCTACATCTGATCACGTGTCCCCAAGTGGAAAACGTGGAAATCTGTTTTTTTTTTTTTTTTATATGTTAGGGCAAATATTGTTGTTGTTTTTTTTTGTTTTTTTAAGTGTAGAATTCCTTCCAGGCTGCTGATCACTATCAGAGTTCAAGGCTACAGTCACTCCTTTAAAGATGTTGTGGTGGATGTTGCCTTTTTATTGTAATATTCTGCACAGCTCCACGTGAAGTTCACAACAGTATTTTTCTATTCTTATTTAACCTTGCTTTTTTTTTATTTTTTTATTTTTTTTAACTTGTCTAATAAACTGACTCTTTGCATTGAACCTGCCACACTCCGTTTCAAGGCGAGGTCTCCTTCCAGCAGGCATCACGCCCAGCTCGCCTCCCCTCTATCTTCGTCTCCCGGAGCCATTTGTCGAGGACGAAGCTCTCTCCTGTGAAGTGCTCTTAGGATCGCACGTACGTAGCACATATCGCATTTCGCAACATGGCTGCTTGGAAACCTTTTTTTTTTAAACATGACCAGTGCTCAACACCGAGGGCTGGTCACGGTGTGCGCTGAGGGCGTAAGTGGCTCGATCAATAGGTGCGACTCGCGCCAGACGGAGGGTGAGATGGCTGGTTCTGAATTAACTTTAAAAAAAAAAAAAAAAAAATGCTGGCCCTACATTTAAAATGGCGGAACATGCGGTGGGTTAGTGGCGAGTTGGAGAGGTCAAGAGTACGTGCATCTGATTTTGTTGGCATGTTGCTTGGGGTAAACTGCAGTTGACTTTGGCTGAGGGACAAAACAGGATGTTTGAAGATGTCCTTGCAACAAGTTGCAGTCGCCGTGCAGCTTGATGGGCCTGTCTCGGTTTATCTGGGGTGAGTCCAAGGACGTCTGCCGTCGGAGGCGCAGCGGTTCAACCTGCAGTCATGGGACACGGCTTGCAGCGGGAAAATAGTCCGAGAGCTTCCATTGTGGGGCCTCTACGGAGATTAACGCATCTTGTTGGTGACGATTTTGTGTCAGCAAAAATGTATTGATGCAGGTGGAGGTTTTGGGGAGGTGGCACAGAAGGTAACTTTTACATTTGACTAAGCCTTCACTCCAATGCATTCTCTCGAGAAATTCAAATGATTTACTCTCTTTTAAAACATTCACACGTGCTGATTTTATGCTCCTGCGATTGATGGAAATTCACCGACCTTATTTTAGAGTCATTTTCTCCCTGGGACGTCTGCTACCATTAATGTGCTTATTGATGGACTGATTGAAAGTCTCAGGACCTGCAGCTAATATAAATTCAATCTATTATGACGCTGACGTCGGCCAGATTCAGACAGGATGATTATTATTATTTTTTTATGTCCTGCAGTTCAGTGTCTGTTTGATTCTTAACTGTCTATCATGCCTTCACATTGTGTCACTGCCGCAGTACAGGAAGAGAGGGGACAATCTTAACTGTACAGTAATATATAGAAAAAAAACATAAGATTACATGATACAAATACTCTTATTACTTAATGACTTGTCGTGCAGTTTTGCTTTGTTTATTTTGCTTAATATATTTCCTGTGGTCTCGTAGTTTGTTACATATAGGATGGCTCAAAAAGTACTTGGTGTTGACAGTCCGACTCTGTGGGACAAATTAACAGTGCACGAGAATGGAAAATAAAAACCCAGCTGGTTGTGCGCCTGACCTGTCACGCCTTTTTTCAGTTTGGTACACCGACGTTCTGCCCCTCGGAAGCAGCGCTATGACTCGGCAGCCCTTTCTTCTTCCTGTGCGCAGTGACTGTCTGCAAGTGCAGCCTCTGAAACGGTCATAAGTGTTCACGTGAATAAGACTGCGTTTTGATGAGCGTTGTGATAAAGTGAGGGCCTGTCCGGGGTGCTCTCCGGTCTCGCACTTAAAGCATGCCGGGATACTCCGGAGCCCACGATGGCCAGCGATATAATTAAGACGGCGGGAAGCAAATAATGAATGAAAATGGTTCCTTTCAACATCTAAAAAAGTAATAAATGTTTAACTTTAAAAGGCCTGGAATGCGTGTTTCCTGATTTGATAACATGTGAATGTACCATGCGTCATTGAATTACCCCCACACCTGTAGAAGTAGCTTCAGACAGTATTGCGATGCTTTTAGCGAGCTCTTTATTCCAGCCGCGTGGACCATCAGAAAGTGAACTGTGGAGGTGTTGGTCGCTATCTGCCAGACATGCCAGAGCTGGAGGCTACTCTGCGATAGCTGCACCACTCACTCTCACCGAGAGGACTTTGATTTCCTTGCCAGGCTCCCGGGTTTCTCCCGGCCTATCTCCCGCCCCGTGGCGTCATGAGTGCCCGGCACTCAGCAGCGCTGGCGGGGGAGCAGAGTGTACAGACACCCCTGGAGGGAGCGAATGGGGCCAGAACTCTCTGCCAGCAGGGAAGAGGAAGCAGGAGGCAGCACAGTGAGGGGGGGGGGGAAGCGCTGGTGTTTGGGAGAGAGACGGGCGGTACAGTGTTTGGCGTGTGTGTGTGTGTGTGTGTGTGTGTGTGTGTGTGTGTGTGTGTGTGTGCGCGTGTGTGTGTTTATTCTGACTGACGGGTTGTGACGGATTGATTTAACAAAGCTCTTGAAATTGGTGTTTGGATGGACCCGTTTGCCAAATCTTTCTCGCCAGTATTGAAAACAGTGTCTTCCCTTCATCACGAAAAGAAGCAAAGGTCATTCCAGTCAACAAACATGCAGCAGAGGGATTCAGTGGTGGAAGCTCTCGGACAATCAGCCCGCTGCCAAATCCGAGCCAACTAAAGAGATACAAATAAAAGTAATTGGCTAATAATGCTTTTTAATTCGATTACTAATTTTCAGCATGCATATCGTGAAGGACGTCCGACAGAAGATTGCCTTAAATATATCGCGTTACTAGATTTTAGTTCAACTTTTGATTTGCTGGGTTATAGATTATGAAATATTTATTACGTAAACTAAACTTAAACGTTACAAGTTTGCACGTCTTGCTATGTACTGTTTTGAAAGTTACGTATCAAATAGAAAACTTTGTGTTATATAATTCTCAAACTTTTATATGTTGTCGGAACCAAACGTTCAGACACAGATTGGGTAAAGGGCTTTTAGGTACTCCGCACCGTCAGACTGGAAAAAATATTAAAAAGTTTTTAAACTTAGGGTTATTGGATGCTTTTGAATCCAATTTGAAAGACCAGGAGGAATCGTAACGGTTAACGTTGCTTGAACGTCCATTGTTGGATGCATGGCTTGCGTTGCACTTTTATTCCTTTGGATGTTATATATTGTAATTGTTTGTCTTGTTTAGATGTTTAACTTGTTTTTTTTTTTTGTTGCTCTTAATTTGTGCTCCTGCTTGTTTCAGCCAGGACTCCTCAGAAAAGGTGATTTTTAATCTCCTAGTTAAATAGAAAATCAAATAAATTCAGGTAAGGATAGTTCTGTATGCACATTATATGCACACTATATTTACCAACTATCTCAACTGGGAAATCCTTTAGTGCCTTGAATAGGTTATTACAATCACCCATCTTTATATAGTCTATGGTTCAGGCCTACATGTTGCCAGCAAAGTAAGGGGAAGTGCAGTGGATACAAAATTCACTGTCAGGAATCAATAAGTGGAATTGAGCAGCGTGGGGCTCTCATGAATTATTGATAGTTACCGATAGCTATAAGGACGAGAGGAAATACAACATTTTTGTATGTTAAACATAACCAGTGCACTTCTAAAATATAAGCAATATTTAGATAAAAGTAGGCTTTTAAAAGTATCTTATTTTAAAATGAAAGCATTCAAACACTCAGCATAGTAATTTAATATTTCGCTTCTTCTTTTACCGTATTTGATGGCTATTTTGTAATTTTTGATAACCGGGTAGATAATCAGATATTAAACTGTACCAACTGTGACAAATATGAACAATAACATCATGACTAACAGAAAGCAGAAGCATTCACCATCACATGCCTTTATTGCATTTCGAAGTTTTGCCTCTATTAATATGCAAAAATGTCAACTTTTTTTTTATACTGTTTGTGCTTTTCTAAAATACCTACCCAAACATGAAGCAGTGGAATCACACTGTATTCAAATACAATTTATTGGTTTTCCTTTTTACATGTATTGCAGTGGGATATAAGTGACAGTGATGTTTGCATTTTGTGGAGCTTGCTTTATTTTTTTTAATTTATTTTGTTATTTATTTTGTACAGCCACACACACACAGAATATAGTACATGTATGTGGAGACTAAAATGTTTGCTAGGCACTAGGTATGCACAGTTATGGGATGTGACAACTGAAGGGTGGCTCAGTGAAAGAAAATCAGGTCCCTGATGCAGAAACGTGTCTGATTTCACAGAATGTGACGCCTCAGATCGTCAGTTTGCTTCAGGGGAGTATATGGGTCCAGCTGACGAGCATTTGCCTGTCGTACTAAGGTATTGATTGGTTTCAGTCTCGGCTTTGTACCGAGTCTCTGTATTATTGGATGTTGTTCCTCACACTAATAAGTCTGGGATCTGAGCACAAAGGCAAGAAAGAGTTAAACAAACACAAAAGCAGGGACGTAAAGGAAATTGTAAATAAATGCTGACTGATATTGAATGATATTTTACTGTATCCCATTAAATACAGAAACAACTAGTATAAAAAGTGCATGATGTGTTTTTTCAGGTGTCGTAATTGTTAGCCAATACGAGAGAAATAATCATTAGCATAAATGTACTTTTGTGATAAAATTGGAGACACAAAATCACATCTTTGCTCAATTTAAATGAACAGCCCTTGTAGGTAAACATTTTAAACACTCAGAATCACCATGCTTTACTCCCACTGGTGAACCCAAAGACACGCTGGAATAAAAACTGGAATGGTAGATGGAGTCGTTTCAACTAAAGCGTTGATGACAGGAAAAAAAAAAAAGAGGCTCTATGAAGAAGGTTTGAAAAAAAAAAAAAGCATTTTGAAAGCACACAACTTGGCAAATACATGCTTCTGCTGTGTGGTTGTGTGTGTGGTACGGATGACATCCTTACCAAAGCCTTGAGGGTGTTCTGAAAGAGTTGAGTCGTAACATTTACCTAATACTAAACATGTCTGTAAAGTTGCATAAAGACAAAAAAAAAAAAAAGTGCATTTACAGAGTTCTAGGCAACATGCTAATCAGGTGTTTGTGGTAACGGCATCGAAGGGGATAATAGATCAAATAAAAGGACCAAGTTTGGCTAATGGGCTAACGTGTGACATTAACAAATTACCTAAACTAATAAAAACAAACACAATAAAACAAACCATGCAGACCTCACAGCAACTGACACAGGATTATATACAAAACTCTGGGTGGTACTGTGAGCGACTGAAGAAAAAGAAGGGATACATCTTCTGTAATGCAAACAGTTTTCTTCTGCTTTAATTGTTATGTTCAAGTAGTATCGGTTCATACCAGATGATAATACGCATTCTGTCTTCTGCGAATTTCTGAGATTAAAAAGAGACTCCTTTTATGAACATTTTCATTTTTTAGTAGGTCTACATTTACAGTAAACTAGGTTACATAAATCAAGAGTTTGGTTTACATGATGCACACTATGTTTATACATAGAAATAGCTATGTCAGTCATGTTATTTTTTTTTTTATACTTAAGAGTTTGGTTAAAATTGTAATAACTGCATCCAAAAACAGACGTTAAGCAAATTATCAGTAAAGTTTGGGAAATCAATCAAACAAATGATCTATTGCATCTCCATCAACACCTCAGGGATACAACAGAACATCATCTGCATAAAGAGACCTCTCACTCTTTTTCAAATAGTTATTGCTTCTTGTGATAAACATCATTTTCAGACGATATTACTGAATGAGTTACATTTCTGTGTCTGAAATTTAGAAAGATTGGGAGTAAAAATAATTCACACCTTAAAACTGCAAGGTTCATTTTGAATCATTCATTTGTAATAAAATCTGTGATTTGAGTTTAGGTACTGACCATTTAAAATGTCTATCCTGTTTCTTCTTTCTGTCTCTTTCACGCCACCCTTCTCTACTGTATGCTTTCCACTGAAGTAAAAAAATATCTACGAACTAATTTTGTCACTAAATACATTTCCTGTCCTAAGACAGTGCCTCTAGGACACGATGCACAGTTCAGGAAAACACTATTTTCATAACAAGTCTCTATTCATTATTTTTGAGCATCCAAATAGGTTCCACAGGGCTTAATTTGAGCATAAAAGAAAAACACAACAGACCTAAAAAAAAAAAAAAAAAAAAAAAAACACTGTATAAAAATACTTATGAGCCTTCAACTTTGTCCCATTCAGAACTCTCAAGGTGGATAACAACGCAAGAACTGAAACTAAGCAAAATGAAAATGCAAAATGATCATAGGAGAGGAACTCATTATTGACACTGTATAATGAAATCCAATCGAAGGAGAGTAATAACAGTCCCAAACAGACCCGAGAGATTCCAATTTCCACTCTCATTACCCAGTAATGGTTCAGGCATTAGTGAGATGAGGTGAATAGGTCTGGTCTGGGAGAAAAGGTTCCCTTCCTAATGTTTTGGACACAAATCAGCGGCATTCGATGGACTGTTATTGAGGCATTAACGACAGAGGCACGCTGCAATATACATCCTGCAAAGTATCTGCACTGTCCTTGGCTGTTGATAAAAACTGCAGCACTAACAGCAGGGTTGAGCTTCATAGAATTTCATTACGAGTGTGAATTGACTTTGGCATAGTGAAACATTGCCCAAACTGCTGCTGGAGGAAAGTAAGATTCGGGGTTAGAAAAGAATGGATTTACATTTTGATGACGGGAGTTGGAATTTACATTTTAACTTGTATAAAATGTCTTGTAATTAGCTGGCAGTGAATTATAACTTATAAGATACCATAGAACGTTTTCACAAAGTGTGGGATATTCCGACTCGCATTACTACAGTCCATATACCCACTACTTCATTATAACCAATTATAAATCAGCTTTAAGAGGGAGGTTTTTTTTTTTCAGCCCGTAATATTTTTTTTCTAGCTCCTGTTTACTCATGAATCTTAAAGCTGCATTAATCAAGTATTGGGTACAAGAGGGCGGGAGTCTGAAACAAACTGACATCTACGAGTGTCAATCAAAAAGTTCCTGCTCCTGTTTCGCATGAACGGTAAGTAGCACCATGACGTGAATGAAGCAGGGGGAAGCTATTATCTTCATGAGTAAGACTTCCAAGTTTCGTTGCTTAATCATCGTCAGGACTTGAGATATACGTGGTGTTTTTTTTTTTTGTGCTAGTCTGACGCGTCTGCAATTACGCCGTGGACATTTTAAGGGTCTCCATTGCCCTCTGGTCATGTCCATGGAGAAATAACAGCCGCATCAGGTCCACTGCTCACAAAAGCATGTGTAACTCAGGTGCTGATTTTGATAAAGTAACAAAACTTAAGAGTACTTACTCACAAACAGTATATCTTCTCTGTACTCAGTGCACATCAATGTGTGTGCTAATCCACCTCAGTACAGTAAATTTCTGTGTCTTCCAATGAAAACAATGAGCTAAAAGAGGTTGAAATGTTACCCTTCTCTTTGGGTTCATTATGCATTGCACGTAGTCATTTAAATCACTATTATTATAAAGTATAATGATTAATGCAGCTTTAAATTAAATATGCAGACATTTCCCGTATAAATTGATGACTTTGCTGGAACAATAAAAACATTTCTAAAGGATATTCGTCGTCTGTGACGTGAAGTGCCTCGACGCTCACATATTTATCTGTGTATGGACCATCTATAGGCAGAGAAGAGTTACAAAAGAGGCCAACAGGATTTAGAAAATGTCAGATTGATTTATAAATAAATTCATTCATCCATTCATATCGACAAACTGGGGAAATATATGGCTTCATATATTGGATTTAGGCTAGCCAAAGGAGAGTGCTTCTGTCTTGTATTTTTAAATATTATCTCGTTTAATATCGTCCAATTTTTTTGCTTGCAAATTTGGTCTGTAAATCTATTCAAAGGGATACTTAAAAAACTAAAAAAAAAAAACTCAACAAGAAGAACCTCAAAACAAAACAAACATACTTTTTACAAAACCTCAATTGTTATTAATTGTCTTTTGCAGCTTGCCTACCAACAAAATGTGGGAGATCTTGTAGTTAAACCCCATTAAAGTGCCAACTTCGGACATCTGAAGCAGGTCCCTGAATTTCTTTTAGTCCCATCCGACCCCTGGTTTGCATTAAATGAGGTGAATGAGAGGACAGTGAAGCAAATATGCCCATAAATTGCTGACTATGTTGTGAAATAAAGATGCTACTTTACCACTACTGATCTGTGCAACTATTATGTCTGAGAGTACAAACATCTGAATGCTGCAGTTTCAAAAGTCACCATACAGACTTTATTATGTTAGAACAGTCTTCGCTCAGATTCTCTCTGCTGCTGCTGCTCACTCAACATTCATACATTCAGATAGTCAAACTGGAGTAGAGACACGAGGAACTGTGGGAGGAGAAACAGAAATTCCTCCCATGTTCCTGCAGTCAAACCCCTTATTGAGTCACTTTCCCCCAAAGAGTTTAATTAAGATCACAAGTTTGAGGATAGCCTGGATCTGACTTTGATGTGGTCTGTCTCAGGAAGGCTCACTATAGAGTCCTTCTTGGGTAGTCCTGAGTCCCCCAGACCTGTTCCCACACCCCCTACTGCCAGCCCTGCGCCAGCTGAAAGACCATGCACAGGGCCGGGCAGGGACGCTACGGGGAAGGCCCCCATAGACATTTGGTGGGGGAGTACCACCCTATGTGGTATAGTGCTCCGGATGCATGTGTGACCTGATGGGGTCTGAGGGGGTCCAATTGAAGTGGAGGAGACTCGCGTAGACTGGGGTGGGCTAGGGGCACCAGGTTGCGCCCCCTCGTGAGGCAGTGAGGGCTGAGAGGCTGACAGTGCCCTTGCGTCTTGGCTCAGACTGCCCATTTGCAAGGAATGGGTGCTCTTATATGTGCTGGGCCGGTGCACAGGGCTGGCTATGTGCTGCTGGGCTAGAGAAAGCTGGGAGCCTGAAGTGGGACCAGCTGAAGAACTGGATCCATACTGGAATGATTGTCCTCCGACTGCCAGTGGGCTATGGACAGGTGGGCTGGACAGGACCGGAGCAAAGGCACCAGAAGCAAGGAGTTGAGATTGCAGTGGGGAGGCTGAGACAGGGCTGGATACACTTTGCCTCACCTGGAATCTCCTCACCATCCTGGGGGACTGCAGGCCTCCCGTTCCCACTGAGTTCCCTTGCATGGGGGCACAAAAGTTCATGGCTACGGCCTGCTGCAGAGTGGCAATCGCTGAACTCTGGGGTAGAGTGGAGGAACCTGGGGGAGTAAAGATCCCGCTGTGAAGAGAAGGTGTCATGGACATGGCCCGCGGTCGTGGCACGTCCACCTGCTGAACCATCTCCCGATCATATTTAACTATCTCCTGGATCATCTCATTCTCACGGTTGTTGAAAACACCCGAGTTGAGATCATGCTGAACTTTGTGCATCAGGATTGAGTTCTTCTTGCCTGTAAAGACATGGAAACAGAAAACAGCAGTGTTGCTGAAACAGTTCCTTTAAGTGCAGAAAAAAAAACAAAAAAAAAAAACTGTCTCAGCTGTGCAGGTAAAGTTTTGTTCCCTTGCATTCTTATACTTTTTTTTTGGTCTTTTATTTTGCATAAAAATAGCCAAACCTTTGTTCTATCCTTGGCTATGCTGGATATGCTGACTAGGAACCATATTTTTATGAACAAACAGAATCTTTCACTGACAAAACACGCAGAGACAGAAATGGATAGAAACTCACGCACTGATTCCCTATTGTGGATATAGAGGGCCAATGTTTTTGCAGTCACCTCAGTGCACAAGATATAAGAGAGAGCATGCCCAATGTCAAAATGTTGGTTTACTCCAGTTATCTGCAT
Organism: Embiotoca jacksoni; assembly: GCF_022577435.1. Taxonomy (NCBI): domain Eukaryota; kingdom Metazoa; phylum Chordata; class Actinopteri; family Embiotocidae; genus Embiotoca; species Embiotoca jacksoni. Next base: position 2,080,467 of record NW_027185296.1, on the reverse strand, counting down.
GCGGCGGCTCTCTAGGTGGAGGCATTACTACCCGGTACTCGATTAACTCACACAAATGTGCAGCACCAGAGACAACTGATGCATCGACTTCTGACTCTGCTGTTGGAGGAAGAACACCGTGTCCCAACGTCTGTGATTGTGACTCTAACCCCGCGATCACTGTTGAGGCACACTTGTGCCGAATGAGCAAGCGGTGACTAACAGTGACATCACCCACTGGTTTGTAAACGGCTGTTATGGAGCCTCAAGTTTGGATTTTGTCTGTTGCTATCTGGCTATTTTGGAGGTAGAAGTGACCATACTAGCGCAAGCGGTGGATCTGACTTGATCTGATTGAAAACCCGAGGACATTATGGACCGTCCCCCGATAGCTGAAACCTGACAGCACCACAGGCCTGTCAGTTAAACAGATGCCGCTTTTTGAGGCCTGATATCTAAATAATGAGGGGCTTATTTTCAGATGGACTGCTGGAAAACAAATAAGGAGTGACTTTAGCTGACGACACCAACTTGTGGAAAAATAATTATTGACTTTGTTTTCAGAGGCAACCCCTAGTGGCCTTCTGTGGTTTTGTAGTAGGTCATAGTAAGCACTTCCACATTGGCCTCATTCTATAGACCCGGACGCCATGTCCACTCTTATATACAGTCTGTGCTAATGACAGATGGCCAGCTGCATGCCCTCCTGGAGAGGAAGATCTTAAGGACTCAGACAGCTTTTGCTTACTATGCCCAAGGATATGAACCCTGGCTTACCTCTGGTGCACCGCATCCAGCTTCCGCAATTCAAAGCACAGCTGGATACGATTTATGATGCAGTGGTTCCACTTTCAGAAGCAGATGTGCGACCGACCAGAGGCTAGATAGAGACATCACCATCTCAGCCGAGACTGTGTTTGGCAAAAAAAAAAAAAACGCTTGAGCAAGTGCTGTATCTGTTGACTGAACTTCAGCATGAAAGGATCAGGAACCTGTGACTGCAATGTCTCCAGAGACTTAAAAAGTGAGCAAGGGAGCAACGACACGCCCACACATAAGAAGACAAATGCGCATGCTGATGCAACAAGGAATGCATGAAGCACTCGGTATACATGAAGGAGCTGGAAGAAAGCCTGAATCAAACCTAGCAATTTATGTCAGTCTGACGTGCTTCACACCAGTTTACAGCTCAATTAAGTTGTCTCAAATGACTTACATGAAAGTCGTGTCACTTCGCATATGACCTCGACAAGTCTCGTGATCTCAGGCTGCGAGTGACTCACAGAAATGTGCTGCTTCTCACCCATAAATGAGTGAAGCCTCTTGAAAGTGACTAAAACATCAAGTTCCAGTGTCCTTCAGACTTTTGAAATTAGAGAAGATTTGTAGAAGGTGCCTGAATGCGGGTGACTGGGAAGTGAACTGAACAAAATCCCACTTAGTAATGTGATTGGACAAACATGCCACAAGCTTGAAGATTTGGACCAAAGACAAGATTGCTGCTTGTTAGCCTTCATAGCTGCATCCAGATGATCCAACAGCTGTTGTTCCTTGGGGATGAAGAGGGACTTATAGAGGGAACTGGTCATGTGGAGAACTTTTGTGCGCGCGCCCATGGGTAGCTTCAGTTCTTCATTTTGCTCATCTGCACAGAAGTCAGTGGCAGTCAGCTTGTTTCTCCAGGGCAGGAGGCGGTCTAAAGGTTTGGCTGAAAAGCTAGGTAGTTAGTCAGCCTGAACAACCTGAGAGATGATGAACTTGTTCCTCTCTAACACAGCCAGCTGCCTGGCCAGAAGGAGAAGCCTGGGAGGTGGCAGATGATGACTGGCGACTGTGCCCAGCTCAACACTTTGCACGGGTTGCATGGATGGCAAACCCACACAGTTTGGCAGTCTAAGCGCTTGATTCCACCGTCGCCGGAGTTGTCTTGTTCCTTCTTGGGCCGACAAAATCCTTCGCTTTTAAAATGCTCCCGTTGGGGTGTGAAGTTGTGCAGAGGACGGAACAAATCAGCATCGCACACGAACGGTGAATCCTGGTGAATCAGGGACGGCAAACACGGGATCCTAAAAAGGGGGACAGTACAACCTGCTGATGGTAGTTGAGGATGAGCTGAAAGAAACCAGCACAGGGCAGGGAATCGTATGACTGGGCGCAAGGTGCATGCATTGTCTCAAGCTGCCACTGCAGAACTTCATTGGAGGTTCTGATGCCTTTGAAGCAGTTGGTGAGCTGAAACGGTCTCTTCTGCAGATCTTATAGACACAGGCACCCACAGATATAACACATTCTTTTGCACTTCTGCTTTCACAACAATGTCTATTAATTACCAAGTAACACCTCCATGCCCACCCTTCAATCACTGCTCTGAAGTTTCTTCTTCTGTTCCTCTGTGAATGTTTACATAGAATTGTACTAATAAAATAACACATATACACAAGGTTACACTCCCACCTTTTGTTCCTTACAGCCTACACATTGTGATACATTAAAATACATATGGATAAGGCGTAAGGAAGGGCTCACAGGTCAGAGACAGTTTTTTTTTTTTTAGAAATGGATGGATGGCTGATGGAACAACTCTGGTTCCATCAACAATATGAGTGATCACGGTCTGTCAAGGTTAGCGAATCTGAAATAAAAAAATGTCTGGTCACAAATGCTCACCAAAATATTCAAAAACCTAAACATAATAAGAAGGTAAATATTATATTTCTTTTAACATTTGTACTGCAATACGAGCTTGTTTCTTTGTGTTTGGATTTTATATTTTTAACATGGCTTCTGATAGCCATCTGTGTGTTTGATCCAGATGTTTTTTTTTTGACAATGACAAACAAAAGAGCACATCATTAGTGAATAATACGCATCAAGTGCACATGGAGCCCAGTGGGAAGGGCTGGTTTGTGGTTTGGTCTTGAAGCAGACATGTCAGTCTCCCTCCAAATTTGTGAGCTTCCTTGACTGAAGGCTGCTCGTGTGGAATCTGGCTGCCATGGCAACAGCTGGCAGGTGGCGGGTCTTTTGTGAACACGTGAGGGGGGGGGGGATGTGACATCAGCAGCACAGCTGACCTTGAACGGGTCATGTTGGGAGGTGAAAGGTGTTGAAGACCAGTCAATCATAACAGTCAGTGTGCACATGTGTTTGTTTTTATATTCAAAGCAAGAATGTTACCGCTGAGCAATCAGGTATGACATCTTTAAATGTTAAACTAAAAGGCAAATATGTGCAGGTATCATTAAGTTGCAGCAACACAAACTCAAGAAACTACAGAAGAAAATGATTCACGGCCATGAATACATTTCCACCCCGGATTCCTCTCCTCCACTCCACACCTTGTTAGGATCATTCATGCAGTGCAACACAGCTGTCGGATCGCACAGTGTTTTGACAAAGACATCACGTCAATGAATGAATACATTCTCTTATGCTTCATTGCATCTTGCGAATAGCTCATATGCTTATGAAGACACCGTACCTGTGACTTTTTAATCAGCGAGACATTATGGTAATTATCCACGAAAAAATGTCTGAAAAACATTTCAGAAATTTCATTTTGTTCTGTTTTTCAGGGTATTGATCTGACTTACAGTAAGGGTTTATGTTGTTTGTGTTGGTTGGCATGAATAACTGCTGCAGCAGCGATCGGATATCAGTGTTCTGGGATTGGACTGAGGGTCCCTGTGGCTGCATGTGGGTAATTATATCTCCAAATGTACTGTGAGCCATGAAGTAATTGATATCACTCAATAAACTGAGGTCAAAGAAAACTAAACCTCAGGGACTTTAACCATATAGTTCCAAAAATATTAGCTGTGAACACACCTTTAAACACAAAATAACATTTTCTATTGCAATGCTGTGTGTTGTCATCAAATAAAAGTAACTGCTGGACTTTACCAGTCTCCACTCCTTTTTGTTCTATCTTACCGATCCTGTCCAATCTGTCGATAGCAACCGTCTCAAAGGCCCTCCTCATCATGGGATACTCCTCCAGCACCTCGTTGAAGTTGTCCACAGAGAGAGAGTACAGGCGACAGTAGGTGTCTGCTCGCACACTGGCTGTCCGTCTGCCACGGGTCAGCAAACAGATCTCTGGTGAGGTGTAAAGAGAAACCAGACGGGAAAGAGGTGGTCAGATCAGAAGACTGGCAGGCTGGGGGTGTCAGACGGTGACAGAAAAGAACTGAAAATCAGAGATTTGTTGAGCTGTCTGAAACTAATCCCGGGGTTACACAAGGTTACAAAATCAATCTTTACATTTTCTCTGGCCTACAGAAAACTCTTCGGGCCCTGAGCAAATGTGCGAAGAGAATGAAGGTGGTTTATGCATGCAATTGTTGTGTTTCGTCAGTATGAACCACTGAGGGTAACACGGAGTATTTCCTCCACCACTGGCAGAGAACTGACAGCTGTGTCAAGGAAGCACACACTATATTTAGAGATGAGCAGCTAAGCTTCATTACATTCAGTTGTTCCCCTTCTCTTGGTATCTCCTTCACTTTAGCTTTCTTTCTGTTACAGGATGGGTCTGACTGTTGTCTTGACAACCATATGCCCTCCTTTTCCCTCGCCTATAAGGTCGACCTTCTCTGACTCTCTGTGGGACGGACAAAAATAACGAAACACCAGGACACTCCATTAAGAAGACGCATGCAGGCACTTCACTGGATGAGCCTGTAACTGTCTGTTCATAGCTGAAGCGTCTCAGCAGCTGAACAGAAATACAATCCTGCATACCATTTAAAAGCACAGAATAATGACGAGCGTCTGGGGAAGGACAATGACACATATGCTTATTAAACGTGTAGTTCAATATTTTAGGTAATAAGCTTTTTTACATAATGAGAGTCAAATAAGAAGAATACATTTTAATCTGAAGTATGTACATTAAATATAAGCAACCGGTTAGTTTAGCTTAGCAAAAAGAAAAAAAAAAACACCACTAGCTCTGAAGCCAACAAAAAGTGTAAAAACGTTAAGCTGTGATTTTACAGTGGATAATATGCTTCTTTTTTTTTTAATACATTTATGTGTTTTTTTTTATACACTTTACACAAATGAAATGTAAGTTATTACATTACATACACGCTAGGGAGCTTTAGAGTTGCTAGTAGACACATTTTGCTTTGCTTGGACAAAATCAGGCTGTCTGTTGATAATTGTGGCTACTGGCTGTGGCTTTACTGTACAGACATGAGGGCGGTATAAATCTTTTTGTCTGACTTTGGACAAAGAAAATAATGTGCTGAAATGTCAAAATTATTCTTCTAGGACATTTTTTTTTTTTTAAGTTATGCATAGTGGTAAGACCTGGCCCACAGCTGTGTGCACTTGCATGCTGTCTTTATAAAGGAGAAGCTATTGTACTTAAAGGAAAGTGACAGTGAGTCAGGACACAGTACCTTTTTGTTCACAGGTTACTGAAGTGTGACCTTGAATGTGACGTGTTTTCTGACAATCTGATAAAGGATTTATATTTCCTCGCCAGATGAAGAATTAATAGACCAGTTAGATGTTGCACTGCTTATTGTCATTGTGTTCACGGTCAGCACTATAATGAAACTAAACGCTGTGATATGGACAATATGCAGCCCTTCAAACATATGCAGTCATAACATTACAGTCTCTATTGATGAACAATTTGGTAATTAATTATACTGTATATAATTCAACCTAGTTTACTAAAAACTGTTTTCTGCAGACGAGTTTTCCTTGTTATATAAGTTTTAGTGAGTAATGTTTGAAAATGAAGGTTAAAATTTTAGGCGTTCCACTTTGGAGAAAAACTCCACAAACTGCCTCAGACATCCTTTCATAAATTCTCACGTGGGATCTTCCTAGTTATTCATAACATTACCATTTGCATATTGCTAGTATCATTAGTGCGCAGTGGGAAGTGTTGGGGGAGGATAATAATACTAATGAAACCACTAAGGCTGAATTAAAAAGCTATTCAAACCTCTGGGTCACTATTTGTAGCTCGTGAATGGGATGAATATGATGAAAAATACAGAGAAATGCTGGATGTTACAGTGAATTTTAGCAGTGATCTGAATATTCCCTGGTTGGGATCATGAGAATATTTGCCTTTTCTGTCATTTGGGCTGTTCTGTTTCCTATTCCCATTAGTGGACAATATATAATCCAAAAATTCTCTTCTGTAGTTTTTTTTGCCTGAGGAGGGAAACTCCTGAAAGCCTGCATTACAAACTAGGTGCAAATCATTTGAAAGAGGAGAGCATCTGCTCGGCCCAAGGAGTCTAATGAAAGATGCTATTGAGTTGCATAATGTGCATAACGTGTATTATCAACTGTTTTTTTTAAGCCTAACCCATACTCCCAGCTAGGGTATCTCGACCTCTGCTGCTTCAATTGTGGCCTTTTGTTTCTTAACCTGTCTCTTACAAGCCCCTCTGTAATTGAAGAAGTACACGTGTAACATCCTCGGGCACTCCATCTGCACAAACTTACAAAACATGTAATAATAGAATAATATAGTGAAATATACATCAATACAAAACTTATTTTCATAAGATTCTGTTACACTGTTGCACAATTGTTTTATGGTAAATGGTCTGCACATGTTATGAAATGGAAACGACAGAGGACGCCTACTTAACGGTACATGATCAAACCCTATGGTCTCCAACCAAAATTTAAAACAGCTAAATCCTATAAAAAGAAATGAAAGAATAAGTTACAAAGTGATGCCGACATCAGCATCTACTTCCTGCTACTTACTAATTCAGAGATTTTACCACACGTACAGTAAGTACACACTCCGCCAGTGGTTAAACCAGGTTGTCCCTTCAATCCAAGCACACAGGAGACCTGTGATTTCCTCACTCTCTGTTGTCTCTGTTTGACATTCGAAATTGCCCTGTCATCACCGTACTGCTGTTCTAATTACCTGCTATTAACTGGAGGTGTGTGTGTGTGTGTGTGTGTGTGTGTGTGTGTGTGTGTGTGTGTGTGTGTGTGTGTGTGTGTGTGTGTGTGTGTGTGTGTGCGTGCGTGCGTGACATGCAGTTGTGTCACTGCCACAGCGCTCTGGGCAGCTGGCACATTAACATGAACTCTGGTCTGCTGCAGAGGGCACTGGATGTTAAAAATGCAGCCCGAACAGTCAACCGCCGGACTTTAAAAAGCGTGTGTTTGTATTGGTGCATGCCTGTGTGGGTTTAAGGGTGGCGATGGCGGCAGAGGCACCACATGTTTCTGAACAGCCAGAGAGGAACAACAGCCTGGGAAAGTGGGACAGAAGTGTCTGTTAGGCAAGGATGCACAAGAAGTCCAAGTAAAATGTCAGGGTGTTTTTTTTTTTTTCTTTATTCGCTCGTTGCTCGGATTCTTATTTAAATAGTAAACAAACGTCTGTGATATTATTGGAGTGGATCCAAGTGGGATTTCACGTGTAAATAACACCTGGAAGCACAGAATAGAATAGAACAGAAACTGATGATGCGACGATGACAAACAGTGACATACCTCCGAAGTAGGAGCCGTCCATCAGCTTCATGTCCATGTTTCCTTTGGTCAGGACGCTGACCATCCCATGCTGGATGAAGTACATCTTCTTGCCGATGGTGCCTTCTCTGATGATGTAGTCTCCGGGCTGAAAGACTTCAAATCTCAGTTTGGTCAGCATGGCTGTCACAAAGTTGGGATCTGCGTTGGCAAACAGCGGCATGGAGGCCACCAGCTTACGGCAGTTGAAGTTGACGATTTCCTAAATAGTGACAGCAGACATCGAGGGGTTTCTTTCAGGGGGATTTGTGCAGCAGCGGCACTTATGGCAAACAAAAAAAGTACTGACTTGAAGATGGATTTGTAAATGCTTAATGTGTGGAGTTTAGTTAAATTTGAATATAAAAAAAAAAAAAAAATCCCAAAATAAAAACAACATTTCCAGTAAAAACACAGCTCATACCCAAACCCCTTTTATTTTTTTATTTTTGTATTACCTTGAGGGAGGCACTCATCCCCCCTATTTTCCTCTACAATTTGAGTTACCCAAAGTGCACTTTTAGCTGTCCTTGTAGCAGGAGGACGTTGTTTACTGTAAACTGCAGTGAAAAGCATCTGCTGGCAGCAGGAAAAACAAGTTTTGGAACGACTGGGTTGTGTTTATGAGAAGAGGAGACCATAACCGAGCATTATAATGAATTTATTCCAGTCTAACTCACTCGGTGGAGAGCAGAGTGTGTATATTTATGGGTGAATGAGCAGATTGCAGTGGTGTTTTCGTACCTCGCGCAGAGGCTCATTAAGCTCCTCCAGGATGCTCTCTTCATCAAACATCTTGCCCTGGTACCGGTGCTCATAGTAGTCATGGATTTTCTGTCGGAAGTCGGCCGGTAATTTGTGGAACGACATGTACTGCTCCACTTGTTTGTACTGGAAGAAAGATGGAGAGAGGCGTGAGAGATAGTCGTGAGGGGAAACAGAAGCATGAATCAATAAAAAACAGGATTCGGCAACTCTTTGGATAATGTGCCAATTTGAGAAGTTCTTGATCAACACTGAAGCATCATGGTGATATTTCTATGCGTGTTGCAGCAGCCGCAGAGACGCCATGCACATCTCACTTAAAATGACTATGTCTCAGCTACATGTGTGTAGGAACGCCCGTACAGCCCTGCACACATGAGGATCCTGTGACCCATTTATACCTTGTAGCTATGGGAAGATAACTGTGATGAAACTGTTAAGGAAACATGACAGCTCTGTAAAGCCCACGAGGATTCATCACGCTCTGCTGTGTTTAGAGAAGAAAGACGCTGCAATTGTCCATGTTAATCACACAGTCTCTCTCTGGTGATACTGGTTTACTAAATGTTTTTCTTTTGAAAGAAAAAATCTACAGGGAAAACTAGTCTATTATATTTGTGTTGCATTTTTCATGGGAAAAACATGTGAAACAACTCTTCCATTTTCTGTGAAGATGGAAGGGGTAAAAAAAAAAGAAAAAAAAAAAGAGTTAAATAATTCAATGGAACCAGTGGGCATTTGTATACTTCAGTTTCTATTCAGAGAAAGGAAGAAGTTTGTTATTTATTTTAGAGTTTATGAATATGGAACTATGTGACCAGAAATTTAAAAAAAAAAGGTGAAAACAGAAGTTGGCCCATCGTTTGCTCACTGGAGGGTCAAATTCAACCCAAGTGATTTCCCACCATCACATATTCACCGGTTATGTTTAATGCAGCCTGAATGTCCACTTCTCCGGACTCATTATGATGCTCCATAACACATTTAATGCCTGGATTCCCAATAGAAAGGGCCACTGTTGGATCTATGTATCCTGTCCTATAAGGTGGAATTGCATGGCACTGTGTCAATTGGGAAACAAACCGTGCTATTATTCCTTATTCACTGTGTACTAATGGCTTTTGGGTTTGCTTTATTTAATCCAGGAATATGGATTAAATAAAGCAAACCACATGGATATGTGGTTTCACACATTGCTACATTCCTGTAAAACAAAAAACAAAACAAAGAATACATGTTTATGCTGAACACATTACTACACCCTAAGGGTGAAAAAATGGCAACATGATTTAGAACAAAAGGTCTAACAAGATAACCCCTGAAACTTTAGGATTGTTCACGTCTTGTTATATCAGCAGCAGTCTCGCCAACACAAAAAAAACGCAGAGAGAATCAACACACACGGAAAATAAAGCCCATATTCATTTTAAAAACTCATGCTGGGTAAAACAAAATCATGAACGAATCGACTGTTCTTGAGGATACACACAGAAAAGCTGTTTTTCGGTCAATGCTGTAAAAAAGAGAGCAACAAATCCACGTGGCCGATGTGGCTGGAGTTGCTTTAAATGTTACATAAGGTCTCCCTTTGTCCCAAGTGTGTGTATTTGTGTGTGTTAAGCAGTGTGAGTCATTCCCCACATAGAATAAACTGTCAACTGGACGAGTAGTAGATTTCTAGCAGTGTTGAGGAAGACGCTCCTCTGTCCAACACCGACAGCAGGATTTAAAGGACACACCATGTATGGAGGAGCAGAGGGGGGCGCTGACAATGACCTTGCTTGTAACAGTCAATGACACATGCACTGGACCGAATATAGGTTGCTGTCCGGGAAATTACATTTTGTCACATTGCGAGGTGACATCCAGTTTAGAGAATAAAATGGAGGCTTGACCCTGGTGGCGTGGGTGACACTGCAAATCACAATATCCTTAATACAGCGCATACTGGCTGTCACAGTAGGACATCATTCATTTTGTTTCTTTGCAGGGGGGTGTTTTTCTTCACATTTAAAGCAGTGAGTGGTTTTCATTTGTCCCTATATTTAGTATACCATATTCAAATGTCAGAGATATTTAGACAATTATGAATCCCCACCACATCACACCAGTGTGACATATACTGCACAAATAAGCACTACCACACATACGTACACCACAGTATGACCTTCCACGTGACAAAGTTATAATCTCAGTGGATACTTCAATGAACCACATAATTAAATTACATCTGCAAAAACAATTTACTTTTCTTTCTTAAGTAAACCAATTTTAATCTCCCTGTCTTATTCAGTCTTAATTAATTGCTTTGAGACACGGTTCATTTAGTATGAAAAGGCCCGGTAGCACTAAATGAAGAGCTTAAAGTTTGTCTTCTTAAGCTATCTTGTCTGATTTCAAACAAAAAGTCATCGGAACAGCAACACTTTTCTTTTAAAATCTTTAATTTATTCATACAGGGCATCAGTGGGGATTCCCCCCCCAAAAAATATATGTACTCCTCACAAACCTAACAAAACACACTTAAACTCACTTGCACTTGATAAATTCATCCTTGTTTGCCATTTGTCAACAATAAAGATGCAGCTGACTTCCTCATTCAGTCAAGCACAAGGATAAACTAGAAGGCTCCTATTAAGCTGATTATCTATCTATCTATTAAGCTATTTCCTGCCTCAGGATTTAATGTGTGACAGTCTCAATTAAACTGGAATGACATCTCTCGTGCGCCCTCGTTCTCCCACTCGTTTAGAAGTGGTTGGTGAAGAAGCAGACCATTATTGACTTTCTGATTTTCTCAGCATTAGACTAATATTAGTGATAATGTCCATAAAAGTCAGGAAGATAGTAGTCGACCCAAATGGCCCAATGTTTAAAAAAAAAAAAACATTCTGAATACTGGACAAGGTTTAGTGCTCCTGAAATGTAGAAATTGTGACTTTTAGTGAGTCAACAGACATGCAAGTTCAATGCCATCATAATATTCAAATTAATCAAGCAAACCAACACAAATACACATTCCACAAATGGTAAATATTTCTGCAACCTAATACCTACTTACCGAACTCAAGTTTACTTGACTTACTTAACTCAAGTTTTACTGATGTAATTCAAGTTTACCTTGCGTATATTTTCTTACCTAATTCAAGTTTACGCTACTTACTTAACATACGTTTACCGAACCTACTTAGCTAAGGTTGTCTTTACTTACCTAACTCAAGTTTGCCTTTCTTTCTTAGCTCAAGTGTACTTTACTTACCTAACCTGAGTTTACCTTGCTTAGTTAACTTCAGTTTGACTTACCTAACGCAAGTTTATCTTACTTGAACTTGTGAATCTTATCTTGTGAAAACACAGCTCATTTTGTTTTCAGGTCTGAGCAGAAACAAACAGGCACAGCTGAGATCCTAATGAACTAATAATGCAATGTCCATCTTATAAAATTAAACTTTGTGGCTGAGGATGCAGATAAGACCAGACTGAGATCCCCTAATACTTGTATAAAACTGAAAAATGCATTACATTTATAAAATCTAATTTGTTTCTCTCAGCCTGTGGACTTAACAGGGGGCGGAAGAAGCACAGGATTTTTTTTATGGAACATAAAGCTCCGAGTTGGTGGCTTGCAAGCATGATGCATGGCTGTCACTAAGCTGCTACAGAGGGAAACGGGAAATTGAATTGGTGCTCTTATGGGACATGTCACTTAGCGTCATGGCTCAGGATGTGACATGCCTTGTGTGTGTGTGTGTGTGTGTGTGTGTGTGTGTGTGTGTGTGTGTGCGTGTGCGTGTGCGTGCGTGCGTGTGATGTCCTGGGTCTATAAAATCCAAATTGACTTCAGCAGTTAGCTTACTGATTGAGCAATGGAGACGGACTCATAGAAATAAATACACATACAAACGAATTTGCGGTGTTATAAACCGTGTGATGATCTAACTTGATGTCATTTTACTTCATTTTTATAATTCTAATATTATATATTTATTTTTGTGAAATTTATGCGATTTTTAAATTAAAAAATAAAGCAAACAATAAAGGAGGAGAAGGAGAAACAGATATGTCAGAGGAATTTAAACCTTTAAAGCAGCTCAAATCTGGATTATGAGTATTTTTAAATGAATACTCCACATATTTTTTTCCTAAATTCAGTGTTCTTGTTATGGGGAGTCTGAAATAATTACTATTATGGTGTCATAAGGGTTATTTACTTGATTTGTACTCAGACACTTTATTGTAAATCCTTGACAGAAAGCCTGTGTTATAGGATGGGGCTGTTGGTTTAAATATAGGCACCTAGAGTCTAACCAATGACTCTATCCAGTCATGGGTATTATAGGAGAAAGCATGTTTGGATCTTGACCCACGCTACAGATCAAGTCAATATATCTCATCCACAGCTGCGTTAATTTTGGCCATACATTTTAAAATATGACTCTTATGAGTCTCCTACTTTCACAGTCCATCACTAAATCTGTGGAGTGCCCCTTTAAGGCCACTATGTGAATACTTTGAAACTTTTGCACCCAGTGGAAGCAGCAAAAAATACATTAGCGGCACTGACAATGACACACTCAGACGTCACCAAACTTCACTTGGATTATTCCATAAACAAAAAAAATATTCCATTTAAATTTGAAAGAACCTACAATTTTGAAAAACAAATACCTATATAGTGGCTGAAAGTGCATGCTGCGTAATCATAACATATAAGTCATTGCAGAATTGTGAGTGATGGTTGGAGACAGCAGTGCCGGATAGAGTTTGACACACTGGCTTGTATTTGTGCATTTCCAAATAGTGCCAACAAAATGTCGTGCAACACTTCGCCCAGAGATTACCATTGTTCAATGAGGACACGCTGAAGTTGTAGCTAATTGTGCAATAAATGGATGCTAGCCGTCATGTCCATACACTGGGGCATGCACACCGTTGTGTCTGCTGCGACCATTTCTACCAGGATGTGCCAGCCAAAAAAGAGAAGGAATCCTATATCAAAGCACTTTTTCGTGAAGAAAAATGCTGTTCCAAGAGTGGTGAGGTAAAATTATTAGCTTACTGTGTTGAGAAAGAGTTAAGCGAGACTTCTGTTTCGGGTTAGAAATCCCTTCTATAAAATTGTCAGACAACTACAGTATATCAAGAACCTGAATATGTGAGTGGAGAAAAAAAAAGCACTTTTAGTAGACATACATTGACGGGCCACAATTGCCCCTTACATCCCGTTTTGCGCCTGCAGGCCGGAGCACTATCGCTCAAATTTGGAAATAGGGTGCAGGTGGAGAAATACCTACGTTTGTTTTAGCCATGAGAAGTGGCTGAAAGATCCAGAAAACGCACGTGGAGTAAAAATCTTTCTTTTTTTTGACATACTTCAGATCTAAAGTTTTCTCTGTGATTGCCCAAGTTATGAAGTGAGCATTTCTTGAAGTTTCTGTTTGATGCGTCAAGGCGAATGAATCAGCGCTCATCGCAGGAGGCCCCAGGGGTCACATCTACCTCCTCTCAGCTATTTGGATGAGCTGCTCCATGACTCTTTGAGGGGGAGGAAGTGATGGGGGGAGGAGAAGCGGGAGTGCAGTTACATAATGGCTAATGCCCTCTGTCCATGTGCAGTGGCCGCTGGCAGATGGTGTGTTGCCCAACAGTCAAGGGCGAATGGACAGATGAAACAGGGGGGGGGGGGGAAGGGGGGGGGGGGGCTGAAGGGATGAAGATGAAGAGGGTTGTGGAGAAACGCAGGGAGAGGACACCAGTCACCTCAACGTGAAGGAAGGGATGACAAAGGAACACCAAGCTGCAGCCACTGCCTCGTCATTTTTACTGTGCTGTTGGTGGCGATTGTGTAAACACCCAAAGTCACGTACAAAGTCAAATAACAGCATGTGCAAAACTTCACATGTCAACCACTGTGTCAAAACTCCACAACAGTGATTGCCAAGCAGGGGGTATTTCTTACTGGCCTGGTGCGAACCAGAGCCCAATTTCACTCTGTGAATATATGGGTCTGGGTACCCTCCATAGAGAATCATTTGCAGTTGTTCCATCCTACTTGGCGTCGACCTCTGGTTAATTTTAACTAATTAACATGCCCCAAAACCGGCCAACACCGCTGCAACTCTACGGCCTGCGTTACTAAAGAGTTTTTTTTTCCTAAGAACAGAATATTTTTTTCAATTGTTATAATGAACACCAGCAGCTTGACAAGGTGAATGAGGTGACTGCACAGTACCTCCCATCAACCTGAGCCTGCATTAAAGCTAGTTAGCAAGTAAGCAGAGAAAGTTAGCTAAAAGTAGTCCTAAATGATTAAAATAGTTTAGATAGATAAACATTTGAAATAATTATCACAAAAATAAATAACATAAATCAGTCCCATGGGGAGTTTTTTGTGATTGTCGCATTAAAAATATTTGATTTCGCAGCAGCTTTTCTCAAAAAGTGTGACACAATGTGACATTTTATGTGGTTCTTTTGGGTTCTTTTAGCAAAAATGTAAACGTCTATAAAGACGTCTGCAGAATCACTCCCGATGATGATAAGTATACTGCATATCTTTGTTTACATTTATATTTTCTGAACTTAAAAAACCAGGAACTCAAAGCACAAAAAAAATCCTGAGTCATAACAGCAATGCGACTGCAGTATAGAATACAATGCTTACATCTTCTGTAAAAATAAGTACTTTAAATACTTTCCTTTTGCAAAAAATTCCACTGAAGGAAATATTTGAACGTGATGGGAGATGTTGATGAAGAGGTTGATGAGCTAATCTGACAGGGAAATATATATACCAGAGAGAAAAGGCTGGGAGTCTTATCTCACAGTTACTGTGTCTCTATTTTTATTATTGTCCATAGATCTGCTAAACACAACAAAACCCAAACAACATATGTAATTTCTGATAAAGCAGAAAAATGCAGACACTTTGTTTAACTCAAAGCCACAGTAAACAAGTACTCCACATCTCACATGGTCAGTGAGGTCTCTGCATGCAAACAGGACAGGCTATTCAGACATTTCTATCTCAACCCGGACTGTGATGCTAACCGTTTACTCTGTGATGTCAATACAAGTCAATGTTTTTCGCTAGCATTTAGACTTTTCTTATACAAATAATCTGTTTTATCGGGGAGGCCAGCTCCAACCCATGGCTCTGTCTCTGGTCTGTTATCTGATGGTGGGACTTATTGCGGACGTCAGTGCAGCCACAGTTCAATTCAGTGGTTAATGATGAACAAACAGCCATGAGAGACTGGAGACGAGCGGGATGTTGGATAACTTGTCTTGGTCCAGCCTTGCAGGGTGCTGCCGCTCTGGTCAATATTTCACTGTAGTGCATCATGGAAGAATGAGGAATGAGACAGACGGCAGGAACTGATTGCAACAGACGTCACAGGACTGACAGAGTACAGCTACGTAACTGACACAAAACAGACTCCAGCATGGAGTCAGCAGCTCATTTGCCCTTTCTTTCCATTTCTGTCACAAGTCTGCGTTAGAAGCAGAATTGTGATCTGTGCTCACTGTGAGAGCACCTCCTTTAGACTTATAGCATTACTGTCAAATAACCTGCCCGGAAACCAATTACAACTGTATGGCAACTTTTTCCAGGATCATCCAACTAAGTGGAGGCATGGCCAAAAAAGTTAAAAAGGTGGAGGGGCTGTTGAGGCAGAAATGCGGGAAGCTATTACAGAAAACCAGAAAACAAAACTGTTTACCAGAAAACAATAACTATTCTTCTGCACCTTAAAGTTAAGCTCATGTGAGGCAAAATGTAAATCAAATTCCATTAAAATCTGTTTTTAACTTTCTGAGATAAGTGTGCTAGCTAGCAGACAAACAAACATAGGCATAATCAAGAAAAAAAATACCTTTGCAGACGAAAAAAGGAAACTGAAAAAAAGGCTCTTGACCAAACAATGTTTAAAAAATTAATTACAGAAAGGCAAGAATGGAATTATATAAATTAGTAAAGAATAAAACCCAATGGGGATATAAAAATAGACAACATGATCAAAAGAAAAATAACTCGAAAAAAAAAAATGAAATTAGATTTATTTAAATGCATGGGGAGGCATAACAAGGTTAAACGTTTGCAAGATCAAAAGGCAACTACATAAAAGCAAGTCTATAGGAGGATTTCCAGAAGTGGGTTTAAAAAATGATGCTGAATTAGTGACTCAGATTTCTTTCAGTAGGGCAGTACAAAGTTAACCCTGTTGTCCGAGACCCATATATTCACTGTGTACATTCACTGCGTGAATATATGGCCATGCTTCCATATAGAAACAGTTCCAGTCATTGCATCCTTGGAACACCCTTAAACCCATCAGTATTGAACACCATATGGTCTAAACTCTACCACTGCTGATTGGTTCGTTCTTCAAATTGGCTGAGTAAACGTCATTGAGAACAGGGTCTCCAGACTATAATCGCAGCAAAGAAAACTGAAGCTGTGAGCAATAGTTTGGTTAGTAGAACAAAGTTCTATTGAAAACTGTTCACAGTAAAGTGTAATGATAATTTGGAGGGTCTTTGCTTTTGTCAGGAGATGTTCTGAAAAACATTCAGATGTATTTTGAGTGAATCAACTCTTTAAGTTATGGTTCGTCTTTGACCAACATCACCGAGATGAATTCGGGGCCACACAACAGTGACCTGTTATGTGTGTGAGTGTATCCACTACATACATTTATACATGGAGTTCAGTGAATATAGTTGGTCCACTGACATTTGTATTGTTTCCCTGTTGCCTTTTTTTATGCTCATGAATCAGACACAAACATACAGCAGATTCATGTCCTTTGAAAGACCACTGCGCCCCCTCCCACCTACAAAATAAAGCATGAAGAATATCTCTTAAGCATGACGCCCTAACAAGACACAGACCAAGAGCCAGAAAATAAACAGAATAAATCGACATGTCCGATATGACCCATAAAGAGAGAAGAAAACCTGCTCACCCTTTGTTCTTAACATTGGCCAGAGGCTTCAGCTAAAGAACAAAGCTGGTCCAACGCATGTGATGTGTGAGTGCATGTCGTCATGGATGTGTATACATGACAGATAGCGTGAGACATCTCCACATAACCCGGGATCTAAGGCAGCTAACAAGACACAGAGAACCGATGACACTGTGGCCTTATAAAGCAAGTGCACGCTCCCGTCCCTGGCCTGCGCATACCGAAAGCTTTGATCTGCTGTCGTACAGACGGGCTGAGGCCCAGCGGGCTACAGCCATGAATATCGAACTAATGGAACAGATGTTGTTCCTATCAAAGTGTGTTGGAATCAAATGAGAAATCCCTTTCTGTTCATATCAAATGTGATAACCTTATCCATGCTGTTGTAAAGGACAAACAATGCAGATCAAATCTCTTTATGGATCCTCCTTATGGCGTCTGAGGGAGACAGGGGGTGGGTAACGTAATCCTGTAGCTAACCACCTGATCTATGCAATGATCTAAAGATAGACTGTAGTAAAACTATACCTCTTTGGTTTTTCCTGTTTTTCTTCGTAAAGCAACTAGATTACAAGATAGCAAGGTTTACCATTTACTCAAACATATAGATACGTTATAGTTTGTCAAGATACTTAAAATATCTGTCTCTGAAAATGTTGTTGCCAGAAGGTGGAGTCACATTTTTGTAATTTCTTGTAATTGTGTTTAATTTGGTGTCAGGCAGGTACCGTACAACGGGGCTATAAAATCTTTTTTTTGTTGTTGAAAACAGCTGCTGTTGGAAACGTGGCTGGAAATGGGGCTCATGAGAACGGTGATAGTGAAAACGTTGCAGTCCAGAAAACAAAAACAGTCAGCTGAAAGATGATAAACTGCTACCCTTTCTCATTATACATAATTATTTGATCCTTTGAAACATTGATTATGGCAGCTTTAACCATCTGTCCCCATGAAAACAACATTGTTTGATTTCCTAACAACATGTTAGCTTTATTTCAAGTGGTAGATGATGCAGAGTTTCAAGGCAGGATTCCAAAAATTAGCCAGATCCTTACCTTTTCCTGGTATTGCCGTCTAGATGAATCCAGAGACTGGATGAGTGCGGTTGCGTGTCCGATAAACATGGCGTAGCAGGTGGCTCCCACGATCATACTGAGCATGGTCAGCCAGATGTCCGACATGCTTTCTGGGGCTTGTCGTCCATATCCAATGCACAGCATGTGGCTCATGGCCTTAAAGAGGGCGAAGGAGTAGAGCTCGCTCCATGAGTCATTCTATAGGAAGACACATGGGGGTAAGAATGACAGAATTCAGGGGGGAAAAAAGGGTTTAGAAAACAAAATATATGAAAAAAAAAAAAAAGGTATAAAAAAATAGAAGAGATGTGAGAGAGTAGAAAAATTGAGGTTATTTGGTTCTTCTAAAATAACTCTCGTCTATTTAGTTTAATCTTACTGCAGTTTTGGCCTGATCAATGCTATCTTCTCTGCAAAAGTTAGACTGTTAAGGCTCACTGAAGTGCAAATTTATACAAGTTAGAGTGTGACAGAAATGGTGAAAGAGAGAGTGAATTAAAAAATGAGAGGTCTCAAGAGTGAGACATTCCTGGTGAAGTCTGTGGCTCTCTGTCTGGTGATTGTTTCAGGTTTAATGGAGGACCTAATCATCATCACTAAGCAGCCTCGCCTTGTCTTCGCCGAGCAGAAGGAGACGAGGAAAAGGCGAGTTGTTAATGAGGAGCCCGTATATCTGCCTGCTCCAGTCTGCCTTTGATTGGTGCTCGCACACTCAGTCAATCCTAATTCTCCCATGTTGGATTCATTAGAAAACCCTCCACAGCCACTGCTGAACCTCACATCCTCCCCTCGAACAGCTGTTCACACACCGTCCGCAGTTTAGCATGTGTGAGTGTTTCTTCTAAAACTCGTTGTCCCCCTCAGTCGCCGACTGACTGGGTGGATTTGTATTTTTCCAGGCTCATTTGCATTCAATTTGAGATTCAAATTTGGCTGGTTTTGAAGAATGTCAAAGAGGATGTACGGGCCAGGAGCTGCCTTCGGATGTTTGAAAATTTGTGTTTTGGAAAGGTGATTTGAGGGACAGCGAAGGGAGAAGATGAGATTTCAGAGGCACTTAGCCTCGAGCAGCAGGGTAACCAGAAACTCAGCCCCCGTATCACTCTGTGAGCTTGGCTCCAGCTCCGAGCATGGCTTAGAGTTTCGTATCAGTTTTGAGCTGTCAGCTGTATCAGTTGTTTTGATTTGTTTGTGGAGATAAACGGGACCTTCTAATCTTAGATAAAAAAAAAAATAAAAAAAACACGACAACAGTTTGAAGCATTTAACATTATATGCACCCTCATCATATCTCCAGCTTTGTTGTTAATTCTATGTGATGCGGCCTTGTAACTGCAGCACTTGTCTCACTGTCGTCCACAGCCCTTAAGCTCATTATAATAATAATAAAAAAAAATGTCCCCACAAACCCCGAGAGAACATTTAAGCACCCAGGCTCGGACTGCGCCTCATGCCCACTGCCACAGGTGGTGAACAGACGTGGAGTTGCCATCAGCATGCTGCCCACATTGCTGGTGGATAAACAGCAGGAGCAGGGAGCCCTAACCCGGAGCTGAGGCACAGAAATAAACACCTTCCCTCACTCGGCTGCATCTGTCTGTTTGTGTTTCAGGCTTACTTTCTTATAGTAAAACAGATACATAAATGTAGAGTACACGCAGTATTTCAGTGGACAGAGCTTCACTGGGATTTATTCTAAATGTACCATACAATGTAAAGAAACTACAATAGTTCAAAATGGACTGCTGCTGCATAGATACTGTACAGTAACAATAACAAATCCATCTTTTCCTCCTCCTGTGGCTGATCAGATCATGACCACACCCTCTATCAATTCAGAAAACAGCCCTTGGCTTGTCTGTCTGTGATCTATACAACAACTCCTGATGATAAAATAGGCTATCTGCTACTGTCACATTCTGTTGTGACTTTATAATACATCACAAATGTAAATCTATGATGCCCGCCAGTAGTATTTTTTTTTCACTGCCTTGGCACATAAACAACTCGTCCGTAGGTCGAAGATGCATTACCCCAAATGTCTGTCTGTGTGGCCTTGTGTGTGTCGGTAAGGGATCACAGGTATAAATCAGCTCCTCTCTCCTATATTCTTATAAATGTCTTTGTAGATGTCAACGCGTGTGTTGCAGGTGAGTCTCCTTTTTTTTTGGCGCTGATTGTGCAAATTGTTGCTCCAAACACATAGTTGCAAGCACACAAGTTGAATGATTGATTACATATATTTTGTTTAAGTAAAATTTATATCCATGTCTAGTTACTTGTAAGTATGATTTAAAGATAACGTTTTTAGTATGGGTCTTCAAATTCTCTTTTCAGCAATTAAAGCAAATAACATTTTCTTAAAGTTGAACTGCTCCTTTAAATGTGACCGTATGAGCAGGAAAAACAGACTGACTAGCCGTAACCAGCCGGTGTGTGTTAAAGTTGGAGATAATAGCTGATTAAAACTGGCACAGTGCAAAGCTGTCTCTTACTATTGAAAATCACAACCTTCCTTGTAACACAATAAACTAATTCTACAGAGATACCAACCTTGTGAGGGCGGTGGGGGCGGGGAAGAGGGGGAGGAACAAATTACATTAGCTCCTGTGTTGATTTTATTTGCTATCAGTCTTCACAGAGCTGTGCGGATGATAGCTAATTGTACATAATACATTTAGGGAGAAACACAAAGGGAGTATGGGACATCTATGATGCATGATGGCGTAATTATGGTATACTGGGTGTATGTGAATGCTGGCACACAAGCCTGGGTTTACATGCTGTTTGACTTTCAACATATATTTGACTGACCGTGTGTGTGTGTGTGTGTGTGTGTGTGTGTGTGTGTGTGTGTGTGTGTGTGTGTGTGTGTGTGTGTGTGTGTGTGTGCGCCATGTTGAGCATCTCTTTGGTTCGCTTCAAAGGACTGACATTTAGAATTTGAACGTGTAAACTTCCATATAAGGGCTTGTTACCAATGTTAAGATTCATTATTTAGAACCAGTGGGTCCATGTTCTATTTATTATTTAAAACCAAATGAGTAAAGAAAGTTTTCTCATGAAATACAAAGTCAATAAAAAAATGTTCTCGAGGTCCTTATGGTGTCATTTACTAAAATGACTCCTTCTAATCAGCGCTCCAGTGGTCTTTAGAAAATAATTCCATAATTAATTACATAGTAGGCCTCCAACAGAGGTATGTTCGGGGCTGTACCTAGTTTTAATGATAGGCATGGGGTGCAGTCAGGCTTCCCTATAGATGAGTGGGTGAAATGTTCTCGAGTTCTCAGTCAGATTGAGTCAGATCTACTTCCCACTCCTTTCTAGCTCATTCAAATATTGTTCTGGCTTTTAAAAAAAAAAAAAAAAAAAAAAAAATTAAAAAGATGGCAACAGCTAAAATCCTGACCTCAAAGCTTCAAAACAACAGTTCACAAACCAATGGCTAACACCATGCTAGGTTGCTCACAGTAACAATGCTAACATGCTGATGTTTAGCTGGTTGAATGTTTACCATCTTTGCCATATTAGTTTAGCACAGCATGCTCGTATAATTCGCAACAATTTACAGCCGGCTGACTGGAATGTCATTACTTTGGCAAGTGTTTTGTCATAAACCAAAAGACTGGACAAATATTTGCCCTGATTATGCAGCTAGATGAAAAGTCAGTGGATCACTGAAGTACTGGGAAGCAATGTCAGTTCAAAATCTACTTAAAAGATATATTTCAGTGTTGTTTGACCAACATTGGAGCCATGCTGCCAGCATGGGTACAGGTAAAGGAACATTCGGGGAACGATTGTGTTGTACGTGTCAATAATTAGAATTATATATAACATCTGTTTTATGGAAGTCTTGCTCTTGTTTTTAATTGACTTTGTCAAATGTGAAATGGGAACTTGTAAATTACAAGGTGGATTTTAATTGATTTGCAAGGAGAATTTGACTCTGTGGATCGTAGCTTGCAGCTCAATAAGCTGTCATTATTGGGTTTGAGTACATTATCCTTTAATTGGTATTGCTCCTTAGACCACAATAAAGAGAAGAAAATCCAACATTATTTGCTCAGGAACAATTTCCACAGAAGGCAGTTTAGGGGAAATTATGTATTTACTTACACAATATTTCATGCCTTCTGTATCAGTTCTTATGAAAACGGAAAATGGTTCAGCTCTCTTAGCTGACTCCAACGTTAATCCCTGAGGTATTTAATATGGGTAGCACTGCAGGGGAGAACACCACAGATGTCATCCTTTTGCTCTCAGCTCAAATGAAAAATCCAGCCATGCAAGTGGAACTTCTTACAGACAATTACAGAGAGTGAAAATTACAGGTGCTCTACGGTGAGATACTTCAGGTTTGACTGGATTGAATTATTTCTGAAAGAAGAAGCAGGTTCAGTCTCGCCAACAGGTTGCACCTTCATGGTCCGTGTCCTTTGGAGGATCCAGCATCTGAACTGAGACACAGCTGTAGAATTCATACTGCTGTTGGTGTGCAACCATGTTCATCTACCTGATGATGCAGACAGCATATATTCTCCCTGATCATGCCAAGTATGAGGTACGCCTTTTTTATTGTAATGACAAAATTAAAAAGATAATTCTATAGAGATTTTAAATCTAACAACACTACGATGTGCCAATTTCTTTTTTATTCCTAAAAGCATTGTGGCTCTATTGATGGCGATGTATTTACCTGAAATATCTGAACAACTATTAGATTGATTGACATCAAAAGTCAAATGTAAATTTATAACGTATACAATAATAAAATAATAATTGTAATAATAAAATTATTAATTATTAATAAATAATAATAATAAAATACCAGCAAAGCTAAAGACATTTATTATCCCTCTGAGGTACTTTTTGTTTGGTGCTAAATAGCATTTAGCTCAAAGCACATCTACCCCTAAGTACAGCCTCACAAAGTCACTAGCATTGCTGTACATTGTTAAATCTTTTTAACATCTGTGTTTGGAAAAACTTTTACAGAATATGAGTTCCTTTTAAGTCATCTTGCATTGCTTTAAGATATAAAGACGAAACTTAACAAATAAACCCCAGCATAATTTAGTAAAAGCCTGCACTCTCTACATTTAACTGCACAGCCAAAAATGACAAGACATCTCCTCTTAAAATAGGGTTGGTTTCACACAGGCAACTGTAGAAAAATAAGTTCAAATTGGACCTTATAGCGTGCTCAACCAGATGTTCATGGACAAACAGTAACAGTCATCCTGACTTATTTGAATTTATTTAAAATTCTATTTCCTGAGGTAAAAACATGCTTTAGGCTACCTCAAAGTTTCATGACTGCCAAAAATATACATTTTGGGGCAGCAAAACTGTCCGTGTAGTCAACCAGCCCAGGTGTACATGTGTGCTCTTATAGAAGTGCCCACATATTACTGAAATAACTGAATAAGTTCAGGATTAAATGCTACAGGCCACTCAGTTGTATTGCCTATGCTCTGCATCGCAACACTTTAATGTTTCTTCTCTGAAAAACACACTTTGTGTTACTGAGATCTGTAACAAATTACTACTCTGAGTGGCTGTTGGATTATAAGAGGCAGTTGTCACTCACGGTAATACACACCAGCACGTCCACACATGGATCTGACACAGTAACTGCCCATTATTCTCATGTATGCTGACAGGCCTGCCTGCCTGTTACATCACTTCAGTAATGGAATGAATGGAGGATAACCTTATTAACTTCCAACGCCTGAGTGTTTCTTCAAGTGCATCTCTGTGTGCCTGAATACAGTGTGAATGCTTATATAAGGCCACACAAACTGCTGTACTATTGCAATTACACCAACTCTTCTTTTATGACAGTAAAATGTCTTCTATAGCAGCCTAAATATTAATCACAGAAACACAGTTCAGCCTGAAGCAGAGAGAGGAGTTGAGAGGCGAAAAGCAGCTTTATACCTCTGATCTAACAGCTAATCAGGCTGAGGCAGATGGGACAAAACCACCTGTCATCATCCACATAACAGAAAGAGTCACTTATATAACAGACCATGATGATCTTCAGATCACAATGCTGCAGGAGCCTGACTATCGGGCTTACAATAAACACCACTGGTGGAGTTGTTCTGATTATCACTTCTATATAACATAGTCTCACACACATACAGCATGTATAAAAGTGCATATGAGAGTCCCTTTTGAGCAAGTGAATGCATCCTATGCTTCTTTAAAGAGTGGTTATCGTGCTGTGTTTCCATAGCGAGGAAAGTAGGGTGGGGTCCAGTAAATGTCCGGCGCAGGCAGGCAGCCAGTGAGCCTGAAAGTGAGGCATGAGGATCATTTAACGCTGCGTGTTCATTCAAAGCAACTCTGAGGAGAACCTGACCTTGATTACCCCGAGATGGCAGAGGCACAGCACACCAGGCAGCCACGCCCAGATGGGTGCTCGCTGGTGTTGTGGCACTGAGGTAGGAAAATGGCACACAGGCACAAGCAACACAAGTCGCTCTGAGGCATCAAAGGGAAAACTGAATGTACACACAGTGGATACATGCAGGGGGATACATGGGCGTCACCATATAAAACAATTCATGCCCTTTGGTGATAATTAACATCAATCACAAATATGTCACTGTGTAATCTGGGAGCTGACTCTTCTCTAAAATTGGAAAACATCTGTACAAAATGTCAACGTGAAATGGATTTGAATACTAATAAGAGACTTTACCACTTCTATATCTGCCACTTTGAACTGAGACAACAGCTCTAGATGCTGAGGATGAAGGCATGTTGGGAAAATGTGGGCAGGATACGAGTGGAGGAGAGGAACACACACACTGCGATCACTTCTTTTTCACACAGTCTAAGTCAAAGTCTACAATATCGCTAATGTTTACTGCAACTGTCAGAAGTGACGCAAAGAGTTGGCACACAGCATTGTGCCTCTTGTTGGCCTCCACAGATATTGTGAAGACGTGTGTTTTCTTGTTTGTGTGTGTGTGTAAACAGAAAAAGTGAGTTGACAAAAATGGCCAGAGATTAAATGAGACTGCGAGAGATGGAGTGACAGAGAAGCAACACTGATTTACCCCTAGAGTCAATGGGTGTGAGATCCATCTGTTCCTGGAGATTTCACACACACATACGAACACACCTATCCGTGCAAACACATACAGCAGTGTCTCAGTACACAGTGTATTTCAGGGGCCTGAATCTCACAAATCTATGTGCCAAAAATAGGTTTCCTCTCAGCATATGAAACATTTCTTAGCGGTAGCGGAGTCAGCCGGCACCTGACTAAAGTACGAGGAAGGAATGCTGAACTTCCTTAGATGGAGAAAAGATGTAACTCTCCCTTCAAAAAAAAATTGTTGCAAGACAGTTTTAATTACACACATATTCTAATAATATAGCGATAAGCAGCAGTCAACTCATAACATCTTTTGGCACTGCCGCAGTAGTGGGCTGGTTTCTATGGCAGATGATATTGATGCCAATTAGGAAACTGTGTCATTCCTCACTAATACCCACTATTTATCCTGAACCAGCCATTTACAACACATTCCTCCTGCAGTTAGCCTCTAATGTCAATGCAAACTGTCCTCTATAACTCCCAATTTATTTATCCCGGTAATGCTGTTCTTTCTTTATCCACAGTTACACGCATTTCATCTCAACAGTGTCCGCTCCAGTCTTTTCGTCAGAGCTGCCTACGAACCAATCATCACCTTTTCGTTAAATACACAGCGCACTGTACACACCTTATACACTGTAGGCTGAGCAGCAAGAGTCGTGTCAGTTGTATGAAGTGCCTGATCTATTATTCAAGTATAAGATATAACATTTGTAAACCAGTTTTAAAGGTTAAACCGAATTAATCTATTATAAAAATGTTCATTTTTACCATTCAATTGAATTGAAGCTATCAATATACTTTTTCTGTAGGTACACACGTACCTGGTGTATATACAGTATACATATACAGTATTTGTGATGGTGTATATATATGTGTGTGAAGTAAAAAAAAAAAAAAAAGTGTGAAAATGGCACACTGAGTGACAAGGCAAGCAGGCATGCAGTTTAAACTGCTCATATCCTCTGACTTCTCTGTGCCTCCAGCCCTGTCAGTCACCAACTTCCAATCTGTTATCTCCAAAGCAGGATGACAAGTCAGACCGGATGGAAGGGCTTAAGTCCAAAACGATAAAGACCCACACAGTATTCCTGTGTCGTTCCGCTGTATTTATGTCAAAAATTTGGGATTTATGATTTATTGGAGATATCCAACAGCAATAGGATAGACAGGTGTTGCTCCTTGCTAGAACATTATGAAAAAAAACAGAGATAGAGAGACTGTCGCAACCTTTGGAGGATTTTGTCATTTTGTTGAAATGACAACTGTGTGTACATGGTTTTATTATGTATTCTCTTTCTATTTTAAAACTACTTTAAGGGAAATTTAAAAGGAAGAACGGAGGTTGCGGAGGTGATCTGAGCAAGTGATGCTCCTGCCTTGCAATTGGTTGATGAATGTTGCACGTGTAAAATGAGCATTGTAAAATGAGCTTTTTATAATGATTTTTCATGAATTATCTAGTTAGATAGTTGTTTTTCATGCAGTTTGAGTATTGCACCACTTGCTCTGCGGAGAGTTTTTTTCTTTCTTGCCGGCAATATGTTTTGAGAAACATCTCCTAAGCCAGATGCCAGAAGCTACCTGCCAGCTAGAAGGAAGGAAGGACATCTGAGAGGAGAAACAAAGAGAACAGCTACATAACAAACAGCACGGTGTGCTGTATGAAGCAAGTGTAAACAGGTTTTTTTTTTTTATATCCCACTCATGCTTTCTGTACACTGTGTCTGTGCGTGCATGTGCGCAAACGTTAAATAAATCCTATTTCTGCATCTAAGATTGGTTTTGCAGCAAGTGTTGCTTTGCAAACAAACACTTTTGTGCACGCGAGTGTGTGACTCACGGGAATCTTTAGCACACAATCAACCAGACTGTATACACACAGAGCATTTTGCTTACCACCATCTTGTTGAGGGAGACCCAGCAGTCCGATGGAAAGTCCTGCAGCATGGGAACAAGGAACTGGAGACAGCCGTCCCAGTGGCACAGCAGCAGCATCATACCAATCAGGTTGAATATTCGCATCACAGCACTGGCCAGGTCATAGGTCATGTGGAAGATCTGTCAGGAGGAGAAAAAGCCGAGACAGATGTGTGAGGAGGATGTTAAATCAGCGTAGATAGTCAGAATCTAATAAATGGTAAACACAAACAGCACATCCAGAATATTGTTACACTATACTGAAGTGAGCAGTGGTCTTTCTGTGTAAACTATGTCAAGGATATGTCCACCAGCTTTTAGCTCACTGACAGCATGTCATTCGTGATTCACTCCGTAGACTGGATTTGAATTAATAAACAGAAAACCAAAACAGAGCTGGGGAGGAGCAAGGGGTTGATCTCACTGAGAACGCGAGGGCACTATGCCTGTCCACCTATACCACAAACCTGACTGAACGCCCCCAAACATACCTCTCTGTGAGGCCATATATTTGATTAATGATGGAAATATTTTCAGAAGGACGACCGGAACACTGATAAGAAAGAGTTGATTTTGCGAATTACACCATGATAACGTGTGGTAAAAATTAATTGATTTTGTGTTTCATGAGAGTGTATTGGAGCCAGAGATTTTTTTTTGGGACCCAGCCCCAAGTTTCCCTCAGAGGTATTGCACTTTAAGGCACATCTGCATTGGCTTTAATTGTCAGACCTGGAGACTACGTCCATTTTAATATATATACTCTACGGTTTGAAACTAAGAGTGGCCCCTCTCATATTAGAGGCAGGGATTTGACCCTTTGTTCATGTAAAAATATTGATGAGTGACGCTTTACGTAAAACGACAACCTTGAAGGAAAAACTGCAGGGATGTACTGTATATCTTTAAAGACTGTGTTTATTCATTGTTGTGAAAAACGACATTCCAATAGATGTGCACGTTTCATGATACAGTATCATGAAACACACTCCAATGATGTCACCAATCAGTAACAAAAGTAGGGATGTGGGGTACTGCATGTTGTTCCTTCTCAGTCAAAGCAGAATAATGTGTCAGGCTGAGGTTCTAAAATTATAACCAGGTGGGGATAAAAAAACAACCAAAGGATACGCAGTCTGCACTCAACCTCATCAGACACGGCTGAGGCTTTGATCAGCAGCCCAGGCCGGCCTCTCGCTACTGTTTCTCAGTACTACTTGCCCCAGGTAAGAGGGCTCATTTGTGTGGAGCTGGTGATGTGGTCACAGCCTTGTAAACACCATTCACTGGGGTTTGGCTGGCTATCTGCCAAGCCTTGTTACCACTGTGTGTGTGTGTGTGTGTGTGTGTGTGTGTGTGTGTGTGTGTGTGTGTGTGTGTGTGTGTGTGTGTGTGTGTGTGTGCGCGTGCGTGCATGCGTGCGTGCGTGTGTGCGTGGGTTACAAGCATGTGTGTGCACTGGTTTGAAATCCTTGCTTAACTGGGCCAACTTGAAGCTTCTCTAAATCATATGTAAATGCATACTTCCCCACCTTGGACAAAGGAATTGTCCAACAGGGGAGGGAAGTAGGCCAGACGCTGTATGTCTATGTACAGCATATATATATTTATACATATTGGAAAGCCCTGTTTTATTGGGTCAATTTGATGGTTTCTTATATCAAAAACAACGACTCATTTCCCACTTGAGACAAGCGCATGTGAAATAGGCCGTCCTGTGTGTGTGTGTGTGTGTGTGTGTGTGTGTGTGTGTGTGTGTGTGTTTTGTGTGTGTATGTGTCTGGAGACATAAACGAGCAGCCTCTGTTTTTGAATTTACAGTTTGGGAGCAGCCAGGTCAGGACGTTCAGTGACTCATCCCGTCACCTCAGAGGCCTCACTGCCCTCAACTTGCAGCCTCACTTGAATATCAAAACCTCCCATATATTATACTTCACATGCTCAAGTGCATGATTCAAACTCAAATAGCTCTGGGACTTTTCTTACAGTCTGGGATTTTTCTTAATAATGATGACAAGTCTAAGAAATCCAATGATATTTTTTAAAAATGTCTCCGTTGTGTAAATTACACATTATAACTTCTTATTTAAGGGCTCAAGGGGGGCTTTCAAAAATGTAGTGTCTTAGCTGTGTACTGCTCAAAACATCTCACCTTCCTCAACATCCAAAATATCTACATGTTTGTGGATGCATTTTTTTTTTTTTTTTTTTTAAATATATGCAGATAATTCCTTCGTCTTTATTCTTCACTCTCCTCTAATTTTCATTGTTCTCCTTCCCCTCGTCCACATTGGGTAAAAAATGTTTTGCCCCAAACCAAAGACTCCACTTTCTTTACTTGTTTTGAGCATCTCCTCTAATGGCTGATGGCCGTAGGTCATTTTGGAGAAGCAGAAAGGGAAACACGCTGAGAGGCCCTGCCCTGTGATTAGGAAGCATTCCCATCATGATTAATGAGGCTCCAGGACTAATGTTCCCCCCGACACCAGAACAGCACCTGGCCATGTGTCACTGTCAGACCACAATCTGGGTCAAGGCATATTACTGTGAGCACAAGTCACGGCCTGAAAAACACAGATGAAGTATTTTCTACTCCTTACTGTTGCGCATGGCACAATGTATTAAGAGAAAACTGGCGAACATGATGAATATCGGTCCTAATACGAATTCTTACTCTAATGCATTCACAATCGTTGTCTAGCTCATAAAAAAAAAAAAGCCATCCATACGAGATTTCTGGATCAGGAAATTTCTCTGGGTACTCCCAACAATTCTTGTCTTTGCTTCTGTGTCGGTCACACTGCAACCGCGTAGGTATATCGTTTTATTCTAAGATCACGTTCAAAGTGTTAACCCGGTCGTTATTTGTTCATTTTGAGCCCGGCTGTGGCAGCGCTCGCCCTCCGTGCTGGACTACGGCTGAGCTACATGGTGAAATCATCACAACACTAAGATGTTTGAGGAAACCCTGCTGCAGCGAGCGGACTTGAGCCGAGCCGAGCCGAGCCGAGCTGAGCTGAGCTGAGAGGGGAAACACGGCCAACCGCGTTTGGATCGAGCTGAGCAGAGCAGAGCTCAGCTGAGATAAGAGGATGAGGGCAGGGCTGAGTCGAAGCAAAGTAGCACTCGGCTGTGTGTGTGTGTTTGAATCACTAATTAGGGTTCTCGTCCAGCTAAAAAAAAAATTACACCTTCGTAATCAGAAGAGCAAGCGGCTATTTGCAGAGTGGTAGATGATTTTGTTAGTCCGAATAAGGATCCTCAGGTAATACGCAGAGACGCGCACAGAGCAGACCTCGGGTTGTTTTTTTTTTGTGTGTGTGTGTTTACTGTAGGCAGTACGGAGGCATGTGACGTTAACGATAATGCATCTATGTATAGATGGACGTTATCTCCTGACGCGTAATGTAATAAGAGAAGCATGAGTGTTTGCATTAGCCAGTCTGTCCAGCTGCTCGTTTGATGCCTTCATTGGTTAAAACGCCACCTTAAAACAGGTGCGGGAAAAAAATGGGGGAAAAGTTCCTGTCATGGGAATAAAAACACAATTAGTGTCCCCGGTGTTTGTGTTCATTCCTCTGAAAAACCCCCCTCTCGCTGTCCCACCGATAAGCACGAATCATTTTTGTTGTTGTTGTTGTTGTTGTTGTTAATGAATTCCTAACTACATCACTAAACTGGGTTACGATGAGCTATTACTATCGAGCTTATTGCAATACAACATTGTGAAACCTCATTTTCATGTGTGACAGGAAGTTATTAAAATCGAGGAGGATTGTTTCGATAGAAAAACAGAATTAGTTGTATATTGACATAAACCCCTGGCAGCGCGATCCAATATTGTGTTCTTAGTTAGAGCTCAGTCAGACTGCTTTCTCTTTCCCTTTTGAGCGCACAATTCAAAGCGTCGGGGGCGATATTCAACTCATCATTCGGCCGTAATATCCAACTGCACCGTACTTCTTCTACACTACACCGTCAGTGATCATCAGCGAGCTCTGACAGCATTCCTTTGTGGCAGATGTGATGCTAATGAGTCCTTTTGTTCGACGTTAAAACTCATCAGCGGGACTCACAAAAAAAAACACACACACACACACACACACACACACACACACACACTATTGTGTGAAGGCTTTGATAAAATGTACACACTCCAAACCTGAAAATTAAACATGCCTTCTTGTAACCAAAAAAGAATTGAAAGATGGAAAAAAAAAAAAAAAAAAAGGGTTTCCTTCTTCAACTCTCACTATTTCATTGATGGTTTCTCTACAAAAAAAAAAAAAAAAAAAGTAGTTATTTATGAAGGTTTCAGTAAGTGAAGAGGCAAAATAGTTTACAATGATGCCGTTGGGGACAAAAATCATCCAAAATAAGAGAAATATACATGAGCAAAGTGATATTGCTAGTCAATTCTGGCTTTACACACATGCCTGTATCATATATAACATGCACAAATTAAATGCAAATTTAAACTGCAGTATATAAGAGTGCATTTCCTTTTAATTGTCCAAAATTAGAATCATTTTCTGTTTTTGTTTTTATTGAAGGTTTTTATATCTAAAAATTATATTTGCAGAGTTTTGTTTTTTTTAACTTAGAAATTTGCTTTTATCTTTTATTGGCTGCATACATAATTAGAGAGTTTATTTTGACATCTGTTGTTCAGCTGTAAAATCTATTTTCAACAAGTACAAGCATTCTTGAATAATCAAATTTAACCCATCGTTGCCAAAACTATCTGTCTATTATCAGTGCACAAAGTTTTACTGGCTGATCAACCAACAAATATGATCACCTGTAAAAACTACCTCTGCCAAAATATAGCACAGTACACAACCTAAAACAGGGGTGTCCCATGAATATGCCATGTGTTTTCCTCAAGTATTCTGTTTCCCCATGAGTCACACGGTTTGCTCATATGCATTGGTAAGTGCTCTGGCCCCATATGCTCACTTCCTTTAGATTTATTCATCAGTAATTATGCAACCTATCCTTTAATGGTCAAAGTAACACCCGAACCCTCCTTTCTTCTTTGCTGCTATAAATAATGGTGAAACTCAGCGTACCTCCTCCCACTGGTGGATGTAACGGATGAGCCTGGACAGCCTCAGCAGGCGCAGCAGACTGAGGATCTTAGTGAAGCGGACGATTCGGAGCGCCCGGGCCGTCTTGTACATCTCCGAGTCGATGCCCTTCTCCACGATGAGGAAGAAATAATCCACGGGTATGGAGGAGACAAAGTCCACCACGAACCAGCTCTTCAGGTACGTCTTCTTGATCTTCTTGGGGTCCAGGATGATCTCGGTGTTGTCCTCGAACACGATGCCCGTCCTGAAGTTGAGCACCAGGTCCATGAGGAAGAAGGTGTCAGAGATCACGTTGAAGATAATCCAGGGCGTGGTGGTCTCGTCCTTAAAGAAGGTGATGCCCACGGGGATGATGATCAGGTTGCCGACCATGAACATGAGCATGGTGAAGTCCCAGTAGAACCTGTCACGGGCGAAAGAGTGGAAGATGATGAGCGATGAAGTGGGTGGTCGTTAAATCCCTCATTCCCACAAAATGCACAAGCACACAAACAAGCGACGATAGAGAGTTACATGTACCCAGTCCACCTCTGAAATCTGAGGAAAAATGTAACATAATTATAACACTAGAGGGCAAAATTTGAGCTTTTGTGTATGGGCCAAATAACCATGTCTAAAAACTATAATACTGATGTCTAGACACTTATAGTGGTACTATTTGCTATGGATATCACACACCAGCAGAGATGCTGATTCTGCTCGATTTATGACAAGTGGTACTTCTAGCTTTCTCTGTATTGTGAGGCGATGCAGTCTCATGGGCCACACACACACACACACACACACACACACACACACCCCGAGAAAACGCCGCCACCCCTAACAACGGTGACAAACAGTTGACATTTTCTTAAATGTTCTCCATCACACCATATCCAGTTATTACTCCAAAACAAACTCCACACACTGGCCAGTCATGCAACATAGATGGTAGTTTGGTTGCTGAATTATGATACAGAATTAATTATTGTGACACTTGTGTTTCTAAAGCTGAAACAAATTTATCAGACAATCTAGATGCTACGAGTTTTTTTCAATTGCAGTCTTTTTGACAGTGAAATACTCCAGTGTACTCTGACTGTAGCCTTTCCAATGTCAGAATCTACGGTTGTTCTTGATGTAATGTGGTGGTGAAATGAATATCTGAGGGTTTTAGACCCCCCCTCCCCCCCAAAAAAAAAGGCATCTGGAAAGGTCAGAGCTAGTCTTTGGAAAGGTCGAAATTGTACCTGTGAAAACCAAAAAGTGTTTTATCATATTTTGCATATGGATCAAACCGTTAATAATTGGCAGATTAATCGACACTAAAAACTAATGAGCCATTTGTTGTTCAATAAGGCTAATGTACACTTCTGTCTGATCAGCTGGAAGAAACAGAGACTAACTCTAGTTGCTGAGTCATGACCTGAATCCTCCGTTTCAGAAAACGTTCCACAAAGCTCCGTCTGTCACTGAACAAAATAAAACCACTAATCAACATTAGACAGAAGAATATATATATATTTTTTTTTTAATGGCACGATCCTAATGGGAGAAATCGATCGTTAGATAATTAAAAGGAGCTGTCCTCGGTGCTGAAACTGATTTCCAAGACGCATTCAAACTTTTTCAACTTGAAAACAGCTTGCGTTGAGACTGAAGGAGTTTATATTGTAGCAAACGCAACATTTTGACAACGTAAGGGAGACTTCCGAAAACTCGGATGCGCTGGTTTAACCAGGCGGTCTCCGTCTGTCCCGTGAAATGGGGAATATTACATTTGATCTCTATCCTTTTGACATAATCTATGTGAAATGAAAAAAAATAAACCCATCTTCACTAAATTTAAGTTGAAACTCTTCCCGAGAGAACCTTCTAAATGGTCGTGAATTTCTATTATTAGGGCCCGAGCACTGAATGGTGCGAAAGCCCTATCGTTGTTGTTATTATTATTATTATTATTATTATTTATGTATGCTTCTATTCTTTACGTTGTGGCTACGGCGGACGTGCTCATATTTGTAGTAGCCAATTCCCTGGATAAAGTTGTCTGATATAGTGAAGGAGCCCATGACATGTTATAACATACATTCAATTCCATGCAGACCGACTCGGTCTTAACAGCACGCACTGTTCATGAACCTAACTCGGTTTGACCCGTACCTGAAGTCGCTGTATGGGTGGATAATCCAATTACCCGCTGACTTTACGCGCTCTTGTTCTTTCTCCACTGCCTTCTGGCTGCCAAACATGCGCAGGGAGAATTTGTTAACGCCAGGCTGCAGCATGGAACTAAACTGCCGCTGCATGTATGTCTGATTCCCCCCGGAGTCTCCATCATCCGGCACTATCTGAGAGCCGTCTTCTGCTTTGGAGAACGTGACAGAATTTCTCGACTGCTGACTCGGAGTGTGTCCTTTACTAGTTGGGGCGTTGGAGAAGGAAACTCTGGAGTCCTTTTTCTCCATCGCTGCCACGGTCTTGACCTCGGCCCCGGGCCCCTGTGTCAGGGACCCCGCTGAAGTGACTGAGCCATCCATGCCTGCAGCTTGCCCCTTGCCGTCTTCAGCTGCCGCCGCCGCTGCCACTACTCCTCCATCTGCCTGTTTCTCCTGCCTTGAGATGAGAGAAGAGAGGCTCCCTGAACTGGCCGGGTCCCTTCTACAATCTCCGTTTTTGTTGCATATCATACCGACGGCCCCCTCTCCTATCACGCCCGTCTCTGAGACCGTGTCCCCTCTCCTCCCGCGGTCTGACTCTGAGCCGCCTCGGCCGCCAGCAGCATCCCTCTGGCACAACGGAGCTGAGGCGGTGTTGCCATTGGCACGGAAAGGTGCGGAGTCCTCGTCTCGCATGAGCCACAGCTCATTGTTGTTGGAATTTTTGCGCGCAATTGACGCGGCTCCGCCTCCTGGCGTAAATTTCTTCATCTTGGTTGTTCCGCTGCTCCCATGACCGTCGGTCAAGCTGGCTACTTGAGGTGGTCGAGGCTGCTGCAATTTGGGCTCCTCCTCGCCGTCCTCCGCCTCGTCCATGACAGGCAGACAAAGACAGACGGACACACCCGTACCTTGAACCTGGCAGCGAGACTGGGCGGCGGCGGAGGAAGAGGAGGAGGAGGAAGAAGAAGCGTGGAGTTCAAAGCATCCACAACCCTCTGCTTTCCATTCACATCACTTTAGGATAACAGCGCACCGGTGGCGTTGCTATGGCTACAACCTGGCTACTGTTGTTTGTGTGTGTGTGTGTGTGTGTGTGTGTGTGTGTGTGTGTGTGTGTGTCCGTAGGAAAGAGAGACGGCAGCATTACCCCTGGTCTGTGATCACCTACACCTGAATATTGGGACAAAATGTGAGCACAAAAGACTGATTTTTTTTTTTTTTTTTTTGTCAACCCTGGACACATTCAACCTGTAAAGTGTGATTTAAAAGAAAAGTTTAAACAGATAATAAATAAACACGCAAATATATGACTGGAGTCATAAACGCACCTGATTTGAGCAAGGAACAACAAAAGTAAAAACAAATGAAGGTCACAAGAAACCACAAAGTTCTGCTTCTTTTGCCTTCCACTGTAGATCGAAATGGCAAAGGAACTCATTAATCAATAACCCGTGCTGATGTGATCAGCTGACCAGTGACAATTATGTTATACAGGCTCTCAAGCCTGTTGCTTTAGGTTGCCTTCCAGTGTAGTCAAGAGCTCTTCTGGTCAAATGGCTCCACCTCGTGGAGGAATATACGCATTGCACCATCTCGAGCCTGGGCAACCACCTAACCCTGCTAATCAGGGTTTAAGGAGGCAAACCGTGCTGCTTTTGTGTCACCACCGATTCTGGGGCCAACTGCATGTCAGGAATCGGTCAGGCCTTCAAAACCCAATAGATAGATACGATTCATTCATATCTATGAAAATATTAAGTCTTTTTCTAGTGGGGTAAAAAAAAATATATATATTTGAATCTGACAAATCCAGACTTCAGCTGATAAATTAGGTAACAGGAAGTCCTAAAAGGTAGGCGGTAAAATCTGATGGACGGCATGGCTTCAGCAAATAAAGACTTTTTACATAACTGAAATTTCAATTCTCTAAAAGTCAAATGAGACCTACACCTGCCGCCTTATTCGATTGTTTAGATGACCCATTGAGAAGTTGCCGTGATATTCTCAAAACTAAAGCTCTCAATGAGATTTGCATGCTCACAATTCCATTTCATAAAAAGGTAATGTTTAAAGACTTTTTTGACCCCGTGAACCACCACAAGAGTTAACATTGTAAATAAAGGTTTCTTTTGTATCGTGACCTACTTCTACCCTGCATAGAAAAAGGGCCCTGATATTCTAAGCAATCTTTCCATCTGGAGTAAAAGTTTGGAGTACACAGGCGTTCATTTGAATACCTTTATTCAGTTTGTGCAAGTTGTACAAGAGGTGGTGTTCCATGTACTCGGAAGGTACAACAATGTACACAACTCTGGCCAGGTCTTTTTTTTTTTTTAATTTGTGGAACTCTGAAATGGGAACATCCAATCACAACACTACTAGGGCGAACACAATTTCCGATTAATCGTTAAGAATATAAACAACATAACGAGAAAAGGAACCCATTGCTACCAGACTCTGGAGCCTGACGGGTAAAACTGTGCGGCGGTGTGCGAGCTTAGCTACGGCAGTGTGAACAGCAGAAACGCGCAAAGACGACTCACGGCCGTCCGGAGGTTATTTTCCATCCACTAATCCAGTGTGTTTGATGTTGGACGCGACCGACGGCCCTCACCTCGAAGATGAAACTCAAGACGAGCTAAATCGGCTCCGTCCGAGGCGGCG
The DNA here is from genome assembly GCF_022577435.1 of Embiotoca jacksoni. Classification (NCBI taxonomy): domain Eukaryota; kingdom Metazoa; phylum Chordata; class Actinopteri; family Embiotocidae; genus Embiotoca; species Embiotoca jacksoni. Next base: position 2,043,228 of record NW_027185296.1, on the reverse strand, counting down.
AGTTTTTACAAGTTGGACGGCATTTGTTGAGCCCGAGTTCACAGCGCAAGCGAGTCTCTCCTCCTCTTTATGCGCGTGTTCAATTATTGAAACGCCCATCCTTAAACACTACTCGGGTTAAAGGGAACGTATGGCTTTTGAAACGAGAGACAACAGTCCAACAATCAGACACAAATGTTTCAGATCACAGTGAAAAAAAAAAAAAAAAAAAAATACCCACACATTACTGTTTATCTGCAGTTTTTAAACATTAGTATCAAAGTTGCATTTAACAACAGGCAACAGTTACATCTCTTGCACTTGGTCCTTAAATAGATTGTTATCGTGGATGTGAAATCAGTGACGAAGACATATTTGGCAACTAAAACTTCGATTTTAAATATGTAAATAGGAGAAGGACGTGAAATCATTGTTTAAAAGCTTCAACTGAAAACGTGTTATTAGGAAAAAAAAAAAAAAAAAGGAAATGAAAGCAAAGTTCAGAGGACAAACGTCACTACTCAAAACCAATTTCTTACGGCAAGAAAACCTAGCAGACATTGAATCTTTTTCATTTCTGCATTTAATCTTAAGTGTTACATTGAAATCGTGTAACAGGTAATATAATGCAAAAAGACAAAAGAGAAATGGTGCTCGTTAAGGCAAAGTATAAACACTCTGCTCGGGGGAGGTTTGTGGTGGCGTAGGAACAGATCAAACGTGAATTCAAACGCACCCCAGTCTTTGCTGTAAGAATGGCAGCGATGGATCGGGATCAAAAAAATGTTTCAGATCCCCTTTAAAAAGTAACCGTTCCAGATCAGAAAATACAAACGCAAAGACTGAGAGCAGTGGAGTCGGTGTAGGAAGCGTACGCATCAACAGAAGGTAAATCACAAACTAAGCATTCCTCGTGTGAACGTTCTAATGATTTTACAACAAAACACACACTTGGCTAAAACGGCATTTAAACTCATGCAATATTTGCCCCAATTTTTTTTTTTTTTTTTCTTTTCTTTTTTTTTCACACTAATGTTCTCTGGCTGCACAATGTGGAGAAGAATATAGAAGAAAACGAGAGGAACTTATCTTCTTAAAACATTTACACCCAAGCACAAAAAGGTACTTAAAATTGCAGGGTGCACAGTATAATGTGCCTCACAACAGCGGAATCCTGGTCCGAAATCTAGGAAAGAAAAAGAGGGATACGAGTGGTGAACAATACTTCATCAAAACCTTCGATATCCTATGTCATGTTTGTATTATTCAAAGACGGAAATAAACTTGAAGACGGACGAGAAAAGTAGGCCACAGTGGGCAGTTCGACGCACCTCTTTCAGCTTCTAGTTAGAATTCCTTTGCCTCACGTTCTTGTCTTTGTGGTTCGTGGAGTTGCTCTTCCTGAAACACATTGTACAACATGAGCTCTGGGACAAAAGGCAAACTCCAAAGTGACAATAAAAAGTAGTTCGCCGATGGCTGTACTTACAGAGGAGCAGATCCTGAGTCGTCATCTGGACAGCAAGAAGTGATCGATGAAGAAAAGCACAAAAAAAAAAAAAAAAAAAAAAAAATCAAAGCCAGTTTATAGCAGATTTTACATCTTTGATTGGTGTGAGTAATACATGCCAACCCCTCCCCTGCAGATGATGGTAGCAAATGTTATAACATACATCCTCTGCAACAGGACTGCAATGAGGTTATGATCAAATCTAGCTCAACGTGAATGAAAGCATGCCCGCCTCTTGATTTTTCTGACAGTGATACCACAAAGTCAGAAGAAAAATCATTCGTCAAGAGATTCCACACGTAAATCATTTGTGTTCTAGAAAAGACACGTGACTAAAGGAGGTCACTTTGACTATTGTATGTTGCTTTAGTAAATCTGTAATAACGGGTCTCTACCCAACTAAGAAATGTGTCAGTCAGGTCTGTGATGAGTCCGCCACCGGCCAGTAGTCGCCACTGCAAGACGGGCATCGTAATCAGACCAAAAAAAAATAAATAAATAAATAAAAGACCCTAGTCAGGTACTTGCTGCCAACAGGACGACTCCATGTCCCCAACCACCTCATGAATAAATAATAACGCAACGTTATTAAAGCTGCGCACTCTTGGCGGTCTGATCCGAGGGCCGAATGACAAAGTTTTAGTGCGCGGGGAGGCGGGAGTGAGGACCCCGTCTGCTGATATCTGGTCCTCGTCCGACACTCGCCCGAGTGACCCCCTGTTGCGCAACTTCCCTCCCTTATCTGGAGAGAGGCAGGGCATCAATGTCTGTTTAAAATAACCCAAACCCTAAAAAAAAAAATTTTTTTAAATGAAACAACAAAAATAAAAACGACTGCTTTGCCTTAAAGGATCTCGGTCGACTGGACTCATCAACTTCGACATGGCGGCCCACGTAACAATGTTTGAAAGCTGTGATTCATGAACATTTCTATGCGCTGCCCTGAGTCACCCCGCAGCATCACGGAGGTTCGTACAATGCAAGCAAAGGACACCAAAGGGACACTGCATGGGCTATATTCAAACAAACAAAAACAAAAACCAAAAAACAGGAAACCTCTTCAAACTGGCGAAGAAAGAGCGCGTATTCACAGGATGAGGCAGGAAATAGACCGCCTCAGTGGCCAAAAGATGAACAACACAAATGGTATATTGGTCTTGAGAAGAGGATTGCCTATCATTTATCATGCGTAAAAGTACAAGATGCAGAAGGCATGCAGACAGTTTGTGTCAGCTCTCCTTAACCTACCCAATTCCACATCAAACCACTGCACTAGTGCAAGGGTTTCGTTTGACTCTTTCATTGGCTCAACGCACAGTTTTAAAGGAACAAAGAAATGAAGTGCAGAGGAGAACAATTGAAGGCTCGGCCTGTATTTGAGATTCAGGGCCAGTGAAAGAGTGACCAAATCTTTGAGTGTATTCCTCGTAGAAGTGGTTACTAAGAAAGCAGCTCATTCAGACTCGCATAGCTTCTACCACACGGGTCATCTCAGCTCAACCACTTCAGTCTGACATGCAGTTTTGTTCACTTACCAAAATGCAAAATCAGCAGCGAACAGAGAAGTAAAAATGTAAATAATAATAATAATAAAAAAAAAAAAAGGGTTTCTATCACAGATTGTTTACACAAGCCAATTCCTGATCTTTATCTCAAAAATGTAAATAACGACAGAAACCAAAAGACAGTACGGCTTCACGTTGAATGCATGCAGCTACAGTCTATACGTCGCCCTGTAAAGAAAAGTGGAGCACTCAATGTCCTGAACTCGATAAACGAGGTCCACAGTTTAATGTGTTTTGTTTCATGAGGTGAAATGACTTTTTGGATTCTCTCCACATTATGACAGAGGACAAAGCTTCACCCACAAAAAGGTAAGTGGCACAGTTTAGTTGCAGGTAGAGAAATAACTAAAAATGTGTATATATATATATATTCGATTCCTTGTGGATATTTTCACAGCCACTTTTACAGCAAACTAATAATAATAATAATATGAAGATTTTTGTTTTTAAAATCACAAGGTTTGGAATTTGCCAACCGTTGTGGCCAGCCGATATACAACAGTGGCTGTTTACACACAAAAGTGGGACTGTCAAAAAAAAAAAACCAAAAAGGGACAGCGTGGTGGTGTGCTGCGCCGGGCGTCCTCAAAAGAGATTAAATACAATCTAGAAGACCAAATAATGGCATCAGAATCACTTTATAGCACTAAGAGATGATGGTCAGTGGCTGGTTATCGCCGCTCTTCATACGTTGTGCTATTTCCGTGTGATATTCGGCGCGAGCGTGGCCCAGCGGTCGACATAACATGTGGTGCTGGAGGCGACGTGGCGTACGTACCGTCGCTGATATCGTCGGGCTTTCTCCTCTTCTCGTAGATGAAGATGATGGTCACAAGGATGATGACCTCAGCCACGATGCCGAGGAAGGGCCAGAGGGCAGCCAAGCGACTGCGGACGCGCAGGTGGATCTTGTCGCTACTCGTGCCGAGGTCGTTGGTTCCGGAGCAGATGTAGTAGCCGATGTCGTTCTGGATGCTCAGGTCATTAATGGTCAGCGTGGTCTTGTTGGGGGTGCTCTTGATCTCGTATTTGTCGCCAGTGCCGTTGATGATCGACTGGGGGGGGGGGGTTGCGTTTTAACAATTTAGTAACACGCAGACCGACAAGCAGTTCTTCCATCATTTGATTTGAGGATTCCAAATGAGGGACGATCACGTCGGTAACTGAAATGCTGAGTTCAGAACAACAATTCTGAGCCCGGTGGACGGACACGTACCTTCTGGGTGCCATCTTCCTCTTTGAACCAGAACCAGGCGGTGGGCGGCGGATAGCCGTGACTCGCGCACACCATCACACCGTTGTCCTTCTCGTTGCCATGCTCAGAGTGCTTATAGGCAGAAACATGGGGAAGAGCTGCAGAGAGAAGAGAAACGCGTTCTGATTACGATACGAGAGTCTGTGATTTAAATAACAAACTGCCCCCCCCCCGACAGTTTAACCTGTGGGGGGGGGGAGGCAACTTCACACAACTATTGAAAGACACCGAATAAAACTAAATTACAACGATCCATTTTGTTTAATCGAGTCCCGTGCGGGGCGGAGCGATGCGGATGAATTATCTCGATATTTTTGACAAACGCTGCAAAAACATCGTAGGACTGACTGTTGTTGTTGTTTTGACGACACATTTAAAACACAACACTTTTCATAAATAATCATTAAGTGTGTTTTAGTCATTAAAAACATGAATCTTCCTATTTATTGTGTAACTATTTCACATGCCGTGGCTGTAGAGTGAGGACAATGCATTTCTTGTCCAAATTTTGACTGCGGGCGTAGACGGTGATGTAACGTTGTTGTTTTTTTTACGACCGGGAGTTTTCACATGGGTATTTTATTTTGAAAACCCCCACCACCGCCCCAATAACCATTATGTCAATAATGCATTTTTTTCACATCACCTAAGCCTCTGGCGCTTCACGATAAGCTTCATGATCCAATGTTTTGTGATTGGTATTCTCTAAGCCACACAGTGAATTTTAAAATAGATATCGTGACGATAATAGTACAAAATTACGTGAAAATGCACGGTAAATATCAGCCTGCTCCCAGCAGAAACGGAGGGAAACCCCTTATTGTTCCTTTTATAATCACAGCTCCAAGCATTCAGCAGGATATTCATTCAGGACACGTAATCCTTGGTGTTGTGAAGGAAAGGCCACACCCGGACCCGTACTAGACCACCGAGGTAGCCGCAGCGTCGGCGTATATATATATATAATCAGGACAGAACGTCGTCTGATGCTTCGTGAGACGAGGCCGTCCGAACCGCCACTTCTAACAGGGAAATGTAATTTAAATTATGCACTTTAGTCTAAAGGCTACATCATCAATACTATAAAAAGATAACATTTGAATAACTGCAAGTTAAAGCGCCAACATAAACATGGACAAGAACTTTAAAATGAGCAGCGAAATCAACTTGAAATGTGCAATCTTTTTAACTTACTTTTGACTTCAATTGTCTGCTTCACCTGTGGTTCAGTAAGAAATACACATTCATACTTTCCACTGGAGCTGTAGGTGATCTTGTCCAAACTATTGGGGAAAAAAAAACAAAAAACAACAACAATTAAGGATTTAAGAACTCTACGCGACACTCCCTGTCAACAGAAAACAAGTGGTTTTTTTGTTTCCCCCAGAACGATGCATCTAGCACAAAGAAGTTGACTTGTGACTAACGGCTGAAGCCACTTTAATGATGGTGATTAGTTTTCCCACTTAGTTCAGTGGAAAATCCACAACAGAACCTTGTTTATTCTCAAGATCTGGGGTAAAACTAAATCTGCTTGTCCACCCAACAAATATTTCAAATTTCCCCTCTTAAATCACAATCCCACTTTTGTTTGGTGGTACCGTCTTGCACGGTCCAGCTTTCTCCCTCTAATGGGGAATTAAGGTCAGCCCAAGTGAGCGCGCTGCTGAGGGCGCTTATCCCCGCTGCCAAGACTACCGGCAAAGCTGCACGTCTGCACGGCACATCTCTCCACTAATCAAGAGCAGTGAATGCCTGAATGGCGCCCCTAGCCCTGCTGCTAATGGAGGCAGCCAGGGGGGGGGGAGGGGGGGAGGGGAGTGGGTGTTTGGGGGGGGGGGGGGGGCACGCATGCAAAAGGCAAAGTGCGAGGGCGAGGACGTTTGAAGATAAAGACGGCAATATACTGTGGTAACAAAGACAGAAATGGACTGCATATACGCGAGACTAAAAAGGAGCAAGGAAAGGAGACTAAAGGCGAGCACAAGAAGTGCAACGCAAACCCAGCTCGATTACAGAGAGAATAACAATTTGACGCCTTCTACGCCAATTGTGTCTTTCAGCCTCCTAAAAGTATTCAAGTCAATTTACTTGTATAGTTCAATCGTTCATTGCTGCCTTATCAGTGGACTGCACCATTGTCCACAACAGGTCTTTGGCTTGATAGCTTCTGGTACGGCATATACTGGAATGTGCCACAGTAACCGCAGGACAGATTTGCCCGTATGGCACATGGATGAATGTAATGACTTACTGAAGGCGTGTGTAAGAGTCGTCTTTTTGGGATCTGGACGTTTCAATGACTTTGCCGTTGTGGCTCCAGTAGGAGCCAGTGATGGGGAGGGTGGACGTCAAGTTGCAGCTGAGCACAGCAGAGGTTTGGTTGGTGACCTCAGACGGTTCAGTGACAATGTTTGGAGCTGAACATAAAAGAGAGTGGGGGGGAATTAAATTAGCCGTCATCCTTATAAAATTTGAAAATATTGCACACAATTTGTAAAAGTTTGGAAGTCAATGGCTCTGAAGAAGTATTGCCTTGAAATGCATCAGCCGATGAATGCATCTTTTTTTTTTGGTAGGCGATAGTTTAATTTACATTTTGTCTTGACACTCAACAGCTGTCTTAAGTGAAATGAAAGATTTAAGAGAATGACATGTCATGTGGCACATCATGTACACAACAACCCTATTGTCACACTGATGAGCAAAAACCTTTTTCATGTATGCAGAGGTCAAGTATGCACGACACTGATATCCTTGTTTTCCAGTTAGTTATAGTTTTCTTACCGTTGCCAGGTGGGAATATGGATTGGGAAAACAATGTGTCATTTTTTTTTTGTTAAGACAATTGTTGAGTGTTGACTGGTCAGACCGAAATCTTAGAATGGCCAACTAAGTCCTTAACGTGTTCCAACCACTTACCAAGTTGAGAAAGAAAACAAATTCACTCACAAATCAAGCCAACAAAACGGTGTGACACATGCACAAGTTCTGTACAAAACACACAGAACTTTCCAAGAAAGGTGGAAAGAGCTCCCCAAAACAGGGAGATCTGCTCCACCAACCGTAGAATGGGAGGAAGAAGGAGTTGTACTGGAAAGGTAATAGATAAAGTAAACTACAAAGGGATCAAAGGGAAAAGATCTTTTAATAAACACGTGCAGAAGAAGCAACAAGAGGGAGATAAAAAAAAAAATTATTGGCAGTTTCACTGCCAATCCCATGATTTATAGGTAATATTGAAATAGAGCTTTTACAATAAAGTTGTTTTGCTTCAAAGTGAAGAAACTGACCAATTCTTCTTAAATGACAAAGATAATACCGGGCCACAAGGCAGGAAGATGCCCCATGGCTTGATCGATCTTTACAAATGAGTTGCATTCTTCTGTGCCGACAGTTCATAAGACGATAAGCCACTGGAATGGTCTACAAGCACTAACAAAAGGGGCATTGCCAATGTTAGTATTAATCAAGGAAAATGCAAGCGAAATAAATATCTACCAAAAGGCAACACTAGCAAAGTAGTCTGACACCCCTTTTTGTTTTCAGTCAAAATGATTAAATATCACATTTTGCTCATTCAAAATTATGGTTTTGCAGTAGCCCTTTGCAAATGCCCAACCTTATGACCCGTATTATATGAAAGAAAACCATCGTGGTAACTAAGGCTTAAAACAAGGGGGGAAAAAAAAGGCATCAGATTGAAGAGATATTCTGTGTCAGGTGATACAGGATTAGGGAGGAGGGCGGCCATGCTTTATGACCAGGTTCAAATTCTACTACAGGACAACCTTGGAGCTTTCGAAGGGAGGAGGGGGAGACTGTGTACTGGGTGGGTGGGTGGGTGGGGGGGGGGGGGGGGAAGCAGGATGGAGAGGCTACTGGACCAGGAAACATGGCAGATGAGTAGAACGGGAGCTGGATGTCCGGGACTTTACTAATGAGGAGATAACAGTCAGCTACTTCGACCGGAGTCTCCTCACGCTTCCTCTGCCACTCACTTTCGATCACAATAATGTTTGCCTGCGAGCGGATCCACTTGATTTTTGGCGTCTTCTTCAGTTCATTGCGGTCAGGGTCGTTGGAAGCGCGACACTCGTACGTGCCCGAGTCGTCGAGGGAGAGGCTATTGAGGTGAATGGTGCTGGTGGCATGTGCTACATACGTGGCATTTATTTGCACGCGGTTATTCCGTGCCCCGTCAAACAGCTGGGTGAAGGTCTCGTTGGGCTCCTCACCTTCTACGAACCACCACTGCACCTCGGGGATGGGGTTCCCTACCACCTCGCAATGCAGCTCTGCACCGTCACTGATCAGCTTCATCTGAGACAGTGGTGACTTGGTAAAACCCGCTGAGCGCCATTTACAGTCAGCCCAGCATGTTCAGACATTGTGAATGTGGTGGGTTTAAAGCAAACCAGGCGATTGCATGGATTGATGATCAAATGCAATGATGGGGGGGGGGGGGGAAATAAATAAAAGACAAGCATATAGAAAAGAGAAAGAAAAGAGACAGTTAATAAAACACAAATGAAATGAAAATATGTAGGTAAGCACATAGAAAAGGCAGACACAGATCAGAGCAACATTTTCACCCGAGTATTTCTGGGGATATGTTTTGATAATTCCTGGTACTCTGACCCATTAAAGTGAATATACAAATTGCAACATAAAAGGCAATTAGGGATGACCCGGGCTAATCGGAGTCACTCATTTTCCAATATACCATGTACATCCTAACTAAACCAGTTTATCTCTAATACAGCAACCTGCTGGAGGCTTTGTTGCAATTGAATTGTATTGAATCACACTTCGGTATGGAATTAAGCGTTTCTAAAATTTTGTCCAACCCATTTATATTAGTTAGAGCAGAGTGCCATTAGGTTTGGCTGATCCTGTCTGTTATAGGCTGAATCTGTATATTAATCAACTTAATTTACCAGATTAGGTCCATAATATGTTTTTTTGTGCCATGTAAAAGCTTTAAATTTAGTGTTATACTGGATTAAAAAGACTAACTGCCTGCCATACTTTGTATTAGTAATGACACAAATATACATGTTGGAACTGCTGGCAAAAAAGCATGATCGAGACCTCCCTAAAGGCAGCAATAACCAAACATATGGGAGACAACGACAGTAAAACACTGAAAGCAAATAATAGCATTCCCATTAAATGTATGAAACATGCAAAGAATGAAACGGAACGTGAGAAAAAAAAGGCAGATGAGGTTGAGATGAAAAACGTTACACGATATAAAATACAAAAAATAAAAATGCATGAAAAATGCACCAAGCATTTTGGGCTGGGAGCCTTTTGTCTGTGGGTCCAGGTTAAACAGTGGTCACCGTGTTCACCTAGGCCAAGACGGGTTATTACTTAGGAAATTCAGCCATTTATTAATGGGACATTATGCACATGGCATAGCTGTACAAGGAAGTTACAGCAAACACAGAAACGTTCAGTATCGGCTGTCAATGCATTTGCATGGGAATAACAATCAAAACGTTTATTTTTTTTAATTGTCACATAAATGACTGCATTAAATATTTAGAAAGAAATCTGAATATTCACTGAAGTGCTGGTCATTTTGATTACGTTGTCAAATCATGCTTCTGTCTGTATGGATGGTTGTGTCAGGACATTTTCTGGCTATGTCTTAGGGTGTAAATAAATTCTGAACACACGGATTGGATCAGCCAGACCACATTCGAAGGGGGTCAGATGCCTTTGATCACGGTCAGATGTAAATACTATCCGCACGGCACGACCGCATTCTTGAGGAAAAAAAAACCAAACAAATACAAATCCACCCAGCAAGTTGAAAGGTCACTTATCTCCACCTCATAATGCAAAGTGAAGAAAATATGAGGAAAAACTACAGGCAGTAGCAGTTATGTTAGCTCGGCAATAGAAAAAAAAGAAAAAAAGAAAATAGAGGCCCGTTCAGCAGTAATGCTTCAGGTGACGCATCGTATTTGTGTCGGCCAGACTAACGGAGGTGCACATTGAGATCACATCAAACTGTGGATATAATCAACATGACGAGAACTCATTTTAACACCAGGAGTAAAAGCAAAGACCGATTAATTAGCCGTTATGTTTTGGGCTACTGACCAGATGTGAATACCGAGTGTATAAACGGGGTATATGATCACAAAACGCTGAATTTCTGTTGTACGAAGACATCCTGAAATGTTTTGGTTTTTTTTCTCTTCGGAGTACCGCAGCTTTGCGCAAGGATGCATAAAGCCTGCAGAATGCAACTGTCTGGTCGATCGACTCAAAACGCAAGTTTCTCTCCTCTCAGGGAAAAAAAAAATCGGACCAAAGTTGACCAAAACCTGTGCGCACACCGATTTTTAACCTACAGAGCAAATCTTCCATTTTTTGACAATACCATAAAGAAGAAGACTGACCTCATTTTGTGATGGTCATGCTCAATTTTCAAAATACTTCACATCAAAAATGTTGCCGATCCAGATAGCAATTTAAGCCAAACAAGAGGCATACTTGTGAACTTGACGACGAGTGCCTCAATCTCTACACGTACGTCATGTTAATATTCCCAGTTTAGAATGGCTTCTTCAACATTACCAAGGGTCACCTTCAAAGCACGTTATATGAAAGTTCAAAATTAAGTATAGTCTTTGGCCCCAGTCCCAACTGTGATAAGAAATGAAGCACATGCATGATGACAGTGTAACCTGCCACCTATAACCTTCTGCTCTGTAACATGAGAATCAGCTCTCTGTGTTGAGGACTTTCAAAGATCAAATTTCCCATTCAGTATTTGACATTTAAGAGTGAGCATCAGCAACAATGCACTTGGAGAGGCCTGAAAACTAAAGAGGTTAACTTAGAGAAAAGAAAATATTATATATTTTATGTGATAAAGACATGGCATGAGATTAGTTCACAAAAAAAAAACCTATGGGAATTCTTGCTTTATCTTATTCATAGAATGTTTGTTTTTACTTTTTATTCAACCAGTTAGTTAAAAATTAACAACTCAAGAAGGAATTCACTGAATCTTTTGAAAAGATAAAAAAAATAGTTCCAAAGACAAAAGACTAAAATGTATAATCTTTAGGCTACTTTCAGTGCTCTCATAAGAAAGGATACTGACATTTTCACATTGAACAGGAAAAGCCAGTACAACGTCCTTGCACTGTTCCAGCATGATAAAATGACACATGGGGAAACATTTTAGAGAAGCCATTTAAAGCTTTCCTCACAGCCAAATATCAGGTCACTGTTTGGAAAATGACTTCGGATTTGATTTTGTCTATATAATCAAGTAGCCTACTTTGTCAACTGTAATCATACGCATGTGGTAGACTGACACAGACGGATGTCAACTCTCAGACCAAATAAAAATAGAAAAAGAAGCCAGTGAATGTTACTGCTTAGGCGACAGGTTTTTTTTTTTTATTTATTTATCATAAACGGGTCATTTAAGTGAGAGCAGGTTAAGCAGCAGCTGGCTCAAAATAGTCTCAAAATGGTGGTCAATAACAAAATGAGTCTGTATTGAACACCATTTACCAAATTACTTGAACTGAACATCAGGTATATAATAGGTGTGGGGAGCCTTATCCGCCCGTCTGCCTCATAACCTACTTTTCAAGGCAAAGATAAGCAAGAGTAGAAGCTGAAACTCAAGGGAAATCTAATTTTACTCCTGATCTCCTCCAAAGCTGACAAGAGACCAGGTGAGGAACGAGTGACTACTTGTATGCGTTTAACTAACATGGGCATAACAATCATAAAACAGTCCGACTGTTTGCACCAACACTCTTCAAAATTAAGAGTCACATCGGTTATATCTGCCAGTGGGGAACCAATCAAAAATAAAGTGTGCCTATGACTTAAAACACATTACATGACAATACATTACGTCGGTACATGTACTTCCCCATCTTTCTCAACTGTTTCGGGGTGACACAACATTTAAAAGGGAAATTACTCAGCTTGGGTTTGATAAAAAAAAAAAAATATGATGATTCAAGAAATGAGACTCCTTTTTTTTTTTTTCTTTTGTTCACCTAAGTGTGACAGCTGTTATTGGTGCTCAGCCAGAAATGGGCACAAAAGGTGAAAACACACAAATACACGTGGGGGGAAAAAAAACCCATCAGAGACAACCGATGACGGAACAAGCGACCGAGTATCTCTGAACGTTATGGACGTTATGAAGCCCAGGAAGAGGCTGCTGCTGCTGCTGGAAAGAATCACCGAAAAGAACCGAGCTTATTTCTAAGAGTGGTTAATTTAAAAAAAAAAAAGAAGGACAGACGACCTAAAGTTAAATACGAGCTGGTCAGCAACCGCGAAGTTTCCTTTTGACAGCAGCCGGAGCAGCAAACGTCTGCTGGACCGACCACACGCTGGAAGTTAACACCGGAGCGCACGTGAATGCGGTTAATATTTACTAACGTTTGGCAAATATCAAAAATACCTTTTTTTTTTTTTTTTTTTTTTTGTAAAACGGCGACAGGCGAAATGGGTTCAAAAAGGACAAATCGTAGCCGGATAAACACGGTGACGAAGCGGCCCCCGAGGGTTTACGAGAGCGCAAATAAGCTAAATGTTTCGCTAGCATTAATGCTAACGCCAAAAAAAAATACAGCTAACGGCCACATACGTGTTTCTTCCTAACGGCGGGAGAAGGATTTACTTTTTTTTTTTTATATCTCGGTAGCAGCTCGAAGACGATATTCACTGGTCGGAAACCGTAACTCTCGTAACACGGCGGGGCACCGAACAAACATTTGTAATGCTCGTAATTCAGGGTAAAGTCTACCATCTTCACCCAACATGGCTGACTTTTAAAAAAAAAAAAAAAAATCTTTTACCTGTGGATGCATTGGCTCTCCAACAGCTCAGCAGAAGGGCGCCGACAGCCCATAATAACTTCATGGTTTGGAAAATGTACTAAATATTTTACGAACTCGTCGAATTGACGCAACGTTATCTACGTCCGTCTGAACAGCCTCGGTCCTTTTCTCGTGAGCTCCCGGCTGAATGTTGGACACCGAACAGTTTGTCGTCCTCTAGTTGCACCTCACGCACAACACGCCCTGATCGTCACGTACACGTGACGTATCGTTTAGAGGCGTGGTCACGTCACGTGCGTTGCGTTGTTTTTAAACGCGTGTCGCCTCTTAAAGCCATTTAACCTTAATTATAGTCATATAATTTGGCAAATTGTCGGCCCAATTTAATATATATTAATGATGTGGTAATTTTAGCCAACCCCAACTAAAGTATTACTTTTTTTTTTTTTAAGATAGAAGTGTCTTAAGAAATTAGAATTAACAACATAATGGAGTTAAAAAAAAATATTCATATCAACATTCGGTAGCACGTTTCAGATTAATCTAAAAAAACAGAAATATTGCAGATTATTAACAACTTCATCAGCTGTCTGAAGGCTCATGTGCATGTTTAGGGCTGTTTCGTGAAGGAAAATGTTTGCACTATTAAGACACAAATGTTAAGATTTCTCCCCTTTGATTAAAATAAATAACTTAGTTGTGAAATGGTGAGTGCATAAAATGCTCAAGGCTCAATCTTTAGCAACCTGGCATAAAAACAGGAAACAGACATTTTCTTGAAGAAATTCATTCAACAGGAATGAGACACAACATTTCACGCACATCTAAGCTGTTGTTCAGAGCAACCCACCATATGACCTTATGATCACAGCGAGAGTTAGAACAATGGCATAAAATGACAGAACAACTGAAATACTAAAGCGAAACATGGTGATCCCAGAGGTCTTGATGTTGGGTGGTTGTCACTAAAACAGACTTTTAGAAGAAACAACGAAAACACGCATACACATCAGACATATTCCTTTCAAAATGTTTCAGAGTGAAACCACATTGTGGAATTGTTGGGTGACCAGACTTCAATCTTATTAAAATTCTATTGAGCTTATTAAAAACTAATTCGTAGATATTCCCAATATGCTATGGTGTTAGACGTTTTTGAAGCAAGTGCTGTCAACCTGTTACCTTTTGTTTTTTTCAATGTTTTCAGTCTTTCATAAGACGTCTGATACAGCTTTACAAAAACTAAATCTGATATAAATCCAAGCTGAAACACTGAAAAAAAAGATACCCATCTACTTACTCATAATCTTAAAGCCTTAAAATGATAGCTCTAGACATTGAACCTATATTTACTAAATACTAAATGAGCTTGCCATACTCCAAGGTACGTGGTTAAAGGCGCACATATTTGTAAGGTCCACCACATTGCTGCATGCGAAACAACAATTTCATATTGTAAAATCAAATCCATAAAGTCAAATGTGTCCATTCGTCTTTCAGCTAGACCAAAGTTCTGTCCAAAACAATCCCCTCAGATGAAAGGCCTTTGAACATAAACCCCAGAAGAGAAGAGAGGCACAATGTGGAGGAAATACACCCATGTAGCTAAACAATAAAAGGAAGCAGGATTTATTAGGTCATTGATAACACTTAGCAGGGAAGTACACCAGTGAAGGATTTAATATATGGTTAACTGGTGCATGCCTTTGGACCGGGCCTCACTTTGAAAGATCAAAATGATCTGAAAACCTTATTATGCATTGAAAACACCTCCAACAGTGTTTGCTGATGGTGTTATTGTTCCTTGGTTGCTGCTTGGTTGTTCTAAGAATCTGCAAGACGTCGATAAAGGAAAATAATTAAATAATTTAGACTGTGAAACACAGACCAGAACAGCTGAATTGCCTGTGAAAAATTTCACGATACTGATTTCTTTCTTTATTTAGCACTAGGAAAAACATATTCATTTCATTTAATGACAGTTTATTTGTCGTGACTTGAACGTCTAACCACAGCACCACAGGCTAAGGGCATCAAATAAAAACAGACTTTTCCTCAGTCGTTTACGTACAATTGAAAGACATTTGTTTGTATTAGGTCTCGCCATGGATAGTCTTTCAATTCCATTTCTGTGACTGCTGTTGCTCATGCTTTTTAGGCATATTATAAACACAAAGAGAATGACTAACATGAAATGAGTGGTAGCACCCAAACATCTTTATTTTCATATCAGTTCATTTTTTTTTTTTTTTACACATGACCATACTGCAAATCAATAGGTTTTCAACTGGCAACTTTAGAAAATATTTATCTTTAAGTTAAAATGCCCAAATGCGCAGAAATGTTTCCAAGTGTATTATGTGAAAAGTGGATCCACATTTTAGGGCTTGCAGATATAATAATAAATCCTTATGTATGGAATTTAGTAATAATAATCAACATTATTATCCAAACACAGACATTACTGCAATTTGAGCATCATTTCAAGTGCTAACAATGGTTCTTGTATGATGTCAGGCAATCTTAAAATGGAGAGTGGAGCTTGACAATAAAATAATTATATAAACTATTTTCAGTTGATCTTATTTCTTTATCTATGCAGTGCACTAAAGTGCACTTTGGGTCATTTTATGTGAGATATGAATACTACTTATGAAAAAAGGAATAACTATACATTTCTTTTTGCATCACTGGCAAAAGTGGGTCATCTTAAATCATACAAGTCTAGAGATTTTTTAAAAAGAACAGCAACTGTCTTGTTGTTCCTGATCTTTTACCTTTGGATTCCTTTGTTTTCTCTTCTTGTCTGAGGTGATTCAAGCAGGTCGAGCCTCTTGAAGTTCCCATACTTCTCCACATCCTCCTGATAGAAGCTGCACTCCAGGCCTCCGCCCTTCCTTTGTTCAGATTCCTGATGAAGGTGGGAGCAACAGAACGGGCAGAAATACATGGACCTCACTTACCCCTGAATCAGGAGTGAGCGATCCTTGCGAGATGCACTCAGGTCTCTGCCCTCTGCGGCAGGGAAAGAATGGAGGTCACTGCTCTGAAGTACAGCAGCCTAGGAGCTATGAACAGCTCATAGGGACACAAATGTCTGTCTAAGAGTTATCAGCAGAGTTCTCGTTGCTGGTCGAACTCGAGGATTGGGGGGTTGAGGATGAAGATGAGGAGGAGGAAGAGGAGGTAAAGTTCATCCCTGATAGTTCTGGTGGGTTTGTTGCCGTGTTCTGTCCACTCAAGCTTTTCCTGCACACCGGACAAGTGTCATGCTGTAGAAAAACATGCAGCTGTTAAGAGTGGCATTACCCCACTGTTTCAGAGAGCAGCTGGTGAATATTTACTGTATGTGGAAAGACCAATAAGAGGGGATAAGTCATACCTGTTCCAGCCACGGGACTATGCAATCGTTGTGGAACATGTGATTGCATGGGAGCTGCCTCACATTTTCTCCAACACTGTAATCTTCTTTACACACTGGACATTCCAGTCCTGAAGCTGAATGACAGAAACAGTTTTTAAAAAGGTGGCTTTGTTAAATATGATCTCTAAAAGATATGTCAGGTGGTTCTGGCTGAATCTGTAACCAATAGTGACACTGCATAATGAACTACTAATGTAATCAGAAAAGACTCTATATTCTTTAATTGCCAACAGCCACAGTAAATCCCTGCCAGGTCTGATATATTAAAAATAAGATGGGAACCCAAAAGCTCAGTTTTCAGAGAGAGGATTTGCGACTCGTTTGAGTTGCCATTAGCTATGAAAAAGTGGCAGTTGCACAAACATCTCCCAAAAACCTGATCTGATATGGTAAGAGTTAAGTAATCAGGATAATTATAAAACCAGAAGATACGGATAAGGCATTTATGATGTAAAAGATGTCTGATTTCTGTGTTAGATTATTAATTCACAAATAAATAAAATCCAGAACATTTCTGGAATCTGTTGCCAGCAATTTTCCAGAAGGATCATCATCCATGCCTTCAAACCCACTGCAGTCATTAGCTTAAGTCCAAGAGGCTTCAAATTAAATGTGATATTCAAAACTGATAAAAGCATTCAGCTGAAGCCTGATGACGCGAGCCTGTCAGGCAAATGGTACTTGGATTAAATTAGACAATGATGTAACAAGAGCATATGAACAATAATTTTAAAGAAAATTATACTGCTGCCCAAATTAGATAAGTCAATCTTAGCGAGACACCATCTGTGACACCAGTGTTGATCAGTATCTTTGAACTTACCAACATGCTCCTCTGTAATTTGTACTGTAGGAAGACTTTTGATTTTATCCCTATCAGCAGGCGGTGGCCCCGTGTTCTCAAACTGGTTTAATAACTAAAGATGTGAGGAAGAAAACATTGTAAAAGAAATTAAATGAAGCACGTATATTGTATGTGCTACGGAAATTCTTACACATCTACGATCTTGAATCCAGAAATTAATTTGCAATATCGGGAAGTTTCTTAAAGAATACCTGTGTTATAATAGCATCTAGTCCATTAGCACCCCAGGCATAGTCCATTGGATTTGAGTGAAGAACACCCCTTCAAAAAAAAAAAAAAAAACCTGAGATATTAGAAGACATTAAGGACATTTTGTTGTGAATTTGCTTTGTGGTTTATTATAGCTTTGTTCTGCGGACTCACCAGGGTCCAACACCGATATTTGGCATTGCAGTAGGTGCAATTATTCCATTCACTAGCTGCTGAATGATTCTGCAAAAAAATAGCATACAAAAGTATGAGATAGCTGTAGGAGAGTGTCACGATGCTACTAAGTTACCATTAGAGGCTCAGAGAAAGCGTCACCAATGGCAAAACAAGCATTAGACTCACAAACTGTCCTCCTTACCCTTCTAAAGTAGGAACTCCCTCATGCCGCCCTGCTTGTCGCCTTGAACCATGACGACTTCTCGGTTGCCTGGCACCGTATCGTTGCCGTGATGCCGTTTCCCTTTCCCGACGGTTTTCTGCATCCCGGTTGTCCTCTGTTCCCAGTCCAGCCCCGAAGTCAAAGCTGTCATCGAAGACACCCAGTGCAAACTGACCATAGCCCGAAGGGAATGTGAACAAGTGCTGGTCCGCATTCTGGGAGACACATTAATGAAAGCAAACAGACACATGTAGATAGACACCAGTGAAGCTTTGTGATTTCTCCACATATCCCAAACTATTTATGGTCAATACAACCCTCCTGGAACGTTGATGAGTCTTGTTGACATTCAGCTCAAATTTCAACCCAATGGAAATGTCACTGCTGACATACATTTCCCTATTTACTGAGGTACAAGTCTGAGTACTGCTTGAAAAGATTTTCAGTCAAAGATCTCCCCACAGAAGTCCCATACACTGAATGTATAGCTAATAATGGCACTCATCTTTGACTGAGCAAACCAAAAGAGACCAACCATTCAATATAAAAATCACTGTAAAGATTGAAACATTAGCTGCAAAAGCAGAAGTGCAAACCCTATGATAACTTCCACAATGTCTAGTACCAGATCAGCACAAATGTCAGTAGAGGGAATTTTAAGAAATGCTGACTATTGTGCAGCAGTGGACAAAGACAGACTCGGTGATAGAGACAGAGTCTGAATAAGGAATGGCATAGAAACCTCAAATGGTTGTTGGTTCTGGGGTCCGCTGGAGATGGTGGACATGGACCCATTGTCAGCACTAAAAAGGGGACAAATAGTTGATAAACTTATGTGTATACTTAGTATTGCTGACAGAAAATTCTTTTTTTCCCAGCGCGCGCCATAGTTTCATCATTTTGTGCATATATTATAGCACGGTTTGCTGCGATTTCTTCTCACTGTCCTTCCCCCAACACCTTCTGATTTATTATATCAAGACTATTGGACACATTTCGTCACCCACAATGATTAGCGGGTGTATACAATAATAAAGTATAATAGGCACAAATTGGAAAGAAAATTATTACCTTTAATGTGGTTAATTATATTCCGTAAACACTTTATACACACCTTCTCTCTTCCAGCAGCTCCTCGATAAACCCAGATTCACATCTTGGACATGTATACTCCTGCAGAGAAACAAAGAGAAAAAGACATCAACACACAAGATTCAACCTTAACTGGGAGTGAAATAAAAACCCACTGCTAATTCTATATTTTTTTGCAAAGTGGGGAGACTGTTGTCATTAATATAATTACCGTTTTCATTCAAATTAGCACCACCATCCTCACACAGTTTACCAAGAGTTAACGGGACGTAACAGATTTTTAGCTACGTTCTACTAGTGTGCCAGTTAGTGGCAAAAGTAAAGTCAAATTTTGATAATTAAAGCCGTAGCCAACATGAATACAAATGATTTTCAGTTCAGACACAAGACTGCTGAACTCAACGGGCATAGACAACTTTGTAGGGATATTTCACAGCAACAAAACATAATTTAGTCACCTGAAAAAAGGCTCTGCTAAAATAAACTAAATCTTCATCAGTTTAAGTGTATAAAATATTTAGAATAGTTTTACTCAAGACAGTCCTTTCTGACAGGGAACTGAAGCCGTCCCATCGCTCTACTCAAAGCCAAACTGCCCTGACCAAAATTATAATTTTACCTCAGAGAACTAGCCGTTGCAGGTCTTCCACTGCCTTGAGCGGTTGTGTTGTGTTATTGTGTGACTTTAGAGGTGTTTCAACTCATCCGTTAGGATCTGAACTAACACCAAAGTCAGACAATACCACAAACAAACTAACCAATCAGGGCAGCAGTAGACATGTAACTCCTGGTTCTGTAAGGTAAAAGAAAATAACTGTTTTCGTTGAGGGAGTCTGGCTTTGAAGAGAGCTGTAAACCAGTATCGCTTCCCGGTCGGGAAGGACGGACTGACAGCAAGGTTTAGTGGAGAATATACTGTAAATATAGTGTACATTTAAAAGGATATTGACTTTTTTAAGTGGGTCAGTTATCATTTGATGACCCCTCAGGTTCATGTGGGCTCCCTCTATATTAAATTGTAAAAAGGCTGTTCAAACTAACTCCACCTGCAGCAGCTACAACAGTAACATCCTGCTTACACATTGATGCTTCAGTAATAATGACGTAATGATGTCATATATAATGATAATGATGAGTCACAAGGACTAAACTAGTACTTCTTCTTCAACTACAACGAACCACAATTTGCTGCTAATACTTAAGTACCTTAACTTCATTAGAATTTGTCATGCAAGACTTTTATTTATAATGGAGTATGTTCACATCGCTGTACTGGTACTTTAGGTCAAGTAAATATCTGAATACTTCTTCCAGTACTGCCAGATACTCTCAGTACCGACTGAGAGTAAATGGGAGTTTCGGGGGTCCTCTCTTCCCACCTCTTAAGACATCTAGTGACAGAGAGATGTCAGCAAAAAACGCCCCCAGCATCCTAAAGGACACGTCCTATAACTCTTTAGAAACTCGCTGAAAACCTGCTTCACACCTCACACTATAAAATACAAACACAGTACACACAAACACACATCATTTGAACACCTTCTACGTGTGTATACAGTTATATCACGCTTTGTGTGTGTGATGTGTGTGTGTGATGTGTGGGTGTGATGTGTGACGTGTGTGTGTGAGTTTGGCGTTTCCCTATTTCCGTTTTTCATTCCCTGATCCTGATTAAAATACAACTCGTATCTATTCTGACATAATACAGTTGTTTTTTCAGCAAAAGTTGTTGTCACCGAGTTGTATGAGGCGTCAATGTGACAACAGGGCACATTACCAGCAGCCTACAGACTGATCTTTGACATTGTTAAGAGCACATTTCACCGCTGTGTGACGGATCTTTCTGGACCGCCATGAAACATGTGTGACTTACTGAATGGCAAAACAAGAAAAAAAAAGGGTCGAAGCGGCATTGTTGTCGCTTCGACCCCTTTTTTTTTATTTTTTTTTACACAAGTGATTAACAATCCGGCATACCCAGGTCTTCGGGGAGACTGGCGTACGTCGCGCTTCGTTACTAAAATAAATCCCGAGTCGACAATTACACGCGATCAACGTGTTGACGTGACGGAGAACTGACGGTTACCGTTATTGCTAGCTAACAGGCTAGCGTGCCTCTGACGCCCACAAAAAAATAAAAAAAATTAAAAAAAAACGTGAGCCCAAATATTTCGCCGGAGATGTTGCAAATCATGTCAGAAATGCAGCATCGTGACTTCGCTGTTCGCGTCTGTGTGCTGACAGATCCTCCCCCCCCCTCTCTCTCTCATCCCGTTTAGATAACAAGCCAACTTTGGGGCAGCGAGACAAACGAGACCTCGTAAGGAGTCAGCTAATACCGTTAGCATGCTAACTGTTGTAGCGCTGCTTCAACCATATCTTACGGAGGTAACAACAACGTTATCGCGTTTTTCAATTCTCAAACAGTTGTTGTTGTGGGTTTTTTTTTTGTATGCCCTCTGTCTGCGGTAACTTACGGGAAGCCGGGGACTAATCTCTGCTGAGCATCTGTGACAGAAGAACCGGCTGGGCCATGGAGGTGCTTCCGCCATCTTTAGCCACTAAAAAGGTAAAGAGGAGGAAGGACTACGGAGCACCGAAAGGGACAATGTTCACCCTCTGGAACATACGACGACCACGTGATGACTGAAATGACTGTATTAGCCTGCTTCATAAACACTTCATATTCATGTTTTGTTAATAATAATATCTACCTCGACTGTAAGAAAGAATAATGAATTGGAAGATCACTATATGGTTGATGCATATAACAGAATTACAATGAATAAGATTTTTTTTTTATTTTATTTTATTTTTATTGAATTAATAAATAATTATCCAGTAGGATTAAACATTATAAGGCAAACGGCAGCAAAACAAATTCCTTGTAAAGGGCCGAATAAATCATTTTATTTAGTTTTGCAGCTACTAATTTGTATTATAAAACATTGCCACACGGTGGTGCCTTTGTGGCTACAGTAGTTCACGTTGGAGCCAGTGGCTGAAGATACAGCACACCCTTGGTAAGTTTTCTCTTTTTCTTTTTTCTCCCATGTATGAGATCTTCAGTCAGGTTACCATATGCTGGGAAAACTGTTAATGTGTTGGTAATTCATACTCACATGCCAATGCAAAAGTTAAACTCGAGACTAGTCAATACTCAACAAATCTATATCATGAATCACCACACTGTGTCTCCACTGAGCTCATGTCTTATCTCGGCAGGTTCACTGCATTCCTGCCCTCCCTCCTCACATTAAAACAAGAAATGTGTTTTTGCAATCTAGCATCACACTAGATTTATTTTGACACACGCATGCTACTTTTCCATTGGATTCCTGTCAACCATCTTATGAGCCCAACGGGCTTACTTCAAACGATCAAAAGTTGTGTAGCATCTGTTTTTAAACCAGACATCTCCTCAAAGGTGGATTTTGTATTTTGACCTTGATTATTTGACATTAGTAACTGGAATAATTTTATTAAGTGTCAAACCTGAGACACAGAACAGTAAATAAGTAGCCTCTTGTGGGAACAAAAATATAGGAATGCCTTGTTTTACACGGACACAACCACATTCTCGTTGGCGTCAGTCTGGTGGCCATGAGATACCAGTGAGGACCTCAGAGAGCACTTAGTTACATAAAATGCCAAAGGAGAAATGATTGATTCTATTCTGCTTTTATTTTTAAAGTTCTCAAGTAAAATATCAGCAATATTTATTTATTATTTTCACAGGTATCCTCCACGTGACTATCCAAACTGCAGACTGGCAGCCATAAACATGTCACACAAGTCTGGAGTGTATGGTGTGCCTGGCAGCACATGTGGAGAGCAAGTAGGAGTTCCCATCCGACCACCTATCAGCCAATCACGTCTCTCATGCCTCCTGGCCTGATTTTTATGTGAAACCTTAGGTTCCATGCTCTTGAGGACAGTAGCCCTAGATGCAACAGCTCCTATGTTTTATGGGTTTACTGTTTTGCATGATTAATAATGAATGGATTTAGCCATGCACTGTATATGTATGAGATGCAGAAAAATATTTTCTGTTACACAAAACTGCAACATATACTATAGATATGATTCTTTATATATATATATATATATATATATATATATATATAATTATTTTTTATTTTTTATTTTTTATTTTTTATTTTTTTTTAAACGGACCTTTCCGGACAGAAAAGCTCACAATGTAACCTTGTTTGGTCCTAATGTGCTCTCTAGGTCGGTGTTGTGTCTGATCTGGCCATATGGGAGCAGGAAAGACAAGGCTGTCCCAAGAGCTGAGATTAGAGAGGGTCTGATAGCACTGAGGTTTGCTATGTCTGCCTGGCTGAAGTAAGCTATTGTCTCCCTGTACCCAGTGTGTCACAGCCATTGTAACTGAATGTTCATTGTAGCAAATGCAATCTGAGGAGTGATTGAGTGTGGGTCGAGACAGGCTATGTGAGCAGCAGAAAACAACTCCGCCAGACGGAGAGACCTTACACCTCGTGAAATTTTTAGGTTAGTCACAAATCTGGATTTGGGATATGTAGACCATAAAAAATATTATTCTGCAAGGGAACTGTAATGAGCAGACTGAAACACTGAACACATGCTCCAAAGTACTGCAAGGGGTAAAAGTAAATACATTTATTTCTTCCTGCCATTGTAATGGAGTGGCTATTACACTGCACGTGTGTATGTTCAAACGCACACATACACTTAAACAGTGTAACTTACAGAATACGCTATTTGTTGTTTTCTCTGCCTACTTTTTTATTGTACACTTTCTATTACATGCTAAAAGGCAGTAAAGTGTTGCAGCCAAGGCAGCAGACAGATATGCTGCAAGGGACACTGCTGCTTTTGTCACTCCATAGAGTTTTTCCAGACACTCCAGCCAGGATTGCCCAGCACTGTCCCTCTGGGCCCCCGAATCACACTCACATACACACATAAACACACGCAGACACGCACATCCACACACTCAGCAATAACAGCCGCCTGCTGGAACTTCCTGGGCCTCTTAGTCATGCGTCACTTGTTTTCAGTCCCACCCATCGAAGACTCTCTTTTCCTTCAGACACAGTCTGTCTGAGGCCATGTGTCACAAGACCTGTGCATCAGGCACACACACACACACACACACACACACACACACACACACACACACACACACACACACACACACACACACACACACACACACACACACACACACATACAAACACACACACACACTCTATGGGATCTCTGAACTAACAGCGAAGGTCAGGCGAAGAGCAACAGTAGTAATGGTCCAAATCTGTCTATAACAAAATAAACCCAACATAATCATGAACATGTACATTGTATATACTGATATCTGACTCACAGCAGGTATCCCCCCTGTACTGCACTATGTTTTTCTGCTCTACTTGTGTCCCAGAACAAAATCCCGTGATACAGCATTGGTACATACTGTAAATGTTTGGGATTACATCACTGAGCAGCTAACAAAATATAGTTGTTGCTAGAAGAACACATGTTTACAATTAGAAATGTAACATCAAGCGCCTTTGTTGTACTGGAGCGTCTGTGGATAGTCATCGCAGATGTTTCAACAGACTTCGACACTGTGCTTTTATTGACCCACCATTGTTTCATCAGATCGTGGTGATATGTCCTGATCATTTCTTTTTACTTTTTACAACATTAGTGTCTCTTTGTGTTTACTTCAGTGCTACAATGTCACTTTTTTGTGATAAAAGTGTTTTAGCAATGCTATTGGTGTGGAATAGGGAATTGCTAAATCCCCTACTTTGGTCTTGACTGAACTACCTTCACCTCTTTGAAATGAATTGGAAAAAAGTTTTCATGGTCCTACTGACTTTGGTGATTCCCCAATTTTTTCTCAAGCACCACTGTGAGGTTTATTATAAAATTCGGTGGGCTACACACTCATGTTCCCCCAGGAATAGTTGTATTGACTCTGGTGACCCCTCAACATATATCATGTTCTACTAGTAGTAAAAGTTCAGTTGTCGAGAGGAGCTATTTTGGACACTTAGCTTTGAAAATAAAGATCCCAATCATATTCCCCATTTTTTTCATGAATGTATAACAAGAGCTTCTCCTTAATATGACCACGTCTTTTTCGAACTAGAAATGAGAATGACTCACACTTGGGACATACAGAATTGGGACAAACACTTCCCGAACCAGCAGCCCCTTCCACTACCCTGGTCTTATGTGGGTTTCTAACCAAATACTAACTCTATTAACATTTATCTTGACATCTGTAGTTCTCAGTTTTGTATTTTGCAGCCAATATTAGCAAGTAGTGAACACTGTACATGACAAACTGAATCCTGTTAGCATTGCAGTTGTGAGCATGTTAGTATGTTAAAGTTAGCATTTAGTTCAAACCCATTTAGCTGCCCCACTCTAATCCTAACCTCACCCCCCACAACATGTCCAATCACAGGCAGAGTGTCCCTCTCACAGATCCAGTGTCGCACCAGTCCTTGTAGTCTTTGTTGAATGATTAATATCCACACCTTGTGTATAATATTCTACGTACAGCCTAACTAAACAGTTCTCACCAAAAAAAGATGCAATACAGCAAGGAGTCAAAGCAAATAGAAGTCAACAACCAACCAACACCCCCCCCCTCCACACGCACACACACACACACACGCACAGTTGAGGGTGTAAATTCCCCATACTTGTGTATATGTTAATGCATGTCTGTTTGTCTGTGTGACCGTGCTGATATATCAGTTCCAGAGTCCAGAGAATGTCATTAGAATATTTTGTATACACAATATCTACAGTATGTGAGTATCTGCATCTTTATGTTTGTTCCTTCAAAACTCTATATGGACACTATACATGGAATCAGTTCCTCTAAAACTGACCATCAGTCTGTTTTGCAAGACATGCAGCTTTTTAGTGTGGGAGAATAGATACCATGTGGTTGGACTAAGTTTATTTGAGGTTTGCTGTCCTACTTTGACAACCAGAAGATCTCCTAACAGATGATTTAATTAGATGTGTCCTGGTGGTTATTGTAGCTGTTTAACTAGAAGAAGCTGTTGATCACGGGCGGGCACATTTTAAAGAAATCTGAACTGAGGCAACTTTTCCACTCTCAACTTTGCTGAATTTGCATGGCATACCGTAACGCATGACAGCAAATGCTCAAGCAGTTTTCCATGATAACCAACCAACTTTCCATGATAAACAAGCAGGTATCTGGCCAAGACATATAAAAACAACATTTTTATCTGAGGGCAACCTGAAAAGCTGATGTGAAATTAAGTATCTGGCAAGTATCTGGCCAAGGCTTATAAAAACTGCATTTGATTTGATTGGAGTTTTTGTTGCCACCTGAAAAGTTGAAGTGAAATTATGGTCATGGTCGGGTAATTTTCCAAGTCTCAAATTGTACAATTGGACTCAATTTGAGTCAAGTTTGGGAGCCCAATGATTACATTTTACTGACTTTTTTCATTTATGCGGCTTGATATTTCAACATGAACTCAAACCAGAGTCAATTCCTTAGGTGCCAAGGCAGAGGTGGCAATCTCATATTGTCCTATAGGCAAACATGGCCGTAAACACTTTAAAACCCCAGAGGAGACATTCCCCGAAAATTTATTGAAGACTGATAATTAATCAGCATTCTAAAATACATATTTTACAAAACTTGGCTGTATATTTTATTGTGTTTTCTACATTTTTAAATTTTTCATCCCTTTTGATTTAGTACATAGTACATTTAGTACATAGCTTTATGGGCCAGACCACACGCAGTGCCCAAATTGAAAAGCCATCCCAGAGGTCATGAAGAGGAAGTGAAACAATTCACCACGAATAATTGGGACAATTAGCGTTTACACAACTTCCTAACTCTGCTGATTTGTTGATGATCTGATCCTGAAAAACACTGCTGATTTTCAGTAAACTTGCTTGGATTTTACATTGTTGCTCAAAGTGGTGATAAGGGAAGCTGAGTCTCACTGCAAAGTTTCTTTGATCACTTTCATAAATGATTTTGCTGCTATTGCTGTTGCTTTTTTCCTGTATAGGACATTTTCATCGGGTTTTAGACTGTTAAATGAGATTTAATCTGTGACTGACAGTATGCCTTCCTGGTATTATTATTCCCAAACAGAATATACAGTACCTCAGACGAAAAGTCATAAAAAGTAAAGAGCTTTTCCAAGAAATCTCTAAAACATCATACGTAACAGTATAAACTATATGACTGGAGTGTGGGCTGTTGTGTCAGTAAAATGATCAATTGTCAGTTGTAAAATATTGTGCACATGTGAAAAATTAAAAGACTTGGTGTGTAACAAAGCGACGCTGTAGAAATAATGTCTGAGGCAGATATATTCTGATGGAGTGATAGATTTGATATCTATTAGTTTCAGCTGTTGGACGGAGCTGTTTACAATCCAGTGGCACGATCCAGAGAGTGGGTGGTCTCCAAAACACTCCACAGAGCTTAGTTTCATCACAACATCATTTCACATCTCAATGTTAGCTGTTAACTTACTGGAAGTGACACGGCAAGTTGGAGGAAATGATACCATGTGGACGTCGTTGAGAAAGATGCTTGACATATTAGAGCACCATGATTACGCACCTCTAAAATGTCAGTGTGGGCGTCACATTAAAACCCTATGTGTTTGTAGGGATATAAACAACTCATCCAGAGGCTGTGATGTAACCTATGTGACTAATCCCGTGGTAACAACAGGTGAGCTCCTACAGGAAAGATGCATCCCCACACACTCAAACATACAGACAAACACAGACACAGAAAACCACGCGCACGCACGCACACACACACACACACACACACACACACACACACACACACACACACACACACACACACACACACACACACACACGCACACAAAGCCATGCCTCAGTGGAAGTGAGGCTGACACCTCTTTGGACACACCACAAACCATAACATGCAGAAAAAAAGGCTGAAATGTGGAACAAATTGGGCAGAGAATTCCTGAGGTCTCGTGTTGAGTGTAATTAGAATAGCTGTGAAATGGCTCATAGGTTTACTCTGTGGTTATGTCATGACCACCAGCAGTGTGACAGAGGCACATCATATCCGACATTAGTCAGAGGGCTGCGTGGTAATGATATACAGGCTGTTCCTGCTGAAGATATTAGACCGTCATAATGACAACAGCAAATGGGATTTTATTTGTTTTGAACAACATGCAGCTATCGGGATGGTTTGTCCAGATACATCTACGAAAACTGCTGTCTCAACTTATTTTTCACTTGTGTATTTCACTGGAAGACCACAGCCATTTCAGCATACAACTCAAAGTGTGGCAAATCATTCATTGCAAATTCTTGTGTGATTGCCATATTTTAAATATGACAAGAAACACAAGTTTATTGTGTGAGTTTATTGTATGGGTCAAACAAGATTTTATAGATGGTAAAAGCGTGGCAAGACTTGTTGCACATACATATGACATGTTGAGGTATAGTTTAGGTAAAGACATAATTGACATAATAAGTGGAATACATTGTCCATATATGTATTTTAATCATGAACAACTTGGGTGGTGCAACTGGCATGACTGCCACACAGGACAGAAGTCCTCCAGTGGGCCACACCGAGGTCATGTCTGAATGCTTGATGACAAAATCTGAACAGTGTGTTTGCGTGGCACTGCTGGCCTCAAACTTTCTCACCAGATTTCTTTGGATCAATCAGTAACATCTGATTTTATACACACCACATCAAAATCATTAAAAAACCATTCTTTCGCAGTGTGTGCGTGGGCACAGCAACAGCTCCTCAGTGGCATTGTTATTTGCCCTGTTCTAACTAACAAAACATCTAATTCCATTCCCAGTGTAATAAAAGGGTACTTGGACAGGAATATAAACATCTCCCTAAAGTTGAACCAGATGCTGCTGCATGGCGGAGCGCAGGATTCAGAGGAGGGAGCGTTAGAGACAGAAAAACAAGGGAGGTACTTTTCACAGGAAAGTGAGTCAGTACCCAGGCCTCAGCACTTCGAAACATTCATTCCTTAGCTCCTTCGCCCTCCATCCCCTTGACCCTTCCCACCTAATGCAGAGCAGGGGGATATCCCTGAGGAGACAGGGGAGGAAATCTGCCCGGCCTGGATTTGATTCTCTGCCGCCTCTTGCATCAGCCCATCAGAGGCCTGTCGGAGAGGCAACTCAGTCACTGCACGCACAGAAGAAGAAGGTCTTAGTTTGGCACACATAAACTGGCAGTGTCCGGTTGGCTGTTGGAGCCGGATCCACCACCTTAAACCCCAGTGTGAGAGGAAAGCTGTCCAGGTCCATTTAGGGTGCAGTATGACCTCATTTGGCTGGAACTGACTATGATTAAGACTGTGACACAGTTTAGAAAACTTTAAATATCATAAAATGCACGTCAGAGACTGTTTCACAGTTGTTCTGTGTATGCTGTTATTAAATTACAATGATGACACTGAGATGAATTGAGATATAATGGCAACAGCAGATTGCAAAGTGCATCTTGTGGCCACAAGAACAGATTATCTTCTTGTTTTAAAATTTCTCAAAGAAAGAAGACAGATGGTGACAAATATTAAACTTTATGTTGTTTTGAAATGGCAGTACAAAAATACAAAAATATGTTGATGCATTTATCATTCAAATTTCACAGTAGGTACACATAAGACTGTTATTTACAGAAGATTGCTAAATAATACACAACAAGGACTATATTATAGTATCCAGACATCTGCTTTGGGTTTCGAAGATTTAATTGGATTAACTGGATCGCTTGACCATTTGGAATTGGTCATTTGTGTGGATACGTGCTGGTTTCACCAGTGTCAACAGCAGATTGACTCAGTTCTGATGGCAGTATAACCAGGTATGTTCAATTGGCTCAAATTGCGGTTCATTCCCAGACAAATTTAATTTTCCTTTACGTCAGGTGGTGCTAATTACATTTGTCTGTCCAGTAAGTTCTTCAGAACAAAAACTCCAATCAAATCAAAGCAGCAAAACAGCATCAGAACAAACTAACATGACCTACAAAAATGCATTTACAAAACAAAGCCAAGCGTTCAACAGAGGAGGTATTGTAGAGGGCTTGGGGTTGTACCAATGGTTTTCTGAGACTGCTACAAACACAACCAAACTGTTAATTTTAGTCATCAGCGGGTGGCCAAGAGTTTGGATCACAATCCAGAGTAAACATGTGTGGAAGGGCAGACAGAGAGAGAGAGAGACTATACAGGTTTGTTTAGACTGAACCCCTTCCTCACCACCCTGACTAAAAGCTTGAGTACATACAGTACAACTGTAATGGTCCTGTTCTTGTTTGTGGTGAATTGAAACCACATTGGCAGACTATGAAGTGGTATCAACTCTCCAAACAAATTAGCATTGCTTTCCATCAGCTTGAGGGAAAACAGCTTACTTGTGGGGATGGAGACAGTAAAACTGTAAAAAGTTGCAAAATGCCAACGCCAGCGACCACCATTATACAATAAACAAAAACAATAAATACATTGTATTTTTCATCAGCTTTCCCAAGGATATATGAATTTGTTACTAGGATAAAAACATAAATACAGTTTGATACCTTCTCCAATAAATAGTACTGGTAATATATTTACAATATGCACACATCTCCCATATCTCTACCTCAAGACGAATGCATTCATCTGCCTCTACTTCCCAAACTAATGCACGGTCAACACAAATTTTGAGGCAGTTACACTTCCAAAAGAGGTGGTTCATATCAAATGGATCATCATTTTGTATACAAAGGGGGGATTGTAAAAAAAAAAAAAAAAAAAAAAAAAAAAAAAAAAAAAAAAGAGGTCATTGTGGGAGGATAGTGGTGTGAAATGTTTGTTGGTCAACTCATATCCTGCAAGAGGGCTGTGCCAGGAATCGTCCATCTAGACCGCGTTTTCCTCACTGCCTTCGAAACTGTGAGGTTTCCGAGGAGGAGCTGCACAGAAAGAGTCAAAGTGTCAAAATTGGCTTGATTGTAACTAACGTTATGAAAGAGAAGTAAAGAGAGGTGAGAAGAGATGCTGATAGGTTTTATGGGGTCTTACTGTTGCAGTGGCCATAGTGGCGGACTCCTATGGAGCGGCCGAGAAAGCAGGTGGCCCGGCGGAGGTGGCAGGCGCTCAGGTAAGTGATGTTGTCATTGCCACAGATTGGCTGCTCAGACAGCATGGGTATTGGGCAAGGCGTGGTGCGGCACATGACACAGTGAGCACTGTTGGTCTGGTCGGTCACGCAGGTGTGAGTTCCTGGACACACCACGTTGGAGCATGACTCTGTCAAAGGCATAAAGAAAGCATTAACACAGCAGAAGGTGATTCATTTTGCTTTTGTGGAGAACAGCTTAGCTTGCAGGAAGCATCTAAACTCCATAAATCTTGCTTACTTTTGCACTCTCCCTGGTACATGACCTCCAGGTCTGGGTGTCCCATACAGCGGGCCATCAGCAGAGCACACTCATCCTTGTATGACTTGCCATCGCTGCCGCACACAGCATGCTTCCGGGAAATGTGAGCGCAGTCTGGAGAGCACTCACACTGGGGCCTTCCTGTCTTCATCTTGCAAACCTTCCCGGCGCTGCATTTGACTCCCTCACATGTCTCTACAAAAGCACAGTGAGCGGCTTCAGTGTCAGTATAATGTTACTGTATTAACAAGTCTGCAGACATCAGGTGATTTCATACAAAATAAGTCTGAAATCTGGGGTTTTCCCAGACCGTAACACAATTCTCACTTTGCACAATATTTACAATAATCACATCTCTTTATTGACTGTTACACACAGAGGTGTCTCGCCTGGTGGAATGTGAGGCTGGCGTGTTTTCATAACAGATCTACGTGTATGGCTGCACACAGACTGGGCTGAGCTCCTGCAGAGGGACGGAGGGGCTCGGAGGTAGAAGGAGTTCAAATAGCTGTCAGAGGAGTTTACAGGCTGAGATATGAGGAAGCCCCGGGCTCTTCTGACACCCCATAATGTCAAAGCACAGGAGGAACTGTAATTCTACACAGTGCAGAGTCAACATTAGACAATGCACACAGGTCTTTTCCCAGGACCTTTAGGAGTCTGTGGAGATGATGCCTGATCAGCTCTGAGTCCTGAGGATTCTGTAAACAATCAAGAACGTATTTCCTGTCTCTAACAGCACTTCAATATCCTGTTTTATTCCAAAGCTGTTTTTTGTTCTTTGACTCTCAGGGTCTGTGTTTCGCTTGATTTCCATCTCTTATTCTCACGCTTGCTGTGTATTCATTTTCTCTGTATCTCTTCTGCTTATCCGAATAAGGTGACATCTGAAAACAGTCTCCCGATGATGTCGGCTTCTTTGTCTGACCTGACAAGTTCTTATTAACATGATATTCGTGATACTGATGTTTTTCCTCCACAGAATTCCAAATGATCAAGATAGTGTTGCACATTATGATTCCCAGACATCTGGGCATGTGGCAGGCATTCATTCCAGACTGCAGGAATGTATTTTTCTTATTTTGCTCGTGGCTGCTTTTTAACTAACCTTGAAGAAAGTCAACACATAATGACAGAAGGAAAGGAACGCGAAGAGGTTTTGATTCTACCTACCTTATTCATTTGCCATGAGACATTTTTTTTTACCTTTTTACATGCTCTCTTCGAAACTGCTTATTTGAGGTTTATCTAAATACAACCCACATCCCAGTTTCTTCATGATAAGCCATGTGACAAAGCCAGACAAACCCCGGGGCTGAGTTTGGGTGTGTTTTCCGAAATCTGCCAGGAGCTAGTTTTTTTTTTTTTTTTTTTTTTTTTTTACTGGGACTTCTCAACGTGGGTAAACTTACATTGATTACACAGTGCAAGTGCTGCTTATGAAAACAGAATTTATCAGCTAGTGAACCTGAATGAACCTTGCACAGATTCCGGGGGAGGAATCTTCTCCGGACAGCTGCAGATATGTGGAATGCCTCTCCTTCATCCACGTCTGCATTTTGTTAGAAAGCTGCATCGGGAACTCATTGTGTAAATATCATGATTCACAAATGACTTGGTTAAAAGAAACTTTCACAAACTCTCCAGGAGACACAAGGGTTACTTTGCGTAACAGAATAGCCAATTTATCAATTACGACCCTGCTGTTATAAGTCCCCAAATTATATCTAAGCAGTTCTTAAAATTCAGTACTTACCTCAAAATGACTACATGACAATAGCAGCTTGAATCCAAATATTTTTATAATCGCTATTACAAATATGTCTCTTAACAATTGAAATATCAGTTTAAAGCAGTTTAGTATATAGTTGACCTTTCGCAGTGATTAATACGGTACCCTGCAGTGATTAATCAAAGCAATACGTGCAACTCGTTACTTCATACTTGGAAGATTCAACCCACCACTTGTTTAACAGTTTGTTTGTTTGTTTGTTTGTTTGTTTACCTTTACAAGGTTTGCAGGAAACAATGCCCAGGAAGCCCAGCAGGCTGACCTCGTTCATGGGCAGACTGGTGTTGGACCATGCTGTGTCCAGGCGGCCGCTGGCACAACACTCCTCTCTGGTCACCCCTCTCATCAGCACCATGTCGCACCTTTGGTCTTGACTCTGCTGCAGCCAGCACATCCCAGCTGGAAATAGTACCATAAATACACATGATATAAGTCAATTTCAAACACAAAGAACCTAATAGGGAATATATTTATATATCTTTTTTTTTTTTTTTTTTAAATTGTCATTTTGAATGATTGTCAATTGGACTCTGAGTATATGGCTGACCAGAAACGGCTAATTATAAAACTGTTGTATTGTTTGTTTTTCCTATTTTATAAAATACTAATATAAGGCACCTGTCTGTTTTGGGCTATTAACCATATATTAATTGTACATATGTCGAATTTACAGTATACAAAAAGTAGAAAACTTGTTATTTACACATTTGCTTAAAACGGAAGGATACGCTTTTCTGTCAAAACGCTCATGTATAGTAAAAGTAGTCACATAAATATGAAATCAAGAAAAAAAGTACTCCAACATTATGATAACTGTAACAGGATACAAAAGCTTAAAATACATAAAAACAAAGTCCACTCACCGCTGGCAGGATTCCTCCCAATCTGATAGAAAGTGAGAACTGCCCCCAAAAAAGAAACCAACAGGATCATTGTGTATTCTTAAGTTAAACCTTTTCCCAAAAGCAAATATCTTCAAGAAGAAGTGATGTTCTTCTGCCAAACAAAGTGGATCACTCTAACTTAACTCTGGAAGTAACTCTCCCTTATGTGAATGAACGTGTTGTGGATAAGTGATGTCGTTCCCCCTCTGTATAAATATTTAGCCCAGATGGAATTATGCTGCTGGGATGGGCGATCCTCTCAGCCAGTAATAAGCCAGGGCAGGACACAGTTTGACTCTGACTCAATTTCCAGAGTCGGGAAATGATCCATGCCCTCCAGCGCCAGACGCTGGGCACTTATATGACCTCACAAAACAGTTTCACACCATATTAGACCAATTAAAGGCTAATTAAGTCCTGGAAAAGATTTAGGCTAGGTTTTGAAAAGCCCTTTCATTATTCGACCATAAGTTTTTTCTCCGACAATACTAGTAGTAGTAGACAATACCTGGTTGCATAATAACTTCTGAATGTGACCTTTTTTGGGCTGGTGGGGTCCTAGATGTTTTTTCCTGTATTGTCTCATCTTCTCTCTTTAATGTGACATAATTCTGAGCTATTTGTTCTCCCACAAATCATATACTGCGTGAACACTGTACTTCTTCTGTCTAAAAGGTGTTGTATGTGGTGTTGAGGTGGAAAGTGTCCTATGGAAATAATTTCTTTATCACACCATTGTGTTCAAATAATAATCTTTTGAAGAATCGTGGTCCAACAGTGAACCTAAATTATGCTTCTTTGTAGTGTAAATGCAGCGGAAGGAAAAGCACCAAGTGGTTAACTTTTAGGGTTATTTTAAGAGGGTTCCTGACCATATAAATGCTAAATCAAATGATTACCAAGTGCCTAAGTTATATAGATCAAGACCACTTGAGTAAATTTGCCTCTAGAACATTGTAGTATTTCATTTTGTTGACTATCTGGTTTTATCAATGAGTGACGATACTTCGCTCTACAACTGCGGTTAGAATAACAGAGATGAAGGGAAGGAGTGGGAGTGAAGGTGGTCTGCCCTTGAACAATGTATCAAGTCCAGTTAACAAAACTATGTTGGAGATTATCAAGAACATTCATGTCTGCCCCCTCATTGTTAGTCTGCGAACAAACACAGTCAGCCACAGCGAGTGAGACTAAAAACACATAAAAAAAATACTGTGGCTATATATATATAGTATCTGTCAACTGTAGGGACAGGCATGTTTGTTCAGCACCACCCAGTCTTCAGAAAACGACACACCAGAGGTGACTACAGAACATCTGCACTGCTTCTCTCTATTTTTCCTGCACTCATTCACCCCCTGACACTGAGCGGTATGCACTAATGACAACGTTATGTGAGTCTACCCATCTGCTTTTTTTCTAATGCTCCCTTTTGATCGTTGGGGCGGGGGAGCTGGGGAGGGTGAAGGTAGCATGTGCTGTAGCATCTGAGTCCTTGTGAATGATGTTGGCTTCTTCAGCGGAGATCCCCAGGGCAACTTAGGAATGCTGCCTGACCTAGGAGGGGGGGGAAAGAGAGCGAGCAGTGAGCGATGGCTGTGGGTGGCCTGCCTCTGCACTGGGGCTGTCCAGATCCACTCAGCACCTCATATGGTTTGGATCATCACTGCCGAGCCATACCAATGAATACAGCATGGTGGGGACTTTGGAGCACTCCCTAATGTATGATCTTTATTAAGGTGAAGCTTACTGTGTCCCATTTCTGAAGAATACTGGTCCTTTTCAAGTGGTAAGGATCTGCGTGGAAGCATGTAATTGAAAAAAAAAAAAAAAAAAACTACTGTGGACTATGTATAATGTGAAGTAGAGTGAGTGCATCTGTGACTGGGCAGGTGTGGGGCTCAGGGTTGTACTGTACTATATTTCTATAAGGCAGAAACACCACCGCCATCTAGTGGAGGAGGTCGGTACATAGAGATAGAAATACATCAAGTCTGGGCTTGACTGGGCGGTGATGCTCATACTCGTTTAGGTTTTAACGTAGCGTTATATTGAGTATTGTGTACATGATGTTACACAGTAGCCTGATAAGTGTCATAGACTACAAGCAGATAGATGTGCAAACTGTTTGCTAAATACAGGGCCACAAACCTAACATGGAAGCACGAACAAAGGCCCCCAAACGCAGATAAATGAGGAAAACTAAGCTTCAGTTTACAATTGAAACGATGGGTAGTTTGTTAACTATTGCAGACTTGTCTTTGGCGACATCGTGTAACTTTTTGCTCAGACTTTTTTTTTTTTTTTTTTTAAAGTTAACGTGAGCATCAGAGGTTTTAACCTGATGTAGTTATAGCAAAGTTGAAGCCCAACAAAGCTAGTTAACAGCGAGTACCTGCAACTGGCTGATCAAATAGTGTGAGTTTAAATTGGGAAAAACGTAAACTTATCTTTTAACTGCAATTTGGTAAGTTTATGGAGGGATAGCTGCATTCAGTGTGAATAATTACCAATTAAATACATAACGTGAGCTGACTGTTGTTACAGCTGGCTCATTATTAGCTTCACAGGGTTATCTTTTAATCAAGTGTTAGTCATTATGTTGTTATTCTATAAGGGAAAAAAAACGAACATGCCGTGCTCATGCTGTTCATGTACTCTGGTGTAATATGAAATGGGGCTGTTACTGTTCAGTATACTGCATTTTCGCCCAGGAAGGTAACGTAGCTGCAATTGACAGGAATGACCAGATGAGGGCGCCCGTGACATTTGTCTCAATCCTCCATCGTCTTCTCAGCCGGTGTGTCTCGCAGCCTCATTAAGTCCCCATACATCTTCACTTAATAAAAGGACTTAATTCGGCTTTAATTTCGGACATCATAACCGTCCATAATTCAGTTCGTCCTCTGAGAGACATCCGTCAATGTCCTTGATACGTAAAGCGACGCTGTTCACAGTTCCTACCCTGAGCAATGACACCTGACACTTCAGCATCACCGGTTATCAGGAGCTGAACTGGTTACAACATGACCACGGCAGCTTGAGCATTAGTCACTTGCTTATTTCTGTGTTGCCGAGTCACGTCAAGAAGCCGGTTCACATCACGGTGACTGATATTTTCAAGTTTTGACCACATTTTCTATTGTTTGGTCATTTATTTCTTCTATTGTAATTTTTGTTTTGTTTTGTTTGTTTGTTTCAGTGACGTTATTATGTAGCCGGAATGTGAGTTACATTTACCATTTTACAGAACTTTTAATCTTGACTGATTTAGAATATGAAGTCTATTATTTTTTTTCCTACTGAGCATTAAAGCAAGCACTTGTTGTAGGCTATTTCTGACCACCACAGATATTAGATCAGTTGACAAACGAATACACCCAACCCCTCTTCTATCCACTCACCGCTCTGTCGTAGTGTTGGTGTGTAGGTCACACAGCTAAACAGGACTCGGCAGTGGTAATTGCTCTGTCTGCCCCGCACTGGCTGAAAGCAGCTGCATCATCTATCCACTCAATTTGCTCCTAATGTGTGTTACTGATTGAACCGGCAATGAGGGCAGGAAAAGTGACATGGCCGGATAGAATCACCTCCTCTGTCCCTCAGCGCACACCGCTCCTCCCCCTCTCCCCCTCCCCCCTCTTCCCCCTCGCCCTCTCCTCCTTCCCTGCTTCCTTCCTGTGTTTAGAGTTGCTCATGTGAAGTCCCTCCAGCGGTTCATTAATGGGGAAGGTTAATGTTGGTGCACGCGCTGCTCATATAAACAGCACTCTCCCCCCTCTTCACCTCTCCCTCTCCTCTCCCCCGGCCCCCTCCCCTCCCCTCCCTCCCGCCTCTTCCCCCTAATGTCTCCTTTTCCGCTCTCTGGAGCCCTCTCTCTTTCTCTCTCTGCAACCAGAGCAGGGCACCGATGCAGTCGTGACTAAGGGTCTCCCTCAGCGTCAGAGCGGCTGTTGTTCAGCTCTAGCTGTGTGCTGCTCCGGATCTCTCTGCTCTTGCCCAGTGGGCTGCAAGAACCCCCGATGTTCATCTCCCCATAAGACGCCACACGCTCCTGCATTCATGAGGACTTGTAAAAGCTCTCGAGTGTTGCCGTTGAACTTGAACGAAAGGCTTTCACGCCTTCAGACATTACAGATAGATGTATGATAATAACAAATAAAAAAAAACAACCTTTTCGGTCAGAGTGTCTCAGCTAAAAACCAGGGCTGAATGGTATTTGTACATTGACACTAATGCTACAACGTAGTTGGTATATTAACATCCATATATCCAACATATTGGACAACCAATACAATCTGTCCTAAATTATTGTTGTGTGGTGTAACGAAAGTATCTCAGTTGCCTTTTTTCCGGCTGGCGACTGGAACTTGCCTCAGTCAGTGGATCCGGTGGGCTCATTGCAATGTGTCCTCTGATCATTTCCTTCACACTGTTATGTGGTGAAGAACTATTGAGTGTGGGGGATGCAGGAAACGCCAGTCAATTTTTCAGAGTTTCCTGTGTCTAGTCTCTTGGCGTCTAAAAACTCTTATCACTGCATATCAATAATTGCCACTGCATTTTCCTTTTAAGATCATTTCTGCAGGTTGCTAGACTGTTTTGAGATTTGCACAGAGCAGGATGATCCCAAACTGCTGATCACAGACAGAGAGTTCAAAATGACTGACCTTGGTGTTGCAGAAATCAGTGCTTATGTTAGGAGTTGATATTGGCCTTGATTGGTATTGATTTCCCTTTTTGAAATGGTTTGACAATCACTCTTCTACAATATCCAGCTTTGGAAAGGGGCCAGTCTTATATATTTATTAACTGAACTATAAGTCTGATATCTTTCAGTTTGATACAACGTCAAGTCTAAACAAGGACAAAATAGCACAGCTTTAAGCATCAATTTAATTATTTTATACCACATCACTAAATATGAGAGTCTAAAATATCTTCTCATGAATCAAATCAAAGAGTCCAAAGCATCATTTAACAGTTTCAATTGAATAAATTCCTTCTAAAGTAAATCTTTGTGTCACAGATGGCAAATTCCAGCTGTGTTTTGACCGTGGCTATACCGCAGCCATATTACATTACATTTCATTCAGCTGACGCTTTTATCCAAAGCGACTTACAATAAGTGCATTTCAACCAAGAGGGTACAAATTCAGAACAACAAGAATCAAGAAAATACAATTTTCTTCAAGAAAGCCAAACTACAAAGCGCTATAAGTAAGTGCCATTTTAAGCGCTACTAAAGTGC
Organism: Embiotoca jacksoni; assembly: GCF_022577435.1. Taxonomy (NCBI): domain Eukaryota; kingdom Metazoa; phylum Chordata; class Actinopteri; family Embiotocidae; genus Embiotoca; species Embiotoca jacksoni. The sequence goes on along the minus strand of NW_027185296.1, from coordinate 2,003,719 downwards.
TACCTATTCAAGGTAAAGTCGGAAGAGGTGTGTTTTTAGTTCGCGGCGGAAGATGTACAAAGTTTCCACTGTCCTGATGTCATTGGGGAACTCATTCCACCATTTAGGAGCCAATATTGCTCTGCATACCCTGCCTGTCTTGTGATTGCAACTGATGTGCCCGCAGCCATCTGCTATCTTTGCACTTCAAGTTGCCTTATGTTGTCTTGAGAATTCACTTGTACAAACAGTGTTTGTCAGACCTCATTTGAAGCTGCCACACTCAGTACTGCTAATTGGTATTCAACTTGATATGACTCACTTACTGTAGGCAGGCGGACGCTTTACTGTAGTCGCTTGCTGGACAGCTGGTGCAAAATTATATAATGTGACGAGGTGGACAAGTCACAAAGTCTGTCCTCAGATTACACTAAAACAGTGTCCCCTTTCTGTTGTTCCAGGATCCTCAAATATGATCCCGCAGAAAGGTTCTTGGTGCAACACATCACACAGCATAAGTAAGTAACCATTCTCCTGTTTGCCTCTGAAGCAGGTATTCCACTCACCTTAATAGAGGCTGGAGATGAAAGCGCTCCAAAAAATGAAGTACAGATGACATTTTAGATGAAAAGCGACAACGCCTTCAGTAGATTTCTTTGTGTGAGCCTGTGTGAACAGGCTTTTGTTTTGGTTTTTTTTGCTCTTTTTTTGGTAGCCTATATTGTGTTGAGGTGAAGCATATTTGGTTTGAGCCTTTCACCATTATCTTATGTGTTTGTAAATGGATTTGCAAATGGATCACACCCTGCAAAATGGGGCTCAGACATATCAAATTAGAAACTAGCGTGTGTTATTTAGTGTCAAATAAAATGAAGTACTTTTGCAAGTTTATGAAACATTGACAAAGACATAATAAGAAATAAACAAGGATAAACACATTTTATTATTAGCGATAAGGACAAAGTCAAATTTCACAATATTTCTGACCAAATACCTTGATATTGAATTTAATATAATATTGTAGAGATGACTTCTGGTGCTTTCACAAATTATGAGATTTTTGATAAATAATTCTCAGTAATGTGGATATAATGACTTAGTTGGTAAAGGCGAATAATATAACTACAACTACTTACAACCTATCAGATTGGTTTGCAAACCTTGGTCATCTTAGTTTTTTGAAGCCAGGAGCACGGCGTGGATCTGACTGGTAACCTGATGACACAACGCCCGCCTACCTGTATGAAAACCTGACAAAGTATGTCAATTAAATCAGGCACGCCCCCAAACGTACCTATTTTTGAGGTCTAATATGTAATTAATGATGGAATTATTTTCAGATCGACCACTAAAACACTGATCAGGAGTGAATTTGTAATGAATTGTGGAAAAAAAAAAAGATTGACTTTGTGTTCTTGAGCGAAGTTTAATGGGAGTCCATTGGAGCCAGCCCCTAGTGGCTCTCAGTGCTATTGCACTTTAAGGCACTTCTGCATTGGCTTCTTTTTTCAGACCTGGAAGTTGCGTCTAATATTATTATTTCACATGAATGGAGCCTTAAAAAGGCAACACTTATGATATATCACCATATTATGTTATCCAAAATCTAGGAAAATATCCAGTCTCATATTACCATATCAATATAAGATCAATACATAGCCCAGCCTTACTTTAAAAGATCATCAGCTGTCTAAACAAACAGCGAGTGACTATAAGCTTCAGATCGTATACAATGAAAGATGTTTATGTTTGTTGTCAGACTGGATTTTAAAAAAATCTCTAAGTGTCATTTTCCAATTTCCCAGCCTGCATCTGCAAGCTGGCCCTTTAAAGACTTAACTACACAAAAGCCGATGCTCATGCTGGCAGCAGTTACCATGGCAACGAATGACTGAAGTGTATGTGTTGCTACTGTTACGCTGAAAGCTGTCAGAAACAGATAAAATAAAAGAGAGAAATAGAGGAGGGAACGTTTTGATTCTCACTTCCAGTATTGAGAGCCATGTGACAGCTCTGAAACTTTGATTAATTGCATTCAGAGTGAAAATGAATCAGCCATGAAAACAAACACATCCATGAGTCAAGTATGCGCACAGTGATATTACTGTTGGTTACTGTCACCGGAAACAATACTTTTTATTGTACAACTCTTGACATTTGCTGCTGGTTTTTGGTTGCAGAATTACGTTTGACAAGCTGATCGATGACCTTACTTTGTCTATTTCGCTGGTCGTCAACAACAATGAATTATTCCAGAGAATTAAATCAATTTGTCTGCAGTATATGGGAGCTGTTTCCTTCCAGAGCCAGGAGGAATGGGCGATGGTGGATGGCAATAAATAGTAACTGAAAGAAAGACTGACTGCTGTATAAATATTTAAACAAGCAAAAGGGCAGATGGGTCTTTAGAATTAATTACCCCACTCAGTGTAAATATGAATGTTAGCAGCGACTTCATGTGCAGAGGCACCATGCTTGAGTCTATGCAGTATTAATGACTGGCAGCCAAAGCTACGCACCTCTTCAAGTGGAATACGTTCACTGGGTTACAGATACAAGCCTTCAGGGTTACAGAAGAAATGACATTTTAATTATGATTCAACTACACTGTTAGTAGTATAAGAGCCTAAACATGGACCCATATAGTAATCCAATCAGGACTTTTATGTGGAGTCACTTTATATGCACACAACAGGGTTGCTGCAAACTTTTATTCGCACCCACTCAGGTGATAATTACTTACTGCAGCTATTGGTGAGTGTAACAGTCAATAAGTAACAAAATGGTGCACCACTGAAATGCTGTTTTTGTAGTTTAGAAATCTTTAAGTTTGTTAACTAGAGAGGATTGATGTTTTTAGCGTATGGTGAAGCTGTTACTCAGTCAATGGTTGCGGTCTGTTTGTCCACCACTTTGGACCAGATTGAAATATTTCAACACGTAGATGGAAAGCCATGAGATTGTGTTCATTCATTCCTCCTCAGGGTATCAATCTTAATAACTGTGGTGATTATCTGTCTTGTCCCAGTCTGCTATCATGCCAAAGTGTGTAATACACTCGTCAGTCCACTAGAGGCTCGAGTGTCAGTTTCAAGTTTTGCCTCGTCTCGGCCTGAAAGTATACAAACGTATGACCAGGGCCGAGGCAAAGGTGACACTGACTGGTGCCCTCTACTGGATTGACGGGTGTATCACATGCTTAAGCGGGATATCAGTTGCTTTTTGGGAGTAGGCCGAGGGTTTCACACAAACACTATCTCAGCATCTGCCCCACTGATTGCCACAAAAAAGATGTCTTGGTTTCCAGAGATGAACCTTAAATACTTTGGTGATCCGCTGACTTTTTGTCACCATTAAGACTTTGGTTTATGACCTGCAAAACTACTCATATTCCCATCAAACTTTAATTGGTTTTAATTAGCAAATTCATACTAACATACTGAGCTGAGCTGAGAAGCTGATCATGGTAAACATTATACCTGCTAAAAATTAGCATGTTTATGGAAAGTATTTTGAAAAGAATACCATACAATAAATTGTTATCAACTTATTTAAAATGTTAAATATCTCTTTAAGTATCAGACTAAGAAATCCAATATCTATCAGGTGAAAATTAGTGTTTGTTAGATTTAAATAAATAAATAAAAATAAAAAGGGACTGTTGGTTGGAAAAAGCACACATAACACCTGCTCACATCATCATTGCTCATATGCAGCAGCAACAATAATTTAGATGTGACATTTTTTTCCAGGATGACTAATGTCTAAATTAGAAAAGAGAGGATATACAGAATCTTCACAAACACTCGCAGCCGTTTTAGTTCACTTTGGAACATAATATGCTTGGAAATAAGAGACAACATGCTAACAATAAAAATAAGCTATTGGGAGTAAAAAAAAGAAAAAAAAAAAGAGAAATATAATACCTGTTTGTACATCTCTATTAATTGCAACACGCCAATATGTCCATGATTGATTAGAAAAAAATAGGATATACAGTATATTTCTGGTTGCATTCTGTTGCAGCGCCTTTTTGTCATCTGAAATGAATATGCTTGAAATGCATTATCAAATCCATCTCTACTTAATTAGTGGCGTCACTCATTTCTGAACAAAAAATGGGTCAGAAAAGGTTGAGAAATCCAGTTTCTGTCGAAAATCATTTAGCAAGATTTTCAAAGCTGAAAGACGACTAAACCTTGAAGTCAGGCACAGTATGACATAAGACTGAAATTCACTCCGCTGAAAACATTTTCAGTTCATGGTTGAACTAGCTGAAAGTCACAGATAATTGCCCCTTTTAATGTTTTTTTTATATAACTGCAGAGGTGGTGTAGTAAGATGAGCTGTTTAACGCAGGGAAATGGGAGTGGGCAGGGGAGCTCTTAGTCTCAGAAAAAAGGAAGAAAAAGTCATTTCTGGAAATAATAGGGATCCACGATTGAGAGAGGAAATAAAGTGGTGATGATAACAAGGCAAGCAAACATGGACTGTACATGCGACAACAGCACCAGGAAACAATGGTTTCCTGGTGCTGTTTGTCTCTACCTGCAGTACATGAACACATACACATGCACCTCCCACGCATCACACACTCTTCACTACACTCACACCTTCCACGCTTATGCCCACGCATACACACATACTACTTCACGCAGTTCGGTTATAAAAAAAACTCTCCACGCACGCACACACACACACACGCACGCACACACACACACACACACACACACACACACACACACACACACACACACACACACACACACACACAGTCACTCACAGCTACCTACCTCATGCCCTTGTGGCTTAGCTGACATCACTCATGCTCTCTGAGCTGTTACAAAACAAAAGGTCCTCATCCTTCCATCTCCAAACATTGCTCACTGCTCGCACGGAGAGGATGCTGCGTGTTAAATGTTGTGGGCTCCTCTATTCAATATTTCTGGCAAGAGGAAGGACATGCGGGCCATTTTTGTCTCCGGGACGATATGTAATCCTAACAGGAGCGGGCGACCTACTGAGGACACGGAGTGTTATAGTGACAGTGAATACAACTATCGTGAAACCATCTATTCTAAACGCTCCCTGTTCCTTTAGTGTGAGACCTTGCCTTTTTTTTTTTTTTTTTTTTTTCTATTTGAAGGCCATTTGAACCACATTAACAGAGTTTGCATTTTATATAATTTTCTCTTACATTGAAGTGTTTTTGTCACAGAGGGAAAAACTGATTCTTTATCAGCTTATATGCAGGCACCCTTCACAAAAATTTTCCGTTAAAAGGTCATTTTGAGGTGTCAGCTTTTCATGTGTAATACAGGGAAATATGAAAGTACTCTTCCACCAGTATTCAGAAATTCACATGTATTTTCATTTTCAGCTGTTTCTTCCAGGCCCTAATTAAGACCACAGAAGCTTCATTACTTTGTGTGTGTGTGTGTGTGTGTGTGTGTGTGTGTGTGTGTGTGTGTGTGTGTGTGTGTGTGTGTGTGTGTGTGTGTGTGTGTCACAAGTGGACTAAATGAAATGTGTGAAAGAGAAAGGGCACACTTCATAATGAGATGACACCAGTCATGACCCTCACTTTTTTTTTGTTGTCACAGATCGCCTGCACAACACAACACACACTCGTTCACATCTTTATCCCACGTTTTGTCAGCATGTCCTTTGTAGATCTGTGGGCTGGTTTCTTATCTGCTAACAAGCTGTCAGAGCGTTGATGTATCGTCTTTGTCCCCACTGATGAGCTGTTGCTTGTAAAAAAAAAATGTATTATCTCAGGATAAGACTATATTCTAAACTGTTTGGAAGAAAGTTACGCTGCAAGAAGAGTAAATATCACAAAGTTCTTAAAACTGTCAAAAAAGATACTTCACTAGGATTTCTTTTTTTTTTTTTTCTTGTTCTGTCCTTGGATGTTTGCTGTGTTGTGAAGAAGAAGAGGAGGAGGAGGAGGAGGAGGAGGAGGGGGGAGATGAGCCCTTCTCCATGGAGAATGATGTCATTTACCTCCAGGTAAATGTGTGCTATAAGACCCAGCCCTAGAGATTAATGTCAAGTTCATTGCAGGGGGAGTGGGGAAGAACTGACACCACTGGCAAGTTATTCACAAAACCATGTATTAAATTCAGAAAAATAAATGTTTTCATTATCAACTTCTGTATTACTTTAGCTTTCTTTTAATCACATCACTACAAAAAAAATGCCTCCCCACCCCCCAATCTTTTGTACAAGCAGTTTACGTTTTCTAAGTTTAGCGACTTTTAGTAGTCGTATAGATAACGGATATCCGGTCAGGAGGATGTGAGCGGGGTGGATGGTTGAATACAACAGCAGACTTTGCTGCAGGAGACTAGCGATCGCTTCCTGTTTCCAACCATGAGTCAGAACAGTTTGTTTTTTTTAAAACTGAGTTTACTGTTGCCATGACGATGAGGGTTACATAACTTTAAGGGCATACTAACTCTAATGCGTAACTTGATTCAAGGGATTATTTGAACTCAAACCTTTATCCTTCCCTGACTAAATGTAAGCAGGGAGCACCCCCTATGATCTACCTGTATGGTTGTATGGGTTGGAGGACCGATGCATTTCTGCAAAATGAGCCTTTACAATTTTTTATAACGTATGCTCATTTGTTATTGCGTGACAGACACAAACCAGTTCAAATGTAGAAGAGAAAGCTGTGAATTCACGCCATTTTAACGTCCTTTACTCTTCATCATTTACAGTATTTTAAACATATAAAACATGAGTGGCGAGAGAACAATTGGCAGAAATTTGTATGGAAAAAAAATAAAAACACAACTTTAAGGGCCGAGTATTGCGTGACATGTCTTCATTTTTACTGAATGCTGTCTAGACCTCAGGTTTGTGCCAAACATTTTTCACAGATAAATGCAAGTGTGTGTGTGTGTGTGTGTGTGTGTGTGTGTGTCTCGCCACCCTTATTCACCTCTCTCATTCAACTTTCACTGCTGTCACATACACAGCAAATATTCTTCCTCAATTCCTTTTCAGTCTTTCTCAACTCCTCTGCTCACTTTGATTGCTTTTTACCTAAATCTTTTATCCTCTTCCTCTACCTTTTCCTGATTTCTTCTGCACAAGCCGCCTTTTGTTCTCAACCGGGAAGAGCTCTTTTTGGAAAATGTCTCTTCCCCTATGTGATAGGGCAATCCATTAAGGCAGAGTTGGATGTACAAGAGCAGGTTTGATGATAGGCTGGTATTAATCAGCTTTTCCACTGTCTGTGCCTTCCTTCACGACAATATTTTCCTGTTTAGTTTGATGTAGAAGATTAGATTTAGAAGTAATGAGACATAATGTGTTTGTGTCTGATCAAACTGATGTTTACAGGCTGCATTTAAGACAGATTGCATTTAAGGTCATTAAAAGGAGAAACAGTTTTCCTTCTGGTTCTGAGAAATGATTAGGGCCTGCAGTTTGAATGTGAGCTAAACATCGTTAGTATACAAATGATTGTTGAGACACATGAATTCTGTAAATGCCGATGGTAATGGATAAGTGGGTGGGGCTAATTAGAAATAATTAGCTGCTCGAGTTGTCTGCAAATAAGCTCGTGCTGTGACGTTATTGGTTGGTTGCGGCAGTTTATTACCATGAAAAAAGGGATGTATACTGTATACCCTCGGTTCTCAAATGGTTTATTGGGGTCATTTTGAATGAGTCAGGGATATGTGCGTGAAAAAATGTTGAGGGAAGAAAATGTAAAACTTTTATTTTGAAATCTACAGGACCTCTTCTGCTGCACTTTTATTTTGAAGGACATACGTTTCCTAGTACGTGCAGTATCCATTTGCTGCAAGCATTGTCATGACAGTCACGACCCAAACTAATGTCGTCACGTCTATATTTAGTGCTCATTTGTAAACAGTTTAAAATTTGGTAAGTCTACGTTTATTTTCCTTTAATATCTCGTCCAGTTAATTGTAGATTCTTAAACTTGATGAGTATCACCAGTTTAAACTTATCTGAACAAAAATAGGGTTGCAACTTAATGCCTGCGGGAAAATGTAGATCCTGAGGTTAGACCAGTTGAGAACCACTGCTGCGTGCTGCAAAATGCACCCGGGATGGACTGGTGTGTTTGTTGGTGGGCAGCCAGTGAGGGATCATGTTCTTGTTGCTGCACTAGCATCTTCTGTTTGTGGGTCATGCTTTTTGTGCAGTGCAGTAGGAGTTGAAGGAGGATAGTTTGAGTCTGACCGTGACTAAAAGTCTGTATTGTCACGTTAAGTCCATAATTGCACAGTAAAAGGTTGAAATGACAGTGTACATCAATTGACTTGCAAGACACGGCACTGGTGATATATTGCCCCAGTGCTGTTGTATCAAAAACAAAGGTCCAGTCACTGCAATGTAGTAAAACACAGCTTAATATAAAGAAAATAAAAGCGTCTTTGGTGAGTTATAATTGTTGACAAGTATTGTACATTAAAAAAACACAACAATATACCTTAAAAAATAAATATTCAAATGGCTGTATAAAAGTACATCACAGTGTGTTATAAGCATTTATCACAGGTTTATATTATGCTTATAAATAGCAAATGGGGGAACTTACAGCGCGGTGTCAGCTATGGTGGCGTTTCATTTTATGCGTCTGTGATTTTCGAGGGAGTTGCCCTGGAAATTGCAATTATTTATGTGTGTGCTTGCCTGCAGATACATTTCACATTGTTGCATGTGCAGGAGACCCGCTGTACACTGACTAAAACACTCTTTTTTCACAGTAACAATTCATTTGAATCAACGAATTAGAGGCGTACCAACTGAACACTTTTTCCTCTTTCCAAATAATTAGTGCCAAATTGCAAAAACCACCCCAGGAATTTGTTTGGGAATTATTCGAAAACCACCCACTCGTAAGATAAGGTCTCGTATTTTCCCAGCATGCATTATCTTGTACTGTAAATCAATTCCCATTTGGAACACGTTGTTAAATTCACTCAGTATTGTAGCGCTTAGGTTTCTTAACATGTGATGTGCAGCAACTTGAAACAGTGTGTGACGCTGTTCAGGACGAGTCGTGTCAGCAGTGATGCCCTGCAGAGGGATTTGCAAGCTGACTAACAGAAGGTGCTAGCAGGGCTCAATATGTCATTGTCTCATGTTTGGCTAATTGCAGCATGGTGCCGGTGTCAGGCCTCTAGCAAGCCAGCACACACTCACAAACACACGTTCAAGCAGCCATTTGCATGCAGACGCCCATTTTTGCACACTCGTCGATCATTAATGACCGAATGCTGAATCAAAGTGCACGAGCTCACATTCAATTGTGTGGGAAAAGGTGATTTTATTTTGGCGATAAAACTATTATTTGAGGAGTATCATAAGCTCCAACACGACAATGTGGGGATTCAGTTTGAGATTTGATTATATGCAAATTGTCTTCCGAAATCTTAGTACTCAAGCATCTTTAGTACGCCTTCTACCCTGTAACGGCTTTTCACTATTTTGTTTTCTATGTTTTTTTTGTTTTTGTCACACTGTAATCCTTCTGAAACTTTAACCCTCTTCCCACTCTTACTGCGGCGACTCCTCGGTGAGTCAAGCAGGGCGACAAAAGGCTACAGTGTAACAGTCCCTTTGGAGCTGTTTACAACCGAGCCTCTTCAATCACAGACTCTGTCAGCGTGTTCCTGTGGCAGGCAGACGGAAGTTAAGGAGAATCATCTTTTTATTTGCTGTTATTACGTGTTTGTCTGACTGCACTACAGTATACAACTGAAGTCAGACCTGTCTGTAGTGTCCTGCGGGAAATTATATCTATTTATTTATTAGCTTATCTTGTTTTATTGTGTTAGTCTTTGAATTGGAACAGTTATTTTTCCATAGTGGAGCTTAATGAGCTACCTGGAACTGTGACTGTGTCCACACAGGAACCAATTAAATTAAACATGAGGACCATTATTCTTCTCTCTCCCCTTGTTTCCGTGTTTTGTGTTTCTCCCACCGCGAGAATGGTAGAACGTGGAGAGGAGCAGCGTCTGATTCATTTTCTTTTGCCAATGAATTGCAGGTTCAGCGTGTACGACCAGAGTCTTGTTTATGTGTGAAAATGAAATTACTTCTTCTTCCACTTGAACTGAGAACACACATTATTTCAACTTTACTGTAAATACACTGTGAGAAGGTGGGGGGGGGGGGGGGGTCACAAAAAGTGGAGGAGGAGTGTGGAAGTAGAGAGAAGGGTTTATTTTTGAACACCTTAACCCTCGTGTTGTCCTCGGGTCAAAATGACCCGCAGCTGTGTTCAACCAAGTTCTGATTCATTTCTATATTTTTTTTAATATTTTTTGGGATCATTGGTCATCATTCTTTAAAGAAACCCTCACAGCCTCCTTGTCACCAATGATCCCCCAAAAAAATATGAAAATAAAATAGAACTTGGTTGAACACAGCTGCGGGTCATTTTGATCCAAGGACAACACGAGGGTTAAGTTTTTTTTATTTTATCATGGCCTTGGATTAATAATAATAAAAAGGAATGACTTGAGCTCGGCACCAAATCAAAATGCTTCAAAACATGTGCTGTCATTTGCTACCAAATTTTGCTAAGTTTACACAGGAGTAAATTTTGTTCACGTCAGGCCTCTTCGGCTGCTTGCCCCATAGATATCATCACTCATTTTCAACTTTGGTTAATCTTGCATTAGAAGGCCTTATTTCATTCTTTAGAGTTATTGGGAGGATGGTGTTGAGTACAAATGAAATATTAAAAATGCCATGGAGAGACAATTCCAAAAAATTATAGTATGAGATTGAATTTGTGCCCCTACTTCAATCATGTTTGAACGCTCCCTTAACTGTGCTATGCAGCTGGCTGTGATGGCAGAAGCTCTTCTGTTCAATATTCATTATTATTTCATCTTTTATTTCCATATTCACTTGCTTTTACTAAGGGGAGGAGATGCGTTAACATACAGTTACAAAACGGGACATCCTCGGATTATTATCACTGACAGTCAAGTAAGAAATCAAAGGGTTTTCATCTTTATTCCCGTCATAATTTTGTGGTATTTCACTGTTTTAAATTCACTTGTGCGTCACAAGTAATGATTAGAAATGTATCAAGGGAAGTTTTCCAGTTGTTTCCTGTCACAGGAAGAGCGTTTGAATAACCGGAACAGTCAAAAACTCTGGCTGCAAATTAATTCTAAAGGGGGTTTTAGTTTTGTGGTTGGAGCCCAGACCTTATCCTACATGACTTTTACTTACCAAGGGCATTCGAGCTTAACACCCACACACATCAGTCCACTACAGTGGAGAAGAAGGAGCCGCTGGGTTTCATACTGCAGTGCTGAGAGACACGCACACACACACACACACACACGCACACGCGCACACGCACACGCACACGCACACGCACACACAGAGGTGTGGTTGTGGTTTTGCTTTGTTTTTGTTAATGTGTCTTGTTTTTATGATGTAGAGGCTTTTATGTTTGTTGTGTTCGCCCATGCACCGCCCTCTCCAACCCCTTTTCCCTCAGTGATTTCTGGAAATGTACATTTTCCCCGCTTAAGCCGCCACCAGTTGTGGAAATCGCACATTAGAGGAGAGCGTGTCTTGAAGTTGCCATAGCAACAGGGTGAGTCATTCTGCTGCAGTCAGTTTAGTCACACTCACACTGACTATATGTTTCCTTCCTTTCCATCTCAGTGTCCCTCTGCCTTCCCGCCCTACACACACACACACACACACACACGCACACGCACACGCACACACACACGCACACACACACACACACACACACACACACATTTATTCACACTTATTTTCAGATATAGCATAAAAAGGAGGTAAAATGTAAAGAGGTGATATAAAGGTGGAGTGTGTGCATTTGTGATGTGTGCGAGCGAGAGAGCAGACTAATAATAAGGGCCCGCGGAATGTCGCTGCTCTGGCTTTGATTACTTATTTATGGATCAGGCTAATCAGTAAACCCACAGCTGAGAAGCACACTGTGAAGGAGACGGGTGGTGTGAGACGAGATGAGGGAGCATGCTAATGTATAATAGTACATTATAGTACAAGTGCTCTTGGAAGAAAATGAGTGCAAGGTGCCCACCTTGCACTCATTTTCTTCCAAGAGCACTTGTTAGCTCTGATTAAATGAGCGTAATTTACAGAAAGCATTTTTTTTTTTTTTTGGATTGCCATTTTGGGAAGTTATTTCCTGTTTTCCTGTAATAGGACTTCACAAGTTTACAGCTGTGTCTCCGAACATTGACACTACACCCCTGCTGTAGAAATGAATCATCAAACGCCTCATTGTCACTTAATTGTCACAGAGCTCGGATGAAGACATGCTATGTTGGAAAGGAGAAAAAGAGCTTTTCGAGTTGAGGTGATTCACAGACGCTGTCTGCTCTCATTCTTTGCACCAGTTGCCAGGAATTGAATTACTTGTAAGTCATTGCCTATTTTTTGACAACTTGTTTACAAAGGAAAAAAGTGATGAGGCGTATTTAATAATACATACTTCAGGATAATATTATTGTGTTTCCATATCATGTGCAACCAGCATCTGATAATAGAGTGAAGGCTGAAGCTGATTGCACCGCGTCATTGTCATTTTTATCTGAATAACTGCCTTTTAAGAAGTAAATCAGCTTCACAGAATGAGATTAGATTTGTACTTTATGGGTTCTACTCTGTTGGGTCTGAAAATAAGCAGTCATTCTGTTACCATACTATTATTGCCTCTCAACGTACAAAATTACAGTGTGTGTTATCAGCCTGCCATTAAGCCAGATCAGCTGCTGTTTGTTTACTTTTGACATATTTCACACATCTACGTCCACATCTCAGTACTTCACAGCCACGTACAACATTTTATAAACTCTTGGCTGTTTCACCATCTTGGATTGCCATGAAACTTTGTACAGACACTCATTATTTCATAAGTGATGTATCCTGATGATGATGATGGCAATCCCCTGACTTTTGCACTTGCACCATCACGAGGTCAACAGTTTTTGTTCCAAGGGAAATAACTGGCGCACACATTGGCACAGACATTATTGTCCCCCTCAGGATGATTTATAATAACTGGTAATTTCCTTACTTTGCAATTAGTGCCTTCATCAGGTCAAATTATGAAAGCAGCCCCATCAGCCTCAACGTTATCTTGTGTTTGCTGAAAATTAGCATACAAATATGCAAAGTACCCGGATGATGGTAACTACTATTATACATAAGCATGTTACCACTGTCAGTGTGTGAATGTTATACTGATATAGTCTGTGATGTTGATGTTAGCATTTAGCTCAAACCAGTGTGTGGTGCTCGCATGGCTGTAGACTCTTGTTTGTCTTTTACCAAACTTGCAATGATGTATGTTTTGGCCACTTGGGTGCGGTGGAACCATCAACTGGTACGTGGATGTGGTTAACAGGTTTGCAAACAGTTGCTTATTTACTCACCAGCAGATACACAGCAATATTATCATTCAGTTGTAATTGTGTTTCTGGCTACCTGGTGAATGGAAGTCATTCCCTTTTAGCTCTGTCTTTGGTCTCCACCCAAAAACATCAGCTGTCCCTTTAGTTGCTAAATGCTCCACTAAGTTCACTAGCTTTACGCTAGCCATGTTGTCGACTGTTAAGTGCAGAGCATTTAGTGTACAGTTATTTTGGAGCTTCTTCTCTAAAAACAGCTGCCTGCAGTGGCTGTAAACGATGCTGTGAGAACAGCGAGAGTGAACTGAGACAGTGAAGTTGTGGATTAAACCATAGACTGTGTAAAGATGAAGGGCATGACAGCTCCCCAAAAATTAGGCCAAAACTTCTCGACCTCTGGTGGCTGGTTGCAGTACAGGTCATAAACCCCGCCTCCAGGCTAGCAGAACAACAACCACATTTGGGTAAAATGTATTAGATGTGTACTTTGTACAAAAACACCTCAAATATTTTTTTTTCAAACCTGATTTCTTACATACTAAGTACTTCTCATCATGTTTATGTTTGTTCAAGTTTTTTATTTTTTTATTTTTTTGTATAAGTTTGGCTGTTATATGATGCTATAAAGCAGGGGTTAGATATTGTAATTGACAGCTGGTCTGAGTTTAGTCATCGCAGAGGCCTGTTTATTGGCGGGACCTCAATACCCGGCCCCTACCGTGCAGGCTCTGGTTCAAAATGATGTCACCAGCGCAAGATGCCACTGCCTGTATCCGGGATATTTTAACATGACTTTTGTACAGTGGGAGGAAGTGGAGACATAACGTCCTGCCTAATAATTAGCATAAGGACTAAACAATGTGTTGAAACTCGACATTAAGCTCCAATTAGCTGAGGGAAGCTGCGAATTCAGAAGGAAATTCTCTATAGGCCCATCTTTAGGTTCCATTCATGCTGTTTGCACATTGTAAGTTCATATATTATTATTGAAAACAATCAGTTATAGATACTTGTATCTTTTCTATCAGGCCTCAGTTACCTGATGACAAGGAGGATGTAACTTCGATAGAAATAAGTGAGGGAGGACTTAATTTCTTATTGGCCAGTTTCTTATCCCACTCAGTCCCTGTGGCCGTGTGTGACCTGGACATGTATTGATATTTCAATGATGAGGATAATTTGAGTCATAACCTTCCAGTCATGTCCCTGTGGTGGTGTTGACATCAGTGCTAATGTTTTGGATTGCATGTCTCAAGATGTAGTGACTCACTCTCATCTTTAAATTACCGCAGCGCTGACCCGCTTCTCCCCGCATCTCCCCGCAGGTTGGCTTAAGGAGGATTGACGAGATCAGCGTGGTCACCAAGGTTATCTAAATGTAGGCCCAGCCCTCAGGATGCTGTGGGTGACCAAGAGAGCGGTAGAGATTGTTTCTATCCCCTGGATCAGATAAACTATTGAGTTTCCACTATCAATGCAGTAACTACACACTGCACAAACCCCCATTCATGCAATTTTAAACAAATACACATATTATTTCAGTCATCCTCTGGAATTAAGTACATTTTACATGTGGCTTTTAAATGAAATCCTTAAATATAGCAGCCTGAATGGTATCTTTCACCCAGCTTTGAAACATATGACCACAGTAATGTTAAAGGTACTTTACTGGCTGCTTGGTAAAGATTCTGATGTGTGGAATAATGTCTGGATGTGCGGGGGTGTGTTTTTGTCTTTCAACCCATCATGAAGCCCAACCACTGTAACATAAGAGCCCAAAAGCTCCAGCCTGCATGTAATAACAAAGCTAAGCTGAGGAGAGTTCTGCTCCATCCCCAGAGAGGTGGGAGGAGGGTGGGGGCGCGCGCACAATGAAGAGCTGGATGACGCAGCTGAGAAAGGAAAGGGAGGGAGCATGGAGCCGAATCCCAAACAAGGAGAGGAGGAAGAGGAGGAGATGAAGTGGAGGTGGAGAAAGGGAGCGTAGGCAAACTGCGTGGGAAGAAGATGCTGTATAATCAGCTTTTTAGGGTTTTTTCCTGCTCTTCTTTTGTCTTTACTTTCTTAACTGTATTTTATTTATTTATTTTGCAAGTGGCACTGGCCTAGTCATCTTTATCAGCCCCATCTGTGCCTGCCTGACTGTCAAACTCTTCCTCTTTTCTTCTTGGTGTTCTTTCTTTCACTGTAATTTTCCCACTTTTCTCTGAAAGACAGAAGCAGCTTTAATAGAACCTTTTTGTCCTGAATTTGTTTGTAAAGTAATGAAAAATCATCTGCGCTCACCATCCATGCTTCTACTATAGGCAGACACTTATTGCCATTGTTGTTTAAATCAAATTGTAGCGCCTTTTGCTTCGTTCTTAAGTAGGCAATTAAAAAAATAATAAAACAAAAACAATGAATTGTATTTTCTCCCTCTACAATTCACAAAACAACACTGTTGTAGTGAAACCTTTTTTAGCTTTATGGCTGTCTAACACACAGGCAAGGTCTGCTCAGTGAGTATTATTTCACACTTATCAGCTTTTGGCATCACATTTATTTAGCTTCATATAATAAGTGAGAAACCGAAGAATCGTCTAATCGTGAGTAAAGAGTAACCCGATGAGTCATCGGCATCTCTCGCACACATTCAAACACTGCCTGGAGCTGCTCCGTTAAAAGGCAATCTGGTGAGAGAGGCGGGGGAACGCGTGGGTGGAGGGGGAACAGAGGAGCAGGTGATGGGGAGGGGGAGTGATGCGGAGGGAGGGAAGTAGGGAGAGACTGGGGTTTTCCTCTCACAAGCCTCTCTGAATACTAAACATCTCCCTGACAGTCCTCTTATATCTGAGGCAGAGCAGGCGGGGAGGTGGAGGAGAGGTGGAGGGGATTGCGGAGGTAAATATGTGCTCATTCATGTGTGTAAGTAGACTTTAACTGTGCAGCATGTGGGTGGTTGAGAAGAAAGGGCACAAAACAGGGAACACCATCACCATCACTGTTTGTGGTCCGAGACGGTATGAGTAACAGTCTAGTTGTGAATGGAGCAGTCTGAATAAGTTACAGTGTTTACTTTTTGGAGTGAGGTAACTGTAACCGAACATGACAGCTGAAGTATCTCATCACATCTCGTGTGTTTTGGGGTTTAGTGTCTGTCTGTCTGTAAGGCTCCATTCATCACTAAATGTCAACATCAATTTCCATGCTAAAGCAGGAATGCAAAATAAAAGGAAGGGAAGTAGTGTTAGAAGTGAGAGGACCATCTTCTACACCAGTGATTGCCAACCCCTGGTACGTATACCTCTGGTGGTACACAAACTTTGCTGAAAGGCCAGTCCGTCTGGCCAAGTCCAAAAAAAGTTTCATTTCATTTTAGTTTATTGAAGAGAGCATATATTACGTATACACATTACTTTACAATTATCTGCAGTTGTCTGCAGTCTGCAGCTGAGCTGCCAAGTGGCACCATGTCCAGAAAGAGATTCTTTGATTTTAAAACTGTAGCCTTATGTTGTTGTTATTTAGCCTTTTTGAGGCTATGTGTGGTCAGATTAATGAATTCTATCCTATGCACATGTTGGTATCTGCAGTGGCAAGTGGTAAAATGGAAATTTGGTTTAGAGCATTATGCATATATAAATGGTACATGGTCTGAAAATAAACTCTGCTCTACACTCAAGGTCAGTCAATCCCCACAGCAGCTATTGTGTCTATGAGAGCAAAACAAAAAAATTCCCCTCGGGGATTAATAAAGTAAATACCTACCTACCTACCTAAATTGCTTTCTCTCATTTAGTATAACTGAAAGAAACAAATCAGCAATCTAGAAAAAAAAACTCCATAATATAATATGCCAGAATACCTGGCCCCAGATTTTCTTCATGTCAAAGGGTTTGTGATAATTCAATAAAACACACATTTTATTGAGAAAAAAAACACTGTATAAGTAACACAGTGCAATTATCACACAGACAACATCTTCTACATTGTATGATGCAGGCTCACAAGATTGTATAATAACATATTCAACTTTTTAATTTGGTTTCCCCCAAAATTTGCCAGTGACTACCTCATCTCAGTTGACAGTCAACGTGGGACTTTTAGGGGCTTTGGTGGTATGTAGCACTTAGAAAGTGGACATACTTTATCCAGCTGCCAATAAGTCTTGCATTGGTAAGAGCATCTTCAAAATGGGGAGATGACCATCATCGTATATGTGATAGGACAAAGGATGCATTTTCTTTTCTTCAGGCCTGGTGACTTGACAGCGACTTGAAAGCAGATAAAGTATGTGAACAACTTTGAGAGGTGTTACACTGGATTTGCCACACTGCACCGACGATGACGTATCTGTACATACCGAAGGAAAACCCCTCTGCAGTCACCCCACTGGCTGACTGCCGAGGTGTCGGGCTCAGTGATTGGCTGGCACATAATGGAGACGGTGATGGAGGTAAGCGTCAATGATGCAAAGGAGCGAAACAAACACGGGGGGAGAGGAAGGCTGAGACTGTGGCTGTCTCCCTCGTTTGGAAAAGATGAATGTCAGATCCACAAAGCCCCCCCCTTTTTAATGAATGAATGTTGCTTGTTTAAACTGCTCTGCGTTGTCTGTCAGTATAAAATACAAAGTGATGTATATAAAATCACTGCACTGCAGTGCACAGTCATTTGATTGAGAACAATACATTTGCTGTTATGAAAATTATATTTTTCCAAGTGAACAAATAACATGAAACAATGTAGCCTGAAGCAGCAAAACACAGACAACAAGCCAGTCTGTTTTCAGAGCAGTCTTTTTTCATAGCTTTGTATGGTTATTTTCAGATGATCGATTTTTCGAGATATTTAATGATCATTCCTGGACTACTGAAATTAACTATCACAATATTTTGAGCACAAGAATATGATTCTATGCACTCGCGTTTCTTTTGACATGTTCTCAGTGCTGCAGAGGACTTTCCTCCCCTGCATCAGGAGCAGCGTTGTGCACTCCTCCCTGCAGTCTCCTTCATCTCAGCCAGCATCCCTCTGCAGTTGGCTTTACCTTGACTTTGATGTATGGTTTTGATTGGTGGGTTGGCAGTATCCCAGACTTTGATAAGGCAATTTGTGGCTTCTACTGTGACGAGCCTGTCCCTGTACAGGAAGATTCAGGCTGTGCATTAATCTGGATCAGTCCGTTTCCATCACTAACCCGTCCTTCTCAGTTCACAAGAGACCATTAAGGACTGTTTTTCAATCCCACGCATTTATACACAACTGTGCCTCCAGTAGTTCTTGTAGTAGTCCCTGCAATTTTTGTTAGTTGCCACTTCTTGAATGAGATTCAGAACAGAATTACTCTGATCTAGTATATTCTGTCATTATTATTAGTCATGATAGCAGTGTGGGTCTATGGAAAGCAATCCATTGGTCCTGACTGAAATAGTTCAACAACTAGTGGATGGACAGCTATACGTTTTTAACAGAACTTTCATAAATCCCAGGGGATGAATCAGATGTTAGTGACTCTTTGCCTTTTACTTCAGCATTTGGGGTATTGAATGAAATATCTCCAAAATTACTGGAAAAATTGCCATAAACGTTGGAAATCCCTTATCTTTACATTTAACACCATTGTGTAAAAATGTTAATTTGTCCGACATTCGGTTCACCTCAGCTGTACTTTGTATTTAGTGCTAATTAGCATGCTAACATGCTAAAGGGAATAGGGGTCGGGAGAGTTCTCATGAGCTGTGATCAACTTTTCCATGAAGGTCAGAACAAGCACCGAGCAGGGTAAAGCAGTGTCGTAGTACGACTGTGTTTTACTGTTCCGGTTTCTATGTGTGTTGATCCTCCAGTTAAACCAGATGGAGGTTGTAAGGTGTGAAAAGAAAGGCAGACACGAGAAGTTGAGAAGTTCCCTTTGTAGATCACCGACTGGATTTGGCTTTTCTCTCCAATTAATTTGGGGGAGGTGATGAGGAGAGGTGAGAAATCAATATGAGGCTAAGCAACAGAGAAAAATGAAATGGGATTCGTGAGATTGAACCTTTTCTGCGTTCCATTCCCACGCCTTGATTAACAACCAGTCTCTTGAAATAAGGCACGCTATAACCATATTTTGCTTCATTCATTTATTCACAGATTGAAAAACAACCCTAAAATAACACTTTTTTTTTTCTTTTCACGATTTGGTCCCTCAAGGCTCAATAGATCTGGATCAATAAAAGCAAAGTTGTTAAGAAAGCTCTTTTTTTTTTTTTTTTTTTCAAGCAGTTCACAAACAAGCAAGGAATACAGAAATACTTCTACTTTCAAAGAGATAAATCTCACAAAATCTCATCAGATACAGCATCCTAGCATGACTCTTAAAAGTGGATCCCATAAAATACAAAATCTGTAGTCATACCAATATTTTGTCTTCTGCATTAAACAAATGAGCATTAACTATGGACTTGATCTGTTTGTACCATAAGCCTGAGAAAACATGAAGATTTGTACTAAAATGTTAACTCTCATGCAGACCTACACATGGCTATGCATCAATGCATTTGACAGGCTACTGGTTAGTATACAAACACCATTTACCACAGTGTCCCCAGTAATACAGCATCTGTCTAAACTGAATAAAGGACATTGATTCTGTCTAGCTCTTGTGACATTGTGCTTGTATACACAGCAAACTTTAACATTCGTACAGGTGTACTGATTTGAAGTCAAACATTATGACCATTTTCTTTGTGGTTGCTGTTCTGTCGTCGTCTGTTACACCTTTTGGCTTTTGATCAGAGGGAAATGCAGCTCTCTTCCTCTTACACCAGAACTGTCAGAATTTGCTGAGTAATTGTCATCATCAAGTAGGCTCCACTTCCTTCCTAACAGAGAGAGGGATCTCTGATATTTTATTACCATTCCGGCTGATTAGCGCCATCATAAAAAGAACATGATTTGATGGACCAAAATTGTGCCAGAGCAATGCGTTTCTTAATGGTGACATAATGGCTGAACGTTTGTGATGGGAAAGAAAGGAGAGCAATGAAAAAATGACTAGGCTGTCCACTCTCACCTCCTTTCATCTCGGCTATTGTTCTCCTAATGAGGAACGCAGCTTCTGACTCAGAATGCACTTAGCCACAAGAGGAGACTCCTGTCACACACAGAAGAGAGATGTAATCTGGGCCGGCTGGAAAGCAGCATCATCGTCCAAACAAACAAAAGAGAGGGGGATCATTTCGATCCTCTGATGTTTCAATTCAGTCTTTTCGATTCACTGTATAGCAACAACCTCAAAGAATGAGGAGAGGGAAAATGGTGACGCAAGAAGGGTTTCCCTTCTCTTCTCGTCATTAATATTCCACACCATCTTCTGTAATGGTCCCCTCACTGCGCATGGGAGAGACAGAGAGCCCTACAGCTCCACTGAGAAAGAGATTTCGGGAGCAAAACTGGGTTACTATCAACCTGCCACTGCTGCTGAGGATATAAAAGCAGATCATTAGCATAATTCTAGCCTGTACTTGAATTCATCACCCTCGGGAGATAATCTGTTGATGTGGTTTTACTTGAATGGCAGCTCTGGTTCATTATAAAAACAAAGAAGAAGAAAAATAAGAGAAAAAAACAAAGTGGATTTAAATATAAATATGGTCCTTGTTCGGTTTGGTTTTATACACTGACAGGAAGTGAAGTCCTCAGCCCCTGTGGGAGGAATCTACTGCACTGTCAATTTTCTCAAGAGGAGAAGAGGGGAAAAACAAGAATGTCATATGTGAACAAATAAAGCCTGTTTTGTGAGCCTCATGCGTGCGAAAACATGCCTCTCTTATAAATTCAATAAGCATCTGTGTCAGCAGGCATCGCATCTGACAGCTGCAGTCTAACTCCCCATGTCATGGCTGTTCTGCCTGTTAGGACAGATATGTCATGTCAGTGATGCCCAAAGTACGAAGAGTCACAGCTTATGGAGTCGTACATTAGTGTCGTATGTATGACTGATAAAGAGGCATTACACCAGAATGCTGGAGCCTCACTAGTTTTGACAGCTCTGTCTGTGGGTGCAGAGCCTGTCCTCTACAAACCTTCCACATTGTGAGTTTTCATTGTCATTTAAGCAATGCAGACGTACAAAAATATATTACCTAATCATTTAACAAACTAATAAAAAGTAAACAAGAAGTTTATCCCAAAGCTGAGAAGCACTTTCAGTCAAAAACAGCAAACATCATGACCAGCCACACACTCAGTGAAGAGAATCGAAGGAGATCTTCCTCTTCAGAAGAAGAAATAATAGGCCCTTTCATCATCTGACGACCCTTCAGATTTTCCTTGGGACTGTTTTGGGGTACCTGACCGGGAACTACTTATCCAAACAACCAGTGTTAAGAACTCTACTTGAGTAGTCTTTCATATTTGAGATTCATTTTAAAAGGAACTGTCATATTTCTTCAGAAGGTTTGTCTTGACCGGGAACAGGCCAACATCAAAATATATGATGTCTAATGTAGTTTTGACAGATTAATTAAGATATTTTAACAATCTTGTTGTTCACAAATGACAAAACAAATTGTTTTCCAATAATGTCCGATCACAGGACTGGTAGGTTTTGTCCAGTTCAATAGCTTTCTGCTTGTCTAATAGCACCTGGTTTCACAGTGGATCGAGGAGTACCGAGGCCATACCAGCCCTCAGCTTCACTTATTCTTACCGACAGGAAGGACAGCAGTGGAGACGTAAATAGACTACAGACACAGAAACAATGAATGAGGAAGCAATTATCACTAAAACCCCGATGATTTTCGATGTCAGCTCGACTCATCAATTATTTTGATTTGTATTTTCTTCATCAACTGAAAAATGGCAACATTGAACAGCTTTGTAAAGCTAAGACTAATACAAAGTGACTGGATGTATTCGTGATGGATCAACCGTATCTAAGATTATCTGGGAATAAGTGTTTGAATGTAGGTTGATTCAAAGCATATTTTTCTTTTTGGGTCTGGACCGCACCATTCAAGTTGAATACAGAGAGACGTGTGAGCTGAGGCGAGACAAACCCAACTGAAAGAAAAGTGTGTATCAGCAGGAGTGAGGTTGGAGAGGGGGCCGACTGGAGCCCTGCTACACTGGGCTGTGGTCCGGAGAAGTGTGTGTGGCTGTCACCGTCACCGTCACACACTCAGTGGCTGTGTCCTTGGTCCTGCGAAGGCCCATGTACAGCCTCTCGTCCAGGTTAGCAGTCAGTTTGTCTGTGAGCTCTGCTGTGATGGTTTGCGGGCCGTAGCCTGAGGAGTCGGGCACCTGAGGCGGGGAGCGCTCGTCCGGGTGCCCGGACTGTTTGCTGTCCTCCTGAGGGTCGGGGTGCTCGCCCAGCCCTCTGTCTTTTTCTGAGATGGAGGGATGAAGAGGTATAGGAGGAGATGATGTGTGGTCCTCCTCCTCGACCTTTCCTCCATCCGCAGCCGCAGTGGGTTCTACCTTTGGCATGTCAGGAGTGCTGCCGGTCCCATCGCTGGTCTCCTCGTCGGGAGCACTGACGATGCGGGGCAGCGTACTGTGATAGCTCGTGTCAAGGGGGTAGTTTACACTGTCACCCCTCCGTAACGGAGTTCGCTGTCTCTCAAAGGAGGACTGGAAGTGTCTGACACCGGGGTCGCTCCACTGCTTGTGGCGCTGCCACTGTTTGCGGAGGTGGATTCGGGACCGGTGCTTTCTTAGCGGCGACTCCTGCAGGTCAAACTGAGGATCATGGCGGAGAAACTCATGGAAGAGCGCGTCCGTCTTCTCATCTATGCTGTAGTCTCGCCGGTGCAGTGATAGTGGTGGAGGTGGAGGCTGCGCAGCCTCTTGAGGTGTGAGCATCTGACCATATGGGATCCAGCTCAGTGAACCAGCACCTGTTTTGATGGAAACTCCTCCACTGGCACCCAACAGCAACTCCTCCTCAGGCTCCTCCTCAAAGAGATGAGACTCAAAACTCTCACCGACAGTGCCACTTCGCCCTGCGTTGGTGAAATGGTGCCTTTTCTCGTGGGCTGTTCTGTCCTTCGGGCTGCCGCTGATGCTGCTGCTCCCAAAGAGTCGCAGGTCCTCCGGACCTCTAGGTGGAGCCTCTATCGACGCATAGCCACTGTCCATCTGCAGCAATTTACGAGTCCCTGTTTCTCCATCACTGCCCCCTCTCTCTGATTCTGTGCTTCCCTGTTTTCTCTTTTTTGACTCCTTCAACCCCAGATGGTCATCCATATACACAAAGAAGTCCTTGTCATCCTCTCCACCCTCTGCCTCATCCCCTAAATCCTGGGACGGGGATCTGGGGAGCCCTCCTCTTTCTGTCTCTGTGCGTCCGCCCAGCGAATACACACTGTCAGCATCACTGCATACTGAGTTCCTGTCATTGTTGCTGCTTTGGTCCGAGGCGGCGTACTGTTCGAGTGTTGCACGTAGTGTCCAGATGTCTCTGTAAAGTGATTGGGGATCCTGGGGGTCGAGGGGTTCTGAGAGGTTGGCACCCTCCCTCAATACCTTGGATAATGCTTCCTCTTGGGGATCAGGGGACAGGCCAATCACCCCCGGTCCTCCATGGCTGCAGCTGGGCTCCACAATCACCTCTACCTCTAACCTGTAGTGTGCACACAGGGATGGAGAGACGAGAAAATGAAAGAAGTACGGAGAAAGGAAAGGGGGAAGCAAAGAGACACGCAACACAAGTGTCAGTGACAGAGCATCTACCTAAATAACACATTCATCTGAGACATGGCTGTGGTCACAGTGCACACAATGATTTTAATGACTTGCAATGGCTGCTGAGTCGTTGAAGCCATGTCAGCTCAGGAACTTCTCAAAAATCCCATGCCTTCATGAAAATATTGAGTAAATGAGCATGTGGATCATCAAATTTCTTTGCGCACAGCAGGCTTTCCGGAAATTGATTTTCTTTTCAACAATAAATATCATCAAATGTACACAGGAAAGACTGTACAAGATTTTGTTTCATCTAATATTCAGCATAGGAAAATAAATAGTTACGTAAGAAGACACTTTGGAAGATTGCTTATTTTTGTTGCATAACCTCATATTCTGTCAAATCTGCATCGCTATAATTGCAGACTTAAAATAACAGGATCATGGTGGCCCCTCGCCCATTTGAGGACATCATGACATTATCAGACCATGTCAGCGATGGAATGGTTTCTCATGCCAGATATAAACCCCACATCCTAATTCTCCACTCCACTCTGGGGGGGAAAAAAAGTGCACTCCGGGAATCCCCTACATCTGGTTTAAGATCATGGAACTGGTTTTGAAAAAAAACTCTTACTTACAGGGATATCATTACATACAGATTAGACTGTGGTTGAATAGTATTTACAGTTACTCAGCCTTGTGCTTTTTAGTCTAATAAAGAGTCATAGCAGAAAAAAAATATTTTTTAAATAATATAGGGGACAGTTTCCTTTTCTATATTTTTCAATTACTTGTAGTTCAATTTACTGGACACTGAAGTTGTCCCTGCTCATCTGGCACGACTAAACAACCATTTTGAGAGTTTTGCAGTGGTGTTTCACCCAGGTCGTAAAACCTTTTTTGTGAAGGTAAAGTGGTGGAGAATTGGGACCTAGAGCTTTGGCCTACTGTAAATCATTAGCATAGGTTTTCTAGCTGCAGGAAATAAATGAGTGCAAGGAAGCAAAGCAGTGGACAGGATGAATGGCAAGGGAATTAAAGATACCTGCCGAGGGAGGGGGGCGGTGTGGAAGGAGGTGAGAGGAGGCGTGTAGTGGGCTGGCTCGGATAATAGGCCACATCCTGGGTGCGGGCGATGTATTGGATGAGGTCTATGTGGTGCGCATCGTTGTCGTCCTGGTCCATGCTCTCACTGGCGGCCCGCTGGCGCTGGAACTGCCTCCTCTTCGGAGAACCTGGCTCACACAGACCATGAAGAAAGAGCAGCGAGTTACACAAGTTGCGTGACAGCAGGAGTGCAGTGACATTTAATCCAGCCGAAAGCTTCCGTCAGCTGTGGGGGGATATTGTGATCTTTATTTGGTCCCCCGGTGCGACAGAAGAAGTGAGCCTGGGGAAGAGCAGGGAGAAATGTGTGTGTATAGGATGAAGCGGATCGGCAGGGAGGATTCACTCAGGGGATCGAATCGATTTGGAACGACCGAACTTTACGTCACGGAGCCATCTGTCTTGTACGCTTGTGTGTGTGTATCTCCAGCTCAGTGAAAAGGCAGCTCACAGTTGGTTGCTGGAGCCCTTGATTAACCGTTGTCTGTTTACCATGAGAGAATGTTGGCAAAAATCCTTAATCCACAAATAAACAAAGAAGATACTTAAAGGAAAGAAATTACCAACGCTATAATTTTCATCTTTCCACTTACTACTGTGACAGAGAACCACAAAGAATTGTTGCACTCCCCTGCTGCATTTGCACACATCTTTCTAAAAATAATACAACAGGAATACACTTTGCACCATCAAGGATCCATTACCTCTGGTGTCCAGACTCGAGGCTCTCTGGCTGCTGTCCAGCTTCCATTTCTTGATTTTGAAGTATGGACTGGCCCCCTCCAGACTAGCATGGCGCCGCAGTTTAGTGAAGAACTGCAGCACGGGCCTCTGGCTTCCTGCACCGCCGCCAGCAGGGAAGGCACCGCTCCCCACCGCTGCCCCCTCTCCAACACTGACACTGCCGCCTCTGCCCCGAGGCCCCACTCCCATCATCTCAATCTGAGCAGAGAAAAAAAGAACTGTCAGAAAGAAGACCTGACAACACTGGTAGTCTGTGTGTAATCCTGTCTGACAGTGATGTTCCACACTGGCTTCCATGTTTACCCATCACCCATCATTCTTGTTCCCCCCTCTAACCCCCTCCTACCCACCCACCTTCAGGCTATCCCTGCAATGGCTGTACGAATGACTCGCTGGTTTGAGAAAAATGCATCATTCTACAAATGATTAATGATTAACTCCACAAATTTCACGTTGACCTAAATTCTACACTAACGTCTTCGTTTTTTTAAAACACGAGCACTTGCAGGTGATTTGTATGCATACTCGGGATTTGTGAGACATTTGCACTCATGTGCCCTTCAGCAAGAAAAGCACAACGTGACATGCCAAACTTTGTGAAAATTAGTACTCGGGTGGTGTGAAATACTGATTATTTTATAATACTTTGAGGTAACTTACAGAGCTGGAGCTTGTTTCCTTGGTGTTAAGAGCTACAGTGTTCTTACAGAAGCTGGTGTCCACCACAGAGTTGAGAGCATCTCCAGGGAGGGCGCAGCTGGGATTGACACTCAGGCTGGTCAACGCTGTTTGTGGTAGGGGGCACAGCATCGGCTGAAGGAAAGCACACACAACTTTGTTACCTTTTTACATCATTTGTTGAGTGTATGTTTATTGGAATAAAAAAAAAAACATGTTGATTAATGTAGTAATGAACAACCACTGTCAAGTCCAGATTTCCTTCCAGGCTGGTAGCCCAGCACTAGTGATTGACCAGCTTTACCTAAATGAGAAATCAGTGCAGGGAATGCTGAAATGAGCAGGCAGAGATCCCTGATTCCCGTGTTTGGGTACATTACGTTGATACATTTTCTTGACCTGACCCACGTGATAGATGTCCCTAATTGGCCTCGGTTGAGACTAATGGTACATCAGGACTAATAACAGGTCAAGGCTGTCACCTGGAAGATGGAAAGTGCTGACTTAGTAACAGGGCGAGTCGTCATGGTGATGGTGTTCTCAGCCGAGTCGCACTCATGGATGGTGACGATCCTGAGGCCTGGGGGAGGTATGTGGAGGTGTGTGAGCCGGGCGTTTTTCAGGTGGTGGAAGTCGCCCTCGGTCAGAGTGTACCTGAGGTGCATGGACGGCATTGAGTTAAATGAAGAGCTGTGCATCCCTGCTAGATGAGATGAGACATAAGTTGCATACACTTCTGAAAATCTTGAAATCATGATGCTTATTGTTACACAAAAGACAAACAGCCAGGGGGAGATATGTGACTTCAAACCCATTACAGACACTGTGGGTTCTGCATTTAGCACGACAGAATTATTCCTATTGAAGAATTTGCATATCAGGCTCAGGGCTTTAAGAGAAAAGTAGGTGATAGTAGGAGAAAAAGTTTGAGCTCCTTTTGTCCACAGCATACGTAATACATTCTGAATTCATAAACCCTAAACTAACATACAAGTTGATTGGAATCAGTGAAATGTTTACATCCGTTGATCTCGGAGCGCTTTAAGCATGGGGTGCACGGACATTGATGACAGTTGAATGCTGATTCAAAAGCATGAGGATTTATAAATGTGGCCCTTTGTGCATGTGTTGGCTCTCTGACCTGCGGCCCTTCTCCGGGGCCTTCTTGCCATGATCGAAGAGCGCGGCCTCATTGAAGGAGACACGACGGCCCGTGGGGCCTGTGGAGAGGAAGCGCTCTGTCTCTTGGTCGTGAGAGCTGGCCATGGACAGGCAGTCTGACTCATCCACCCTGATGGTGATTTCTACTCGAGATTCGAGGGAAAAGGGACAGACGATACCAGCAATTAGGTGGATAGATGGGTGAGGGAAGAAAGATGGCAGAGCATGAAAGGACGAGCATTTTATAGCTGACAGTCATTATCTAAAGGGAATCAGTTCAGAGTTTTCAGCCATGCTAGCGACATAACTCTTCGCATGTTCTTTCTGTCAGTCAGTTTGTACTGCTTTTCACCAAAATGAAACATTGAACATTCATGTTCCCCAAAGGATGAACCCCAATGACCTTTATGATTTTTACTCTTGTTCCCTCATTCTGTGTAGTGCCTATTCAATGGACTGATGCCAAGCTTGGTACAGAGAGTCGAATAGAGAGGATGAACCCAAATTACTTTGATGATCCCATGACTTTTCCTCTTGGAACACTATGAAGTCAAGCTCTGTGGTTTTGAGTGAAATGTCTCAACTGTTATCTGATGGATTACCATGAAATCTGGCACAGACATTCATGGTCCCTTCAGGATGAATTGAAGGGGCTCTTGTTTTATGCAGTTTGGTCCCTGTAAAAGGTGATGTTTAATCTAATATATAATATAATTTCTGGTCCGTGATTCAAGTCCCCACGACGACCTCTGTTGCATGTCATGCAAGATCTCTTCCCACTCTTTTCTTGTCATTGTTAAACTGTCAGCTGTGTAATAAAAGTATACAATGCCCCCAAAAAAACTTAAATCACAACTCTGTCCTTCTATCTGCATGAATGTATATTAGTACCTGACTGATATATTGGCTGGCTGATTTGATCAGCTGATATTGGCTAGATATATTGGTATCAGTGTATTTGTTTGGCCGATATATGCCAAAATGAAACGTTTTTTTTTATAGAACATAATGCAGACATAGATGCTTTGGGTAAATTAGAAATTGTTGTATTTGTGTGTTTAAAAAAAAAAAAAAAAAAAAAAAAAAAAAAATATATATATATATATATATATATATATATATATATATATATATATATAATTATTGAATTCCTTGTAAGGTTGTCCGTTTCATTGCATTGATCACAGTGTGGACAATAGTGTAAAATAACCCCCCCACTATGACATTACATTACTTTATCACAAGTGTCAGAAGTGTATTATAACCACATTGGAGTGTTCATTTAAAAAAAAAAAAAATCGGTTTATATATACTGTATATACACAGCAGAATATCGTCCGCTTTATTGATATAATTTTTTTTTTACTCCCCAATATCAGTATCTGCGTCTGCCACAAAAATCCAGTATTGGTTGGGCTGTATCTACTAGATATTTACACTGACTGTTCAGACATCTTGGTGGAGAATCACTGTGATAACTGCTGACTGGAAAACTTAACAAAAGGGCTTACAAAAGCAGTTTGGTGCCAAACTGATGCCTTTTAATAAATCATGTTCTCTGGACACAGAGTGCATTCACTGATCCCAAAATGTTAAAATGTGTTCCAGGAGTGGCATAGCTACTTAAACTAATTGAGGTGAGATCACAGCATTTTAATGGAATAGACATTATACATTTGTGCTGACGTGATAAAAAATATCCCTGCCTCCATCAGTCCCATCCCTCCATCTCCCAGCTTGCCTGTCTCCTTCACTCCTCCCTTTCATTTCTTGCCTGTTTCCCTCCCTCGCTGCATTTCTTTTTTGTCTTTTCCTCTTACCATGGCTGGGCTGAGACTCCTCCACGTAGGTGGTGTTGGTTTTCTCCGGGTCATCGCTGGTCCTAGGGGACACCGAAATGTTCAGATCAATGCTGTGACATGATTACCCCTGAAGTCTGTCTTTCATCCGACGGACCCCGCTGATGCAGGCAGCCACACAGGCTACCACAGTACAAGGTTTTACGTATGACCAGTGTTGCTGTTTGACCTTTCTGCTGGCTGAGAATGATGCATATGCACTTTCAAAATACACTTATAAGCCAACAGTTTAAAAATTCAGCTATAAAGCCATTATAAGGACAAAGTATTCTGTTTGTCTAAATGGCTGCCTGCCTGGCTGTATAATCAATGAGGGCCTAAGTCATAGCCAGTAACTTGATAACCTTCAGGGCCAGGGGACCTCTTGAACTGATAAAGTATGGTGCTTTATTGGATTCTACAGTTCCACTCATCTTTAAGGGCACAGAGAAAATACACAATAAAGGTCATATTATTTGGCGGAAAGAGTGTGTGATTCTCGTTTTGGTAAATCTTTCTGAGAACCTCTCTGTTTTAACATCATTAATAGCAGTTGATCCTCCTTAGCGCTTCTTAAATCCCATGCACAGGATTTACTTGATGAGGCAGAAAAAGAGAAACGGAAAGCTCATTGCCAGTCATTTCTTCATCTGATTTCTTTGTGAAGAGCTATGAGTTGCATGTGTGTGTGTTTGTGTGGGTGTGAAGTGACTTGAGGGATTTCTCCATCCACCCCAGATCTGTGCTTCTTGTTTTTTCATTTCCTCTGTGGCTCCTGCTTCCCCATACCTCGCATGTGTGCGAGTTTGTGTATATTCTCTGTGCGCACACGGCGGTGGGTTGAGACGCGAGATTAATCACCGCCGATGGCTGCTATGAAATCTCATTACACTCATCATTTGTACCAGCCTGCCCGATTCTCCTTTTGCTCTCCCCCAGCCTTTTCCACGCCTCTGTGCTCTCTGTTTATCTGCATCTGGCTGCTGCGCTCTTGTGTATTCAAGTGTAGGTGATGGTGTGTGCTGCTGTGGAGAGGGACAAAGAGTCTCAAGGGTCAGCCATCTTACCGTCGAATAAACACAGATGAATCACAAATAAATGAGCGTGAATATTGAATGTGTTTCCACCAAGGTGTTTTCATAACAGCCCCGCAGGGGGTCCTGACACTCAAAACAGCAGACATGTATTATGGGTGAGTGCACTGTGTTGTCTTGCTTTATTGTGCTTACAAGTCTTGATAGGGTAATGTTACTCCTGTAGCACAGCTTTCTTTGATTGTAAAGATGATTTAATTACTCTTATGGTTCACTGAAGAGCTGGACAATTCCACAAGACGTCGTTAGTTCATTTGCAATGAGCTTTATCTATTATTTAATATAAGTACCAGTTTGTCTCTAAATAGCAGCTGCATGTGAGCTCAGTAACGGTAGCCTCTGTCAACAGAATGTGTGTACTCTTATGTGAGCGTGTGTGCTTTTATGTAGCGCAGTGAAAGCAACAGCTGTGCACCTGGATCTGCAGGCTAACCTGCACTTTTTGTTGAAACTGCGTAGGAGTGGTGTTGATTTAAGTTTGTAGGATGTAGAGCTTGGTGTTATTGTGTTAGATGGTATCATAGGAGGTTTGAGGGCAGATAAATATAAGGGACAGCAGGCAACAATATAAAGTATTGTAATGGAAAGCTACACAACGCCACATTCTGTAGCCTCAAAATCACCAGTTGAATCAACACGGCTCGGGCACAGCGTCAACACAAATTGAAGGGTATCACTTATTACAGTGCACTTGTTATTAAAGTGTACCTCTGCTGGTTTTATTACTTCCACCCTTAATATCAGTCCTTACTGTTGGTTCCTTATAACTTTTATGGGCTTATGTCATGCTGCAAAGTTTCGAAGTCACTCTTGATGAGTGACAGGGGTGTCAAGTGAATTGCTAAAAAAAAAAAAGCTCAAATTGAATACATCATTTTTATATCGCACCTGGCACAGCATGGCCCTCCTCGACAGCTGCGACGGTAAGCGATGAGGACGACGGAGATGAAGATCAGTGTTCCTACCAGGAAGATGGAGAGGACCACCCGGAGGAGTGCGTAGCCATCTTGCTGTTCCTCATCCTCCAATGAGATCTCCTGAGGTAAAAAAAAATAAGAGGTAATAAGAGATATCATAAGATGGATGGATGGGTAGACAGATAGATAGATAGATAGATAGATAGATAGATAGATAGATAGATAGATAGATAGATAGATAGATAGATAGATAGATAGATAGATAGATAGATAGATGGATAGATAGATAGATAGATAGATAGATAGATAGATAGATAGATAGATAGATAGATAGATAGATAGATAGATAGATAGATAGATTTGTTAGAAGGCAGAGAGGGGAAGTAAAGCAGATAACAGTCACAGAAGTACAGTAGTTGTATTCCATGCGTGCTGCTGTAAGAGAGAGCGAGCATGAGTAAACGCCTCCAATACGAACATGAAAGCACCTGATGATTAATATCGCACCTTACTAAGGTGACAGACAGCGTCAATAGAAAAAAACTCCTCCACACTCGACTCAATCAGACTGCGTCATCTGTGTTTTTCTCATTCTTGCCGCCAAATTCAGAAGCAAAGGTAAAAACAAAGCCATGAGCCATTCATATAATCATGCCTGACGGTGGCATCAGCACCAGAAAAGCAACCCCTTTTTAACAGAAGTGAGCACTTTGCAGGTTCAGCTGAAGAGATTTGCAGACATTTAGTTTGCAACTTGAGACGCCTCAACGGTAGACTGAATTTTGCAGCTGTTTCACCTTCACAGTAGCATCACGTAGTTTACCAGATTAATTCAGCCCCACTGGTTGATTGGCTTGCATAAAGTGAATCTATAAATACGACAAAAAAATTTTTTTTTTAAATGCCAGGGCTATTAACCTGTCTACAGTATACCTTAGCTATGGGAAAGCTCTTACAGACAGGACTGCAAACTGAGTGAATTCACCACACTCATGCAGACGCTACAGTTCAAATATTTAGTCGGATTTGTCAAAGGGAACAGTTGTCACCAGAGGAGGTCAAGACACCTCTGAATCTCTCACTCTTAATTGATTGGAAGAACTTTACTCAGTTGTCATAAAAAGATGGGAAGCATTGGTTAATTGGTTAAATTCCAACAGAAAATGTTTGTTCCCGCACTGCCCATACCGGCTACAGAACAGGGAATGAAACTGTTTCAGTAAAATGATAGATTGCAAAATGAGTGGGAGAGCGGAGATTGGCAGCAGGCTCTGTTCTTTTATGGAGTATCAGAGTGACATGACAGCCAAGGTTGAGTAAAGATAACGTACTCTCGATATTAGTGATGATTTTATAGATCAAGAATTGTGCTGAACCCCGCAAGGGGTGTTAAGTGTTAATGAGCGCCAGACTATGACGTCACGCTGTAATTTCTCTGTGAGGGGAAATTAAAACTGAGATTAGATCAGAGATTAAATTATTTCAGGTCCAGGTCAGGATGTTCTCTATTAGCCAGTCAATTGGCCAGAAGAGAATATGAGGGAAAGTATGGTTCTGGTGGTGAGCTGCACATAACGCACACACACATACAGACACACAAGACGTTTGAGAATAAGCCAGTGGTGAAAGGCAGACTTACAGTGGAGTTTTCTGGTAGGATGTTCCAGATGGTAGACTCATTGCTCATGGTCCAGGCCAACTAGAGAGTCCCCCTGAGAGATAACACATGCACACACACACGTACACGAAGGAAATTACTTTTACTGGAGCTGTTCATCAAGTCTTAGTCAGCTACCAAATGTATTGCATTTCATCCGTGGAAATAAATCAAGACATACTTGACATGTAAGCCTAAAACGGTACAAAACAAACTGGTGTCTAATAACTGAAGAAATCAATATTAATATCACTCACAGCACAGAAACATCTCCTAAAAACTGCCATGCGAGAGTGCAACAAGAGGCAGAAACCAAGAGTATTATGTTGTACGCATGCGTCAAACCCCACAGAAGATGCAAGCATTAGTATCTCGGCTGTTAATCATCACCCGTGATTCTATATCAGCCCGAAGACTCTCCATCTACCTCCCACACACACACACACACACACACACACACACACACACACATACACACACAAACACACACACACACACACACACACACACACACACACACACACACACACACACACACACACAACAGAGCAGAACATAGACAGAGAGAAACAGCAGCCAGCTCTTACTAAACACTGGCTCCAGCAGCTGAGCTCCACTACTGCTGCTGCTATGCGTTTGCTCTTACAGATCATTGCCATTAATACTGCTGCAACCAAACGCCCACACATAAAGTCCACACACACACACACACACACACACACACACACACACACACACACACACACACACACACACACACACACACACACCTGGATAGATCTACTCACCGAGCAAGGGAGAAGCAACATGCCAGCAGCATTCAGCACTCCTTGCCTGCCTGCCAGTCACTGCAGCACTCAACTTCAGCACCACAACCTGTAGGATATTGCTGAGCCCTTAGCTGCAAGCCCATTTAATTCCCTGCATCTACCGTCTAAACCATGACAACTGTGACGGGAAACACACCAAGCTGTGAACAGAAGGCTTTCCTTTTGCAGTACTGTACCACATCCTGCTTTCTGTCAGCCCAGCGGTCTTACCCTGATGGAGGGCAGTGCGCAGCAGCAGCAGCAGCTCTGGATGTGTGCGTTAGGCTGTAGAGCTCAGGAGTCTCCTCCTCAGCTCCCTTGCTGCATCCTCAGCCACTTCAGCCCACCCAGCCGACTGAGCCTGAGCAGCAGCAGCAGCAGCAGCAGCAGCGTTCCCCCTCAGGGCTGGCCCACTGGCCTTGGAGCAACAGGACGGCAGTGCTGCATGGCTGAAAACAAACATGATTGGTTAATTATTTTGTATTTTGTTGTGGTTAAGTTTTTATATCACATAAGTGCCTGCATTCAACAAATGCAGCAATCACTGACAGGCTTCTCTGCTACTTTTTTTTTAGTAGTGATGATTTATACCCTGTTTCTACATGTTCTTGCAACATTAAGCTTTATTAAACTTTCCTTGACTGCACTCTTTGGTAACCAGATGGCAAATGACAGGTAGCCTATAGTCGCAGTCTTTGCTCTGCTGTAAGACATAAAGAAACATAAGGAAAAATAATATATTTATGAAGGTAAGTTATGGAAATCAGTGTATCCCAGTACTTTATAAAGAGCTGCTCACTTTTGTAGTGATGCAAACCCTGACGATTGCTCTACTGATTAGTTGCCAGAGCAGATGGTGAGACACGGGGTGTCCCACCAATGCCGTATCCCATCATGCTTAACCAAATTCCCGTCTATACCAGCTGTATTACTGGCGGCATGCGGCGCATTGTTTTCGTTTTTACGCGTCTTCCCACAGTCTATTTGAATTACAATTACCTCAATACGTCCCTAAAACGAAACAGACATACAATGTTTTTGGACCTTGTAGTAAAATGGTTATTGCGAAAAATTGTTTCACAAAAGAAAGCATTCCGTTTCTTATTGCTCGGCACGGGGATATTTTTCCCTCCGGCGTCGGCACGAGCAGGGGCAGCTGCTTCCTTCTGGAGGTTCAAGCTGTTTAAATCTGATCTCAGATCATACGAGGGGAAATGAAGCCGACAGTAAAACTTAAAACGCGGATGAAAACTGCTTTTCTTCGATCGGCGCAGCGAGGTTAATATGCCATCTCGATGTTTCACGGGCGCTCATGACTCCCATCAGTCCGATGGCACACCGACAGAAAGAAAAGGCAGATTTGAATTGGCTTGCACAGACGCACACAAAGCGTACAAGGCATGCAGCGACGGGATCAACTCACCTTCTCCACGATCCCGGTCCATGCAGGAGGAGGGCAGCAGAGGCGAAGCCAATAACACGAAACTCTTCTGTGAACACTTTAAGGTGGACTTTAAAGCTAAAAGTATTTATGAATGAAACCCCACTGTTTAAAACACGCCCACCACCCCGGTCAGAGGCGCACCACGTGACGCAAGGAGTGAGGTAAAGCTGTGATGGACGGGCTTCTCAAAACTTATGAACCCGATGCTCAGCTATGCTGAGCCGTTGCGTCAGAGCCGGGGAAAGCCGGAGGGTCCTTCTTAATGAAAAGCATAATATTTCATTTACTTTATTTTTTTTTCTCCGAACTTCTTCGTATTGTATTTTTTTTTTGGGCAGTCACGCTTGCATATGTGGGAAAAACAATGAAGCAGAGGAAGCTGTGTGTGTGTGTGTGTGTGTGTGTGTGTGTGTGTGTGTGTGTGTGTGTGTGTGTTCGTGTGCTTGTTTGTGTGTGTAGCGCCAAACAAGTGGGATACAAACAAAGACTGTACATAAAACACAAACGTATTCCCGAGACCAGGCTTGGCGGGTCCCTGTCTGTTGTTGCCACAGGTTTGTTGCCTGTGTAGTTTATGGTCTGGGATCGTGGCGCCATCTCCCGGCGGAGCGAGGCTCAGTCGTCTAATACAGTCAAAATGGGAAATATGTCGTTTCCTTGATGAATCTTTGAATTTGAAATTTGAAATTTCGTAAAAAAAAAAACTAAAAAAAAACCTCGATAATACAATCACGACGAGTTCACATAATCACCACAACTATAGACTCTAGACAACTTTAGACTGTACAATAACTCACCTCTGGCAAAATCCATCACATAACAATAACACTGTTGTCTGTGTTTCTGGGTTGTTTGTATATAATATATATAGATATATATATACTGTACTGTATATACTGTATATACTGTGCATTTTATATTTTTTTTACTGCTATTTTATTGCTTTTCTATTGTTCTATGCTTCTGTATGCCGCTGTAGCGAAAACATTTCCCCTCGGGGATTAATAAAGTAAGTAACTACCTAACCTAACCTAACCTCCCTTACCCCCCCCCCCCCCCCCCAAAAAAAAAAAATAATAATAATAATAATAATAATAATAATAATAATAAAAAAATAATAATCAGTCACAATTTTACTCTGGGCTGTTTTTTTTTTTTTTTTTTTAATTCTTAAAAGACCACATTACCCTGTTTCCTCTGCGCCACCGCAAAGCATCTTGGGTAGCCTCCAACGTCCTTGTCCCACCATAGCGCACATCCACACGCGAAGGGCTCCGGGGATCTCTTCCATTCACTCGCACTTTGAACAAAATTAAAAAAAAAAAAATCTGACTTTCAGACATGTTGGCAGCAAGGTTTCTCCGTCGTGCTCTCCCCGCGCTGAGGCAAGCTCGCTCGTACGCTGAGGTCGCCTCCGGTGCCCAGCAGATGTCCTTCACCTTCGCCTCCCCGACGCAGGTAGCCAAGCTCACGTCACCGACGAGGCTTCTCGTAGGGGCCTACTAGCTTCTCGGCTAGCTGAACTTGTAGGTGAAATGCACCGTCGGAATTTGCAAGAAAAAAAAAAAAAAAAAACTCTCTCCGCGTCTCCGGCACGTGGTTTCTAACGCGTGTTTTTTTGGGTTTTTTTTTTAGCAGTAAAAAAAAATAAAATATAAAAAAAGCGCAATGCACGTCAGATGTGGTTTAGTTTTACGAGGGTTAGCTCGGCTAGCTGAGCTAGCGGTCGGTGAAACTGTCTTTGAGCAGCAATTCGCGGAGTTCACCGCGAAGCAGTGGAAGTATTTACTCCTCTGAAGTTTATTATAAACCTGCGAGGTCGTTTTTGATCACGCTTTTCAAATGTGTGATAGTTGCTCGAGGGCCCAATTCTCTGAGAGACAAATCACTGTGTTATATGGTTCACTGTAACCTTGAAGTTGGTGTCAGTGGGACTTGTTTTACTTTATTGATTATTAGTATTATTATTATTATTATTTATTTATTGTTTTACTCGGCTGTAGTTTTAAAGGGTTTTCTGTGCTCTTAACCTTCTGCTGCTGATCAGCTGTGACCGAGTCGGTATTAAAATATATATATATATATGTATATATATATAATATATATATATGTATATATATATAATATATATATATGTATATATATATATATGTATATATATGTATATATATATATATGTATATATATATAATATATATATATGTATATATATATAATATATATATATGTATATATATATAATATATATATATGTATATATATATAATATATATATATGTATGTATGTTAATAAATATAACCTTCCCAGCATTCAATTAAAAACTATTGAAATTTTGCAATCAAGTAATACTAACCGACATAATCAATATACTTTTCATGTGACAATGTGTATATATATTATATATATATATATACATATATATATAATATATATATATATGTATATATATATATCAGAACACAATTTCAGCGTAATATTATGAATTACGTAGAGAAGTAGTAAGTTGAAACCCAGTAGTTGTAGCATAATACAGATGGATGTTGTCAATGCTCTTGTCACGTTCTACATTTAGTTTTACAGATTTTTATTTCTTTCTTTATTTCTTTATTTTTTTTGCACCTGCGTCTTTGGTCGGTCGGTATTTGTTCACGTCAAGCTGCAGTTCTCGACAGGTGACGTCGTTGCCCGTCTTGATGACCTTTCCAGGTATTCTTTAAAGAGGCCAGTGTGAAGCAGGTGGACGTGCCCACGCTCACCGGCGCCTTCGGTATCCTCCCGGCCCACGTGCCCACCCTGCAGGTGCTCCGGCCAGGTGTCGTCACGGTCTTCAGCGACGACGGCTCAGCTGCCAAATATTTTGGTAAGATTATTTAAGATTATCCTTCGCAACACAACAAAACAAAAAAACGAGGTGGAGGACGGTGGACAGGACCACCGTGAAAGGCCCCTCGGTGGCATTATCTGGAT
Organism: Embiotoca jacksoni; assembly: GCF_022577435.1. NCBI lineage: Eukaryota > Metazoa > Chordata > Actinopteri > Embiotocidae > Embiotoca > Embiotoca jacksoni. The sequence goes on along the minus strand of NW_027185296.1, from coordinate 1,965,237 downwards.
CCATGGAAAGGGCAATGTACTGATGACGCCAATCGTCATTTTTGTCACGAAGAAGCACACCCATTTGTGGTTAAATGCATCTTGTACGTGGCGTTCCTGCCATGCCTTTCGGGCTTGCCCACTGTATTTTCAAATACATTGTTTTAGAAGTGTTATTTCTGAAAGGTGGTACATTTTTAACACCAGAATCATTTGGTCAACGTGAGCCGTTCGCTGCCAACTAGGTATTTCATTTGTAAATACCTCTAACGTCCTCCTGAGCAAGGAAGCCTAAATTGTTCAATTCTAAACAAAATGATAAAAAAAAATGTCCTAAATAATCGAGGTCCTCGGTTTCTTTTGTAGCTGTTGTAACAGTAGATGCGCGTTAAATTTACTGCTTCGTTTAGAATGAAGACTGAATATCTTTCGTATCCTGTTTCAGCTGTTTAGAAAAAGTTATACAAATCCTTGATGAAAATATTACCCCGGCTCGGTTTCAAAGTCCGTACAAAGTGTGCTTCAATTACCGCGGGACAACGCCGCGGGAAAGTCACCGCGGTGGCTCAGTTGTCCTCGTCTTCACACACCCGAAGCGTCACTAACACCGCCTCGATACGATTACACGCGTTGCTCATCCACCCGGGTAGGACGACGCCTCGTACGAAGCCAGAGCAACAAGTTCAGATTGTGCAGCATCTCTCTCGGCTCTTCCCTTCGTCAGGGCTTCGTCGAGTTCGGCCCACGATGCCTCGGGAAGGCTCAACAGCAGTCCTGATTAAAAAATAAAAATTAAAAAAAAAATCCAGGAAGCGGGCAGTGCTTTTGGGCTCTATTGCATATTGTATTAATTATGGCTCTGTGGCATCGTCTATAGTTGTACCGTTTTGTGTTTGCAGTGAGCAGTGGGTCAGTAACAGTCAACGCTGATTCTTCAGTGCAACTGCTATGTGAGGAGGCTGTTCCCCTGGACCAGCTGGACATTGCAGTGAGTATGGTGTCGGCCTCATTTCACTCGCATGCACAACAGAGCCTAGATGTACGCATCTGGGTCAGTATATTAAAATATATTGTAAGATGAACTCAATTTGTCAGCTGTCAAAAGTTATACTTTACAGTTTATGCCAGCATAGTTTCATATTTTAACCGCAATGCTGCTAATCGGTTTGCTGACTTCATTTATGCCGATGCTGTATTCACAGGATTGTTGCGTCAATACGATGAAAGTTGTTTGGCATTTTTTTTCACCACATCAGCCTAAAACAGAAAAAAAGGCAGCACAGTCTCAGCATTGATGTAAATTTATATATATATATGTATTTCAGACTGGATTTTATTTACTGTCTTTGTGTTGTAGATTAAATTTTTCTTTTAAAAGAATAAAATCCTTGTTAATCAATATTGACTTATCCATAATAACAACATGGAGAAATACTTGAAAATGTATTAAGAATCAAAGTCTTAAATCTCTCATTCACAAAGTTATTCAGACCTTTAACTCAGAACTTGTGGATTTGGGAAGTTTAGGCCGTCCTTCCTTGCAGATCCTCTCAGACACCGTAAGATCTGGGAAGCGTCTCTGAACTTCAGGTGTCTGCACAAAGATTTTCTTTGGGGTTAAAGTCAGGACTTTCCCCTCAAATGGCTCAGCCAGAGATTCGTTCTGGCCACTGTTGTCTTGGCTGCTTTTGCTTCGAGTGATTGTTCACGAAAAAGGCATTTGATTAAGGCGGTGTAAAGTGTCATGGTTACATTTCTGGACACTTAAGGTCACCTTCAGTTCGATGTCTGTGATGTTTTGTTCCATTTTGTTACTGGACAGGCCCTCAAGGAAAACATGATCTTGCGATCACAGTAATGAATACAATTTCTGACTCCTCAATATAGAACATTTAAAAGTTTAACAATTTATTTAAAGTTGGCCATATTTACAGCAGGACTTATTGACTGAACTGGAGCTAATTCTACCGATAAACCTGTAAGTGCATTCAACGACCCTGAATTGACTTTACTGACCAGCCATCTAAAAGTTGCATTGATCCAGTCATTATAAACGCTCTAAGGGTTTTCATGGTCTTGTATTACACCATGTTTAATGAGGAATTAATTGCATGGCATCAATATTTGTGTCACATGTACACAGCCTCTGAGATCCGGTGCGCAACAAAGGAGAATAATATTTATTTAACTGATGTTGGTAAAAAAAAAAAAAAAAAAAGGCATTAATTAATATCAGTTTTTATGTGTGCACTGTAACATTACTCTGTGGTCATACCCGTCAGTAGAATATGTAAGTTTGAAAATTGGTTTTAATTTGACAGTTTGATCTGTCCTTCACTAACACATTTTTGTTTTTAATTCTAGCACCAAATAAGGTCTGTTTAATCTTATTATATTTAAAAATGTACTCTGCAGCCACGGTCTTTGTACCTGAGGTGCTCTGTTGGTCTGTATGTATATATGTATGTATCTTTAGAATTGGACTTGTGAAGGGCGAGCAAAACGATGAATTTATTCTGAGTTGTATTATTATTATTATGATTATGATGGTGGTTTGTTCGTGTGAATCAAGTTTGCGGTTTCAGGGCTGATGTCATGGTGCATCAGTTCAAACTCTTAGAGCCAGTATCTTCTCTTCAAAGTACTTTTTTTTAAATCACAAACTGTTCAAGGAGGAGACCTTTCAAATTCTCACCAGCCAGATTGAAAACTATGCTGTTTGCACACACACACTTATGGTCATATTGTTCCATCTGTGTGGGCTGATGTTTCTGAATCTGCTTTGCCACATATTCGAACATGGGCGGAGTCTCTTTTTACTCATCCGGCAGGGCCGACTTGGCAGATGCCTTCAGAATGTCAGTCCTAAAGGGGTCAGTGGATTGTTTGTGGATCTCCTGTGTTTTAACGAGACCGCTGTGATGGGTGATGGATTTGTCGAGGCTCCCATAATTCCCGATTGCTCACCCCGGTCGTGGCCTTTGACAGCAGAAACATTTCTCCTTCTGATGTAGACCCCCCCCCCCCCCCCCCCCTCTCCCTCTCGGCCGTTGAGCCCCTCCCAGCTGATGATTATCCAGCTGATCAGCGTTGTCGCTGGACTTCAGTGTTGAGTCCTTGTTTAAATGTCACTCTTGTTAATGCTAGGCTGTTACTATGCACTCGGTGTGGAGGTGTCTTATCTTTGACCTTGGGCTGTGCCACTGTCACTGTCAAGTTGACTCCATGGCAGTAAATGAGTTTTTTTTTTTCTTTTTCTTCTTTTTTCTCCCCCTACTCCGTAGTAACAATGCACATGGGCCCACACTGTTAATAAGGAGGGAAAGGTCAGTCACTGTTGAGTTATAGCAGATGTGTCAAATCCCTACTGGGAGACCTTTAACTTCCAGCTATGTTTGGCATTTCTCGTTTCTAATCGCGACTGTGACAAATGGAGCTTTCAGAGCAAAGAGGCAGTGGGGATTTTCTCTGCTCGTCTTTCTCCTCACTTTTGATTCATCCTTGCTCCGCCTTGCTTATTTGGCTTTTACATCCCAGTAAGCCTCAGAGGCCTTTTTGGGGGGGTGATTAGACTTTTACCAACTCTTCTTGGTCCAGTGATTTTTCTGAATAACCGGCTGATCAGCTGTTTGAGATTAGTTTTTGTCGTTAGGTGATAGATGACGAGGGCGCGTCTGTTGCTTCACACCGGAGTAATAACGGCTCCGAGCGGGAACAACGCAACTGACCTGCATCTTCGTCGAAGTCTGAACCGCGGGCTTTGTCATTTGTGTACCTGTTTTGTTTTGCACAGCTGCATGATCTGTTTTTCTGTCTATTTTTAGGCGGCCAAGGCCAACCTGGAGAAGGCCCAGTCTGAATTGGCCGGTACATCCGACGAGGCAGGAAGGGCAGAAGCTCAGATCAGCGTAGAGGCAAACGAGGCCATCGTCAAGGCTCTGGAGTAGACCTGTGGTACGACCGCTCGGCTGCTGCACCATGATCTGATTATTAGAAGGATGTCCTGTTAATAAGAATGAAAGTGGAAATGTTGACAGGAAATTAGTGCCCACTTACAGCGTCACATTTTATGTATCAAACTGAGTCCTATTTATTTTCTCCCTCTAGGTAATCTTTTCTGTTGCTTTTAATGGAAATCCATCTGTGTTTCCAGCTCTGTCACGTCAGTGTCCAGAAGGTTCCATGCTTTCTTTGTACAGTGGATGAAATAAAAAATACATTTATTTGGAATTACATGGTGGTCGAGTCAGTGGTGTTTTCTTGTGATACAGCCTTCTCCTGCTGTTTAATGATGATGATTGATTAAGTTGATCAAATACTTTTATTGCACTGTCAACCTGACTCCCATAGATTTGTATAACCCAACAAGACGTTGTAATTACTTTTAATTAATTAATGTGTTGTGGAAAATGCATCACAAAAAAAATAATGTCTATGTGATAATGGTTGCGGCCACTTGGGGGCAGCAGACATCAGTTAAAATTTATTTTATCAAGGTCTTTCAGATAATCAGATTTACTACTTCTCGGCAAACCATAGTTTCAGGGAAGGAACTGTCATATTTCTCATTTTGCCCACTGCTTCATCTGATTACCTTCGTGGTGACTCCTCAACAGAAACAACTCGTTATTGAATCATGGCGCTGTGTATCAGGCCTTTCATTTGAAGAAAGCTTAGTCACTGTTACTGATGCGGGGCCCCACTCCTGGGTTGGAATTACTTGGAATCCTCAGTGGCTTGACTTAAATGTGTTGGCATTGCTTGTTGTTTATTATGCGCGATGACCTCAGGCTACTGTGATGAAGCCAGGCAAAGTCCTTGACTGGCCGTCCCGTGTGTGGAAAACTGGGCTTTTCTCTTGTTTCATAACAACCAGCTTTCAGCTCAGACACTGCAGGAGGCGCTGACCTCATTCACGTGCCGATTGGAGGCTTTCAGAGCAGCAAACCACAACCGGTTTATTTTGAATGTCAAAACTATCGAGGGCCTTCAACAAGCGTTCACACACAAATGCTCCCATAGCTGTTAACGTGCTATACATGTGTTTTATTTTTTTTTTTTAAAGCGGGATCACCTGCATTGAGGAGGGACTTCTCGGTAAAGGCGCCGTGTTTTATAGCTGTCAAATCTGTTGAAAAATCTTTTTCTACCGATTTAAAAACATGCTATGTAAACTGACTTCCCTCGCTACCCATTAATAATGAAAAAGAAAAAAAAAAAATCGCTGTCAACACTTCTCACACATCCTGCTCTCTGTTCTCTTTTCTGTCTGTCTCTTTCATCCAAGCCTTCAAGTCCCAGCTGCGCATGCACACTCATGAGCAATACACACTTCACTCATCGGTTGGCTTGCCGGGCCTGGAGACGTGCGTGTGAGTAACACTTCTGACAAACAAGATGAAACGGTCATGTCAAAACCGCCACTTCTTTAATCCAGATTACTGACGGGCAGAGGGATATTGAAACCAGGCCGTATCTATATATATATACATGTATATATATATATATATATAAATATTTGTAGATTATACAGATTTTAATGCTTCTCATCGAAAAGCAAAGCAGAAAATGCCCATGTGCTTTCCGTGTGAACCCTCTCTTCTCAGTTTGTTGCTCAAACAGCGCTGGATGTTCCATCTTTTCTAAAAAAAAAAAAAAAAAAAAACCGCAAGATGCTGTCATATTGAGGAACCAGTCCTTTTGGTTTGGATTCCAGTTTTAGTTTTGTTCTAAACTGGCGCCGAATACATTCATAGTGAAAAAAAAAAAAGAGTTGAAGTCATTCATCTGTTCCTCACAGCCGAATTACGTGTCCTAAATGGACTGTCTGACCTAAGTGTTGAAGTGCTGCACGGTGATATAAAAGCAGTGAAGTGGTGTACGTGCATTGATAAAGGATGATGTCTATCCAGCGAGAGCCCTTACGCGATAGCTGTTTGCTGCTGTTCCAAGGCCGATCAAGCCTGCGATAATAGTCACTGTCCATCTCCTATGGATGGCCATGTACTGTAATTTAAAGATCGTACCGTCTTTACCAGGCGGAGAAAAACATGATACACACTATGACAATCCATGGCGTCATCTTTGAGTGGTACTCGAACACAAAACGACTCAGCTTTGGTACGGCTTATTGTATTTACTGAGTCAACCATTGGAGGAACAAAAGAGACTAGCCCACGTGTGTCATCGTATTTAGGATGATGTCAGTGCTCAAAAAAGCGGAGTTCAGTTTTAAAGCGTCTTGCGACAGTGAGAATATCTTTGGTAGCTGCATGATTTTAAACTTAAAAAAAAATTGCTCGGATGTGTAGCGGCGTGGTGAACAATCCATAGCTTTACCGAATGGTCCCCTCCAATCGTGTTTTAAGATGTATATTGAATACTCAGAATAATGTGCGTCTGACCTGTAAAAGAAATTCAATTATGTTGGAAAAAAAAAAAATCCTTGAATGAAAACTAGTCATTCTCTCTTCGTGAGCACAAAATGTCTCGTACGTTAATGTAAAGTCCAAGACCAGCTTCCAAACTATTTGTGATGTCACAAATCACGCTGGTAGGCTGGCCTTAAAATCTGATTTTCAATGGGCACGGGGAAATCTGCAGATAAATGCATTCAAATGTGTTAAACCCTGCACACGCATCCTTCTTCATAGAGAAGCTCAAGCATTCAAACTGTTGGAACGTGAAGAAAAAAACAACCCATTTTTAAGTGGAGGGGGACCGTAAGTAGTCAAGCCATCAAGAAAACATAGTCTGCTGCTCTTCACTGTTTCGTGTGACTGTTGTAATAATATCTTTGGGTTTTGGAGTGCTGGTCACAAACTTGTTACCTTGCAGAGAAACTGGATCTTGACATCTCGTGACAAACCATCTGAAGCACCAGATTAACACATGTGCAGCAGCTAATGATTGTTGTGAGTTTGAACTAATCTGTTGACTATTTAATAGATTTATTGATGATTCAGAGAAAGTCAGCTGGTAAAAAAAAAAAAAAAAAAAAAAACATGCCCCACAAACCTAATTAGCCTCAGCCTCAGCCGGTCCTTCTGTTGTTGGTGAACTTTACCTGCAGCTATTAGCATATTGTCCTAGTGAGCAACCTTCCAAAGCTTTTAAAAACCAGCTTGCTTTTCCACACAGGCTAGAGAGGCTCGTCATTATGACACCGTCTTCACTTTCGCAGCAATGCTGCACTTCAAGCACAATAACAACAATGGTGGACTAGTACCAGTTTTCCTGGCTGGGAGCTCTGTCTTTTTCTGTTGAATCACGAAGAACTGATTTGAAATGAGACACCAGCTCCAAAACCGGCTCCCCAACTGCCGCGGTGGAAATGGGCTGACAGAGCTGCTGGCACGGCTGTCTACTTTCTTGAAAAATGATTTCCACAAGTCATTGATTATTACATTTAAAGACCACTTTTCTGACGATTGACTCATCGATTAATGGACTAATAATTTCAACATTCGACACAACAAGCAATCGGAAAATGTCACCTCGGAAGCTTTTGGGACATTTTAAAGATGTTTTTCAGTGCCCATGTAAAAATGGCAGCTCTGAAGATAGAATAAAATAATAATAATTAAAAAAAAATCAAATTACATTTGAGTGTGCACCTTCGTAAAGTCCGCCGGGGGTACTTAGGCTTGTATTGAAGCATGCAGGGCTGGACTGGGACAAAACATATTTCTTGTGCGCATGTGCCCCCACGTGCATGTGCGCGTGTGAAGCATGTGTCACTGTAGTGGTAAAGTGGACAATAAAATGAATCGTAAAGCTGACGGAAAAAATGGGGGCACAAGATTTCCTTCACGTACTGTCAAGAGGCTCCAACATGACACGCACTGGCTGCGAGACAGCGGGAGATTTTCCTGTATGCCTTTGAGCATCTTGATACAGGCTTAGTCACTGGCTGTATGGATCTGGATGTTGAGTGACTTTAGCGTCATCTGACTTGAACTGCAGATGAGAGTCTCTCAGTGGACACTCAAACGTAAACCCTCTTCATCTGTTTCACTGCTCGTATTAGCCTGACATCATGGGACACACTTCACATGCACCCCTCATTGACATTTCACTGCTCGTGTTAATGAGAATTCATGCAGCTGACAGTATTGGGAGACCTCTTAATTTATCAGGCACAATTGTGAAAAAATAGAACATTGTGATAGGTGAGTAATAAGGGAGTTATGCATTAAAATGGGAGAGTGACTGATGACACATTATGAGAGTAATCAGATTTTTAAACAGCTGCTGTGACTGTAAAAAAAAAAAAAATCCTCAAGGCACACATACCTTCAGTTTAAACAGAAACCCTTAGATTACATTTTGGATGACTCATTTACAGGAAGTAAAGTCATGATTTGATTTGATTTGATCAACAGGAAAAACAAACGGCAACCAGCCAAAACACTTTGTGTCTTGCTTGTCCTGTTTATTTCTTGTCTGTGCAGTCTTGTCATGTTAAGAATTATTTGAACGGCAAATCTGATCATCCAGAGAGAAGACATTTTCCAGCGGCAGGTAGTAGGCTGCAGGATATTGAGAGTGGCTGATGTGTGAAGGCAAATGAGAGACCCCGAGAAGGAACTCAGAGGAAATTAAAGGCCTGGAAATTTTAAACGCTTTGAGCGGTGAGCCAGCTATGACTTTGAGGATGGCAATTTTCAACACACCAGATTGCACCAAAATTACACATATCATCCAGCGTGCATAATCACCCGTCTTGGAACTTTAATATACTGCGGATGTCACAATACATGCAGATACATAAACACATTTGGGGGCTGCTTTCTTAAATGTGAAAACTGAAAATTTCCACCTATGAGATGTGGTCAAACATGGCCAAGTGTGTATCCCGGGGTGAATTGAGGCTTTACAGCGGCAAGAGAGGAAGAGAAGCGTCCATAGAGCGGAGCTGATTGAAGTGCTGACCTTTTGGTGAGGCTGTGTAAAGAGGGGGCCCGCAGACTCTCAGTCAGCTGTCAGATACTGCATCCAGCCGGGTAGTGGGAGTAGGGCCCTGACACCAGCCTCCCACCACTCTGCCCTGTTTATGTCATCCATCCCTCCATTCTTACAGCCTTCCATTCCACATAAACACCCACCCACCCGCCAAATACACACCACACACACCTTACACACACACACACACACACACACGCAAACACTCACCCAGACACAAACATACACACAAACATACTTCAACCTGTGCCAGCAAGGTAACATTTCTACAAATAGCAGTGTGGGCATTTGGGAGAAAAATTGCAAAGCAGCAAACGCAGCCTGCTGTAGGGGTGAGATAATCAGCTTTGTGGTAACAGCAAATGGCCCCCTGAGTGGCAAGGCAGGTAATCGTTGCACTGAGTGTTTCTGTGGGAGAGGGGAAGAGCGCTCTACTGGCCTTATGTGTGTGTGTCAACGCATATTCAGACAGAAATGAGGAGCCAACACAAAGACACGCGTGTATAAAAGTACCACATATACTCACCTATAAGATTAATTACTATGGTTGTTGGTCTGCCATCTGCGCTTTTAAAATTAGACTAAAAAAAAGGAATTCAAAATAAAGATGCATTTTTGCAGCCGTGAAAAATAAAGCTGTTCCTTGGCTAGACCAGTGAGATGTTAAATAGACACAAAAAAAACAACCTCTCAGCTGTGTTAAGAGCCGCTCTCCCACTTCCTACAAGCAGCGCAGGTGGGGCACATTTACATGAGGCAAAAAAACATGCAGCAGATTTGCTTAAACTAAGCTTGGAGTTATTCCACATCCCCGGTCTGTTTCCAGTTTCGCAGTGCTTTGATGATCTTCACTAAATTACTCATTACCAAAGAAAAACATCCACTCTTTCCTTTTTGTCAATTCAAGGCTCTAATTAGCAGATTCGAGTGGTTTGATGTGCATTTTTACAGCACTATGCATAAATGAAAACTAAAGGATGCAATATCTGGCAAACAAAAGGCAACGCGAGTGAAATTAAATCTTCCCTTGAAGAAATATTGAATAAAGAAGGCTGTGCATTTGTGCATGTCTGTATGAGAGATTACGAGGCGGGCTTTGTCCGGGACAGATGTGTAAAATGTCGGTCTTTCTCCGGGGCTGCTGACAGAGACGGCTGTTTGACATTCGAACCAAAGTAGTTACATGCTCCATGAGAGTGCATCAGCAGGGATGGGCCCATCCTGTGTGTACGGTATGTACAGTCCAACTTGAGTCGGCATGTATACCTGTGTGAGGGTAAAAATATGATTTGAG